>NW_012148174.1:79744-81295 GCF_000956105.1 Propithecus coquereli | reverse complement strand
TTCTTAAAGATTTCTCCCTCTCAATTTTCTCTCCTCTTCCCTCAAAAATCCAAAGGGAGTTCAGATTGCTTCAATATTCAGAGGCAAAATATATTGCAGTTGTGTGCAAATATTTAAAGTGTGGCATATATGATATTACTGTAAAATTTGGTGTTAGAGCGTATGTGTGTAACCTGGATGAGGAGACATATTCAGTAAAGCCAATCTTCATCTTCTCTTATCCCAGCACAAAACAAGTTTATACTCATGTAGTCATAGCAATTTACACAACCCAGTCAAATACCAAGAAAGTACATCATGCCTTCTTCATTTAGTTAACTGTGTGTGCTTTCGATTCTTTGAGTTTAAGAGGAAATTTATACCTTCTCCAGTGTTTATTCTGGTCTCACCCTAGCCTAGGGAATAATGGAGAACAATGGGAAAACTACTCCATATAGATAACTGTCAAGTTTGGTTGCCACAGTCGCCATTATTACACTGTTAATATAATACATTATTACAGAAGACTATTATTCTTAGGTAATGACTGGGAACCAGCTCCCTGTGGTCAGGACGCATTACTGGGTGGTGGGTGAGTCCAGGTTAAAGGTACCAGATCAGGTGTTTATTCCACAAGAAATCGCTGCTGCCAGTACCGTCGAGTTTGCACTACATTTAACACGTTGTCTGCCATACTAGAAAAAAAAATTTTTTTTTTCCTTGGGGCCACAGTGTTTTATTACAAAAATAGAACAAAACTTCAAAAACAAAATGGTTCTTTCTAATTTAACGAAAATATGTTATTTTTTTATTGTTTTCTGCGTGTGAGTTACATGCAACTTGAAAAATAGTTCACGCAGCTCCCAAGGTGAAGAGATGTATGAGTTACATACGTTTCACGAAGCCCCAGGCTCAAAACTGGCATGAGTTAAATACAACTCACATGGCACTTAATGTGTTCAACACTCCTTTATTGACAGCCTGACATCAGCAGGAGTGGACAGTGAATTCAGACTCCGCTCAACTCATTCTTTCTTCCCTTCTAATTCCTCTGTTTCAAAATCACCCTCCCTCACAGAAATCTCTCGTCATGAAAGGATTAACTACACTGGATCAGGGACACGTTGGGGAATGTTTTGGGGGAAATATCAGTCCAGAATTGTGAAGGGTTTTAGATTTTACTGTACTTGCAATCTAACAAGTTAGACTATTACAATTTCATGGATGTTGGCAGAAGACATAAGACTCCTGGTTTTCAAAGACTGTTCATTATTCGTGCAATAGCAGTAAGCACAGAATCAGCATTTGTGCTAAGACCCAGGTCCCATAGGGCCGTGCAAAAAGGGCTACATGATACTGCACATGCAGTAGGTTGCATTGCAGAGAAGAACCCTGAGCTTATAGAACCCAAATCTTTTATACTGGACAGTAAGCATAGGGAAAGATGCTATCTCGTCTTCCCAGACAGTTTACTATAGAAATGTCCTAAAAAAAAAAAAAAAATACAGAAGAAAAGGCAGTCAGTTCCTCTCACAACATATGCAGATACACAAGAGAACCAAGAAATATTGT
>NW_012148174.1:76919-79694 GCF_000956105.1 Propithecus coquereli | reverse complement strand
TTTTGAGAATTTTACTCTTTAAGCACTTAACCTTAGAAATATACATTATAAAATGTATATTTTTATAAATGCAAACACACATATCTGTGCAGTATGAAGTGGTGAAGCAAGTTTTTTTGCTGTCCTCCATAACTACTGTTGTATTTAATCCTCACCTATATGTATTCTTCAGTGACACCGCAGATACATTTAAAATGAAGAAACAAAGAAAAATCATTATGCATTAATCTATGACTTGTTTGGTTGGAGAAGTTTTCTCAAACTTTAAGGTACAATGAGAATTACTCGTGAGTTATTTAAAAATTCAGATTCCCAAAGGTTCAGATTCATTGGTTTCAACCGGGTATAAATTAGAGCCCAGTAACCTACATTTTAACAGTTCCCCACATGATTATGGTAAAAATAAAGGAAAAAATAGTTTTGAGCAATCAATACCATAGAATGTCAAGTTATTTTACATTGCATATAAGAAGAAAAAGTGATGTATTAAAAATATTTTAACGTAATTTACGTTTTTAAAATCTGGGATTTTTTAACTGATGCATAAAATTTGTATATGTTTATGGGGTCCATGTGCCATTTTGTTACACGCATACAATGTGTAACCATTAAAGTCATAGTAGCTAGAATATCTACCACCTCAAGCGTTTATCATTTCTATGTGTTGGGAACATTTCAAATCCTCTCTTCTAGCTATTTTGAAATACATAATAATTGTTGTTAACTATAGTCACCCTATTGTGCTACCAAATATCAATAACTTAGTCCTTCTATCTATGTATTTGTACCCATTAACCTGCCTCTGTTCATTCTCCCACCCACCCACCAGCATCCTTCCAGACCTCTGGTAACTATCATTCTACTCTCTACCTCCATGAGATCAACATTTTTAGCCCCCACATATGGGTGAGAACATGTGATATTTGTCTTTCTGTGCCTGGATTTTTTCACTTAACATAAGGTCCTCCAGTTTCATCTATGTGGATGCAAATGATGGGATTTCATTCTTATTTCATGGGTGAATAGTATTCCACTGTGCATATGTACCACATTTTCTTTATCCATTCATCTGCTGATGAACATTAAGGTAGATTCTGTCTCTTGGCTATTGTGAATAGTGCTGCAATAAACACGGGGGTCCTGGTATCCCTTTGATACACGGATCTCCTTTCCTTTGGATAAATAAATATCCAGTAGTGGAATTGCTAGATTGTATGGTAGCTCCATTTTTAGTTTTTTTGAGAAATCTCTATAGTTTTTTCCATAATAGCTATACGATTAATAATTTGCATTCCTACCAACAGTATATAAAAATTCTCTTTTCTTCACATTCTCACCAGCATCTGTTGTTTTTTTGTCTTTTAATAATAACCATTCTAACTGGGATAAGATGATATCTCATTGCAGATTTGATTTGCATTTCCCTGATGATTAGTGATGTTGAGCATTTTTTCACATACCTGTTAGCCATTTGTATGTCTTCTTTGAGAAATGTCTTTTTGGCAGGGTGCAGTGGCTCACGCCTGTAATCTTAGCACTCCGGGAGTCTGAGACAGGAGGATCACTTGAGGTCAGGTGTTCAAGACCAGCCTGAGCAAAAGTGAGACCCCATCTCTAATAAAAACAGAAAAAATTAGCCAGGTGTGGCGGCATGCACCTGTAGTCCCAGCTACTGTGGAGGCTGAGGCAGGAGGATCTCTTGAGCCCAGGAGTTTGAGGTTGCTGTAAGCTAGGCTGATACCGCAGTACTCTACCCAGGCGACAGACTGAGACTCTCTCAAAAAAAAAGAGAGAGAAAAGAAATGTCTTTTCATGTCCTTAGCCCACTTTTTAATAGGATTATTTGGTTTTTTACCATTGAGTTGTTTGAGATCTTTGTATATTCTGGATAATAGCTCTTTGTCAGGTACATAGTTTGCAACTATTTTCTCCCATTCTCTTCACTCCGATGATGGTTTCCCATACTGTACAGAAGCTTTTTAGTTTAATATAGTCTGATTCACCTATTTTCATTTTAGTCCTCTGCCAAGAAAAGTTGAGGCATAGCCATCTTCACCTTCACCCAGACTCTTCATCTGGGATACAATTAGAATGATTGGTTTTTAAATCTATTATGCATTTTGTGTGTGGCATGCCCTTCCCATTGAATTGGAATTCAACTGTAGTCATTTAACCTATTTAATTAATTTTATTTTATTTTGCATGCTTGAAATTAGGGGCTCAGGAATGTCATATGCAAATATATGCAAAACAGCATGTAAATTAGTCATGCCAGCCAAAAGCCAGGGTTTTTTTTCCAACAGGAATATCATTGGAAAAAAAGGGCCCTCTCGCAGGTCTACTGGGATTATCTGTTAGAAGAGCCTTCATTGTTTAATAGGAGTTTATGGCTACAATGACAGGAACATACCTTCATACAATATTGGAGAAGCCCATAAAGTAAGCAACGCTGGTGCATTTGACCTTATTCTCCTTCGTAAATATTTCTGTAGCTTGAAAAATTAACAGAAGTAGGGTATGAATTGGTGGGAGATGGGAATAGGAGGTGAAGTGGCTCCTCTCACACCTGACAAACCATATGCCGAGCCACCAATTCACACATTTCCGCTGACTAAAATGCAAAAAGCTTTCGTTTATTTTTATCATTACGTGAGGTCTAGAAAAAGAGATATCAAATTTTATCATTACATGAGGTCTAGAAAAAGAAATATCAAATCATGTTGAGAAAATGATTTTATTCCATAGTTAGATTTATAGTAATTGTATAATGGTTCT
>NW_012148174.1:72521-74644 GCF_000956105.1 Propithecus coquereli | reverse complement strand
AGAACCAAGAAATATTGTCTCCCCAAAAATACCCAACTCCATTCTTCTAGGTGCCTTACTAAAAATGTATTTCTAAGAGCCACAGCCAGTATTGAAGCCCTTGAGTGTTGGATCTTAAAAACAGAAATAGGAAGAGGGTGGGCAAACAAGAAAGGGTAATTACAATTATTAGAAAATTTCTTAGCCATTTTTCCAAAAGGAAATGCATATGTCTTTGTGAAATGCAAATATCTTTCCAGAAAGAAGTCATTATAACAGCTATTAGCTTATGAAACAGCTATGATGGATATTAAATACGAGTGTGTTTTGAATTTGTCAAACATTTTACATCTACTGGTTTGTTCTACCCATACAACAACCCTGCATGATAGGCAAGTATGTATCTGTTTTTTCATTTTATAACTGAGTAAAACTGACACACAGAGAGGTTAAGTAACTTATTCAAAGCCACACAGGTTATAGTTGAATCATTCAATTGAATAGTAACATCATTAGTAATATAATTTATATCAAAATTCTAAGTATGTATCCAGCCAACCTTTAATACATAAACATATAAATATATGTAATCGATAAAATTGAGTATTAGATACACTTTTGTGGGGGTTGTATTATAATAGCATTGCTTTAGAACAGTAGAAAATTTTCAAAAGACAGACCCTTGAGTTGTTACTCTGGAATATATTTCCTGATTGTTAAGAATAGCAACCAAGTTGTTTAAATTCTGCAACAACTTTTTAAAAGGTTACTAACGTAAATACTTGTTATCTTTTGTAAACCACTTTAAGCTCCTCTAATTAGAGACAGTTTCTTAGTGAAAGGATATCCACTGATCTGCCAAATTGAACTCACTCTACAAATGAAGAGCCCAATTCTGTTTTTATCATTTAACTATAGGATATTAATCACCTGATAAAACAGGAAGATTTACCAAAATGACTATGTTCAGATCATTTGGCAAATATCTGCTAAAGAAAGCAGATAAAAACTCTTTAGGGGGGAAGTAGGGGATTTGTTTTCACATATCTCTAAGAGAAAAGCCCATCACAAAGTGTCACAGTGTTGTGTTTTTTAAAATCTGTCACATGGTAGTAGATTGTCAAAAAGGGTTAAAGACAGTGTGTTCCGTGACTTCTTTCAGCTCTCGAGAGTGTGGCAAAATGTATTATTTGGTGTAATCGTGACACAGATCTGCATGCGTGTGTCTTCAATAATTCATGTTGCAGCTTGTCTCACTGTGGGGACAGATGTCAGTGAAACCGGTGACAGCCGATCATGCTGATCCCATACATAATCACGTGTGGCCGATCCCACAGTGACACCAAGCCTTGACTATCTGCCCACTAAGTTCAACTGGAGCTGAGACAATACGGACCAGCAAGTTTGGGGGGAGCTATTCATTTTATAACTACGTGAAATGTCCATATATAAACGTATGCATGTATTAATATAAAAACACCCTCCTTCTGTATAATTTCCTAAGGATTTGGAAACCATAATTTGGATTGGTGATATGTGGGAATATTCCTTACACTCGAATATCACAATTTTTAGGTCGTTAAAAATATAGATAAAAAATGTTACTGACAAAATCAGTTACTTGTTGTTAGGTATAAAAATGTATATGTCTCCCGCAAGTGATTTATAGAATTATCAATCTTGATGAATCTTTCATTACTAATTCATGTATAGTAATAACAGCTAACAAATGTAACACATTCCAAAGATTAAGCAAGCCGTTTTGATCTCTACAAGTTATCTTTGTTTCTCATGATAACTAGTATTTTCTATTGGCAATAGGCATTAATCAAAAAATGATCTTGCTAGGTTGCTCTAAAAGCAGTACAAACGTATACCCGTCAGCAAGCGTCTATGAACGTTAGTTCCAATATCGACTATAGAACATAGAAATGTTCCTCCTGCCGAAAGTTAGTCTAATCCTTATGCATTAACCTGTAAGAAGTTTCTTGGCAAGTGGCCAGAATAACAGAATGTGGCTGGAGCTGTGCAAGTCTATTGCTTCTACTAGAATAATAGTATGCCAAAGTATTCGCCTTCTATTTATGCGTAAAGAAATACAGAGCTAGCAGTTCCAAAGCCTTTCAAAAGCCAAGGTATTGTGT
>NW_012148174.1:71824-72471 GCF_000956105.1 Propithecus coquereli | reverse complement strand
AGGAATATCATTGGAAAAAAAGGGCCCTCTCGCAGGTCTACTGGGATTATCTGTTAGAAGAGCCTTCATTGTTTAATAGGAGTTTATGGCTACAAATGAGAGGAATATACCTTCATACAATATTGGAGAAGCCCATAAAGTAAGCAGCGCTGGTGCATTTGACCTTATTCTCCTTCGTAAATATTTCTGTAGCTTGAAAAATTAGCAGAAGTAGGGTATGAATTGGTGGGAGACGGGAATAGGAGGTGAAGTGGCTCCTCTCACACCTGAAAAACCATATGCCGAGCCACCAATTCACACATTTCTGCTGACTAAAATGCAAAAAGCTTTCTGTTTATTTTTATCATTACATGAGATCTAGAAAAAGAGATATCATATTTTATCATTACATGAGGTCTAGAAAAAGAGATATCAAATCATGTTGAGAAAATGATTTTATTCCATAGTTAGATTTATAGTAATTGTATAATGGTTCTCAATCTCTGAAAATTGCAAAGAATCTGTAATCCTAAATTTCTTTATATAAGCTATACTATTATTTGGAGTATATTGCAATAAATAATCTACTCTCACCAAGCTCAACTTAGTGCAAGCTTTTGATACAGAACACCCAAAAAGTTGGATTATAATCACGGTTGTAAAATGAA
>NW_012148174.1:69757-70528 GCF_000956105.1 Propithecus coquereli | reverse complement strand
CATGGCACTTAATGTGTTCAACACTCCTTTATTGACAGCCTGACATCAGCAGGAGTGGACAGTGAATTCAGACTCCGCTCAACTCATTCTTTCTTGCCTTCTAATTACTCTGTTTCAAAATCACCCTGCCTCACAGAAATCTCTCTTCATGAAAGGGTTAACTACCCTGGATCAGGGACACGTTGGGGAATGTTTTGGGGGAAATATCAGTCCAGAATTGTGAAGGGTTTTAGATTTTACTATACTTGCAATCTAACAAGTTAGACTATTACAGTTTCATGGATGTTGGCAGAAGACATAAGACTCCTGGTTTTCAAAGACTGTTCATTATTCGTGCAATAGCAGTAAGCAGAGAATCAGCATTTGTGCTAAGACCCAGGTCCCATAGGGCCGTGCAAAAAGGGCTACATGATACTGCACATGCGGTAGTTTGCATTGCAGAGAAGAATCCTGAGCTTATAGAACCCAAATCTTTTATACTGGACAGTAAGCATAGGGAAAGATGCTATCTCATCTTCCCAGACAGTTTACTATAGAAATGTCCTAAAAAACAAAAACAAAAAAAATACAGAAGAAAAGGCAGTCAGTTCCTCTCACAACATACGCAGATACACAAGAGAACCAAGAAATATTGTCTCCCCAAAAATACCCAACTCCATTCTTCTAGGTGCCTTAGTAAAAATGTATTTCTAAGAGCCACAGCCAGTATTGAAGCCCTTGAGTGTTGGATCTTAAAAACAGAAATAGGAAGAGGGTGGGCAAATAAGAAAG
>NW_012148174.1:63541-66047 GCF_000956105.1 Propithecus coquereli | reverse complement strand
TTTTGATTAATTTTTGAGTCATTTAATTTTTCTTGGTGATTTTGTTGTTTTGCAGAGGAAGTTACTGACTTGTTCCTAATGACTCCCCCCTAATCTGTTCTCCTCCCTCTAAGATCAGTACATTTAGAAAATGCATCGATTTTTCATTATCCCAGGATGAGCCTGTTTCTGAGATAAACTCTGAATCAGGGAATCTCACCAGTGCTACCAAACAAACTGTTGCCCAACTTTGGCTGCCATTTTTCTTTGGAGGTGCATTTACATAAACATTTCTAATCACAGCTCAGTAAAAAGACATGGTATAATAATTCATGACTTTTAGGTAATATGTCATATGAATCTTAACATATGGCATTGTACTCTACAATGGCAATCTTGGCTTCCAAAGGGACTTGGAAAACATCCAGCGAGAAGAGAATAAGCCAAACTTGATAGAAAACCATATCGATGCTAATCCAGGTTTACACCTTTCATTCAGGCTCAGAACTCTCTAGCAGATGGCTCAGTGTTGAAGCACTAATGTTAGCGAAATGTCAAAACTATTTTGCTAGACTCCCCAATTGTTCATACAGAGTATTTTTCAAGTGCTGGATATCAAAATAGTATTAATGGACCGCAGCACTCAGGTCTCTGATCACAAGGGCAGGATTTTAGTTTTAGCTTCCAAAGACAATCTGGCTCTGCTGCCTTGGAATATAGCCAGCTAGCTTTTACAAAGGAAAATCAAATTTTAAAAATTTCTTCCCTGATTCTTTAGCCAACAAGGACCTACTCAAAAGGGACAAATGGATGCAGAACCCTTTGGCAGATAGTATTGCTAGTGGCTGCTGTTATCAATTTAATCATCCAAATAAATGTCATGAGATAGAGACTCAAAGTCAAAATTTCTTATCCTGGAATTCATGGAGAGGGAAGGAGCTAAGTGGGCTTCAGAGAGTCCACAAACCATCTGAATCTGGATGCAAAATTGGGTGTGGGTGTGCATGTGTCTGCTTTTCTATGTGCATGAACATATGCACTGAATATTCAAGGTGAATAAATGAGACCCTCATATTAGGATGGGGCAATGATCTCGGTATGTTCCAGAAGGTCAGAATTACATTTATAAAACATGAATGACTATATCTGCTCTAGACAAAAATATATTTAAGCATTGATTTTTCTCACAATGCCTATTAAGATCTGTCTTTAACGTATTTTTTCTTATAGGATTTAAAAATATCTTATGGAGTAGAAATTAAAAGTCCTGTTTTGCAGACATCTAACCACAAATGTCTCTGAGATACTGATCTGGGGTCTTCCAATGGCTACCCCAGGATTAGTCCTCTTGGCTCCTAATTTCACTCCTTTTCTTTGCTATTATGTCTACTTCTTTAATAATGGTTTCTACCTAAGTATTACCAGACTATGATCTCAACAGTAAGACAGAGTCAGCCAAGTCTACAAGAGCATGAAAAGACAGACGAGCAGTGGGCCACTTTCAGGTAACATTTCTTCTCTCAAAACTTCTTTATGCAAGTCTAAGGGATATCTATCTACATTATTATCCTCAACAGGTGCGATTTCCTTTGCAAATTTCTTACAGCAGCCGCTACAGTATTGCAACCGATCAACATGAATTGATAAAATAGCAATGAGAATTTCCATCCCAATCATTCCAGTCCTGCCATTAGCCTAAGGCGAAGCACGTGGGCATGCCATCCTGGGAGCCGGTTTGCATCAGGACAGCTATGCATCCTGTTCTTCCACGAATGTGTTCCCAGGAGGGAGGTCATGGATAGAAAGATTCGTACACAGCACCTAAGAGGCTAGTTCAGATCAGAACTGAATAACGATCAGCAGAAATTGATCTGAGGGATCTGAGAGTTGAAAAGCGGCGTCGCGTCCAAATTAGGTAAAGCTACTCGGGACAAATCTTGTACGGCGAACCTATACAAGGGTGTCACTATATGTCACCCCTGGACTGCCAGCATTGTCACAACTGTGTACTCTTACATAAGGGACGACTGACAAATTTTCCTAAATTTCCAAATCTTAATTTGCTTTGCTCACTATGTCTTTAATGATTAGCCATGGTTTTATTTTCATATTTGTTCATTATCAATTGCATTGCTGAAGACTGTCCACATTTCTTTAATGTTGTGACAGGAATTCTTTGCTGCAGCTAAAAAAAAAACAAACAAGAATGAAACAAGCTAAGAGAATAACACTGTATTCCGTTTTTTTCATTTAAAATATGTTACAAAACAGCTTTCAGTTTTAAAAATTTTGACAGTGTATATTCAATTTTTCAACTAACAGATGCACGTACATAAAATTATATGATTGAAATTCAGTGTCATGGGCTTCAGTCATTTAATTTGGGAAAACTCAAGGCATGGTTCATAATATTACTCTTGAAATATCCCTATTTAATAATTAGAGAGCAGTGTGTCTGCAAAATGGTAAAATGCAAGTGTTCATTGAACTTTAAAATGAACTTTCAAGCACCTGCCTGTATTAGCGT
>NW_012148174.1:61097-61416 GCF_000956105.1 Propithecus coquereli | reverse complement strand
CCTGGACCTTAGCTTCAGTATCTGAACTCCAGCACCGACTGGGCAACCTTGGATAAGTTATTCTGGCTTTTTCTGCCCAGTATACCAATCTATAAAACCGAGATGATCACAAGATTTACCCCCAGAGTAAGGATTCTAGGAAATAACCGGAGTTTAGCACCGCAACAGAGCTAAGAGCACGACAGATGTGGCCATTGCTATATCGTGCGTGATTCTACCTAACTCAGGAGGGCTGATTTTATAAACGTGTCAAGGTTAACCAAGATTCCAGTGTCTTGAGTGGCAGCATTATGATTTTTAAGGATGTGTTGATCTTAAG
>NW_012148174.1:58481-59116 GCF_000956105.1 Propithecus coquereli | reverse complement strand
TTTTTTAAATCCGATAGTAATTTTAAATTATCAATAAAAACATTTAACAGTTAATTCAAAAAAATCAGGTAAGTTAACAATAGAATAGTTGAATATGTGTTTGTATTAAGGACTATCTCAGGAAAATTTTCTGCACACACACACTTCAAAAAATATCTTACATACATTAAAATATGATTTCAGAAAGAATTTATTCACTTTATTAAGATAAAAACTGGATTCACTGCTGACATTTTATTGACATTGTCCTTTGTTTGGTGACACTAGTGAGTTCTGGGTCTTTGCTGTTTTTGTGTCGTGGTTAGTTGTGTTCCCACTCCCAGGTCTCTGGCTACTAGACGCTGAACGTGTTGCCTCTCTTAAGTTGTTGCCGTCACGCCAAAGGTTAGCTCAAGTTCCTCACTCTGAATGGTCCCCTTTATGCTGCTACCATCCTATACCCTCTTAGAAACAGCGTCAGGAAAACATCTTCCCTCTACTGGCTCTCATTTACGGAAGCAATAAATGGCTCAGCTGCAGCCGTGACTTCGGGATCTAATTAAAACAGGGAATTGCAGATGCTGTCGGGTGTTTTTTTTTTTTTTTTTGATGCCTAATGATACAAGCAACTCCATGGAGCACATATGTTCATTTTC
>NW_012148174.1:55311-56310 GCF_000956105.1 Propithecus coquereli | reverse complement strand
TAATAAGTTCATCAAGTGGAAAAAAAATCATGTAAGGCTCTCCAAGTGCATTTAAATATAGCAACAGCAGTAACAGCCATGGTAGTAGTCATCTCTTCACCCTAATTAGTAATGGCAGTTGAGGCAGATTAGCAAAGTGAGCCAGGAGACTAGTGACCCAAGTGTCATCTTTCTTCTTCTGTGTTGTATGCTTTGCATGTTCAATCTGTGCTGTGTTGAGCAAGTGAAACCGAGAGAAAACCCAAGAGCTGATGACAGGAAGAGAGAAAGACACAGAGGCAGAAAATTGAGAGAGACAAAAATTTAAAATATGGTTTACATTTCTTGAATTAATTAGAAAGTGAATCATAAACTAGAGTTTAACTGGCAATATAATGGTGGGTAAATTATTTATCCAGCTGAAACATTCAGCCTATGTTCATAACATTGAGTTGTTTTGCCTATATATCTTGTACAGTATGTTAAGTACACTTTGATTTAGGTGAATTACCTTAGTAAGGGCCCTGAGAAACTCCATCAAATCTGTATTCCTGAATCTTCTTGATGAAATATTCAAAAACAAGGCATGTCTATGTTTCTAATTCACACAATCTAGTTCTACTTTCCCAAAGCCAGTTCTGAATTATGGTGACCACTGTGGCTACTGCACGTGGTCTGTCCTAGACCCATGACAGTAAAACACTTTGCAATAAGACTTTGGATGGATGTACTTATGTCTCTTGCATTTGCACAAAGCAATGTTATAACAAAGCAATGTTAAATCAGGATTCCCAAAGCTTAATTTCTATAATCAGATAGAAAGGATGACTATGTATCCCCAAATTACTGAACACTGTTAGCACTTTCTACTTGGCAAATTAATTCTAGCCTAGAACTAGGGAAATGGGTGCAAACAGGGTGGTATTGTATAAGTGTTACTACTTTGGCTTGAGAAAGATAAAAAATTATTTACTACAAAAGAATTATGACCATAACTGAGCAAAAGAGAATCCACCAATT
>NW_012148174.1:51822-53856 GCF_000956105.1 Propithecus coquereli | reverse complement strand
TTCTATGTCCAAAGCCCTTGCAGTGGTTGACTTCCTGATGGCACATAGGGACACTTACTTGGGAATGATCTGGAACTGATGAAACAGGTTTCTGCAAGTTTTTAAAAGTTTGCCCTTCTCATACTGAAGACCCATGAATTCATGACTGTCTCTGAATATTTTGCCTTATCCTGTCATTAATTAATGTCTGGAGTACTTAGGGCTCATAAATTGGACTGGAAAAATAATTATAAAACTTAAATTTACATTAAAAACAGCCAATTACTATAATTCTTATATCAGTCGGAGGAAACCCGACAGGTTTCCAGGAAACCTGGAAGGAAACCAATCTAAGTAGTTTAAATTGAGGAAATTTAATATGTAGGTAATGAGCAATGGAGGGGCTGAGAAACCAACAGGGGATGGTCAAACAACCAAAAGGTCAGCAATTATAGGAAGCCACCACCACGTCTAAGGCTGGAGTGACACAGGGTAAAAGTCTTATTTGCAGAGACTAGAAGCCAGAGTCACCTGGTAGGAACTAGAACTCAGCCAAGGTTGCCTAGTGCGGAGCTAAAACCACAGAGGAAACCATCCACTGCTGCAAGATGCCACAGGGTAGGAATACTCTAGCTTTTCCCATTCTTCTTCTCTCCTATACCTCCCTCCCCAACCTCCCTTGGGCCAAATCAACTGGAAGCCAGTTGGCAATGAAATCTGAGAAACATGATTGGCAGGTGCAAGGTCAGAAATGAATATTAGTACAATAGATAATGACCAACTCACTTCCCAAGGCATAAAAGAAATTTAGAGCTGTAAACTGATGACTGAATTAGGTTCAATTTACTTTTCTTTTAGATAATTAAAATGATCTGCAAATCTCTGACTAGCTTAGACATTACAGCATTTGGTAGATAATGTATCTGGTCGGTGAAAATACTGCTAAGTATAGAAAGTGGTGCAGCGTAAGTACCATCACATTTTCGCATTACACACTTTACGCAATAATAATGGATATAACTACACAAAAATATGTAGTATAATCAATTTATTTGGACTTCATAAAGAAAGGATTTATTTAGCCTGTCTTATTATATTTACACCCCCAATTACATACTCATTTCATAATCAGTCACTCAAGACCTACTATGCAGTATGGAATTTGCTAGTCCCTAAAGTAACAACTATTTTCCTAAGACAGGATTCATGTCCTGAAGAAACAGAGAGGAGAGTAATTAAGACCAAAGCATGAGATACACATAAAACATAAATATGAGTTCAAGCGGCACACAAATAAGATAGTGATTCATTTTTCCAGGGGCAAGAAAGTCAAAGAAGGCCTCACATAAAAGGTTACATTTGAATCAAATCTGAAAAGATGAGGAAGAACCATAGCAAGTGCTGTCTCTCTCTGAAGCCTGCCCAGGTTCTTCTCCCATATACAACAACAATCATTACAATGTGTGTTTATTCACATCTTGAAATCAAGTAAGATTGCACTTCTGGATCAATCCTCATGCTGAGTCATCCGTATACTTCAGGAAAATGCTTGAAATAATCCATCACAGTTCCATCCATTTGGCAATGCAAGATACCTTTTGGAAATACTCATAATTTTAAAGATTATCAACCTAAATAACAGACAGAGAAAGGCTCTCAAAGAAAATGATATTTATTCTGGAACGGGCATCGCAATGGGAATACAAATGCCATAGTAAGCTATGTGCATAGTCGATGAGGTAAAGGAAGACAAAGGTTTTTAAAGGAAAAAGTGGATTATGTAATTGTTTTGAAATAATTATTCTTGGCTACAAGGATCAATAACAAGTGAGATACCAGTTCAAGGTTGGATAGGCAGTTGCTGGGGATAACTCTTTGCAAAGGACTTTTCTGTGTAAGGTTGTGGTGGTCTTTCTGCAAGGTTGTGGTTTTTGTAGGTCTTGTGATAGTTGTTATTAGGCATTCCTGCATGAGAACCTTTCCTTCATGGCCTTCCTAGCTTTCTCAGGGTTTTTAACACAAATCACTCTATTTTGATTCTGACAACTTTAACAA
>NW_012148174.1:50179-51772 GCF_000956105.1 Propithecus coquereli | reverse complement strand
GAACTAGGGAAATGGGTGCAAACAGGGTGGTATTGTATAAGTGTTACTACTTTGGCTTGAGAAAGATAAAAAATTATTTACTACAAAAGAATTATCACCATAACTGAGCAAAAGAGAATCCACCAATTTTCCCCTTTTGGTGTAAAAATTTTCATAGTGATTTTCCATAGGGTTAAAGGAAATGATTTTCACTTAATGATTTTGAACTTAATATTAAATTGCTACGTCACCACTTCATCCATCTGTATTTTGACTCCCACCAGCCCATTCCAACAAGAGCAAAATTTATCTGTGCTAGACTAATATTTGCAGAATTTTAGAACAAGAAAAGATCCAAACTATCATGTGGTTCAACCCAACAATAAAACTATATTAGGCATGGTTGTTAAACAAAATTTTGTTTTGAAGGAAACACTAGAAAGATAAAACTGAATTTTCCCTATAGATGATCATTGAAAAGGTTTATTAACTTCCCGAGTTTGAAGGGGAAAAAATCACTTTCTAAGCAACTAAATTTTGGCACACACACACAAAATAATTAAGCCAACTATCAAAGTGACAAGACCATGCAGAATGGAGATTATAAAGGAACAACATTTATAAATGTTGGCAACCAGTTGTATACCAGGAAACCAAAAGCAATTTATGTAGGAGTTTGGCATCCTAGATTCTCTGTGAAATTCTATGACTAATTTCTCAAGTGGTTTTATGTCTCTGACTTAATCACTATCTCCTACTTCACAATACAGACGAGTGCATTTGGTCATATCCAATGCTTCAAGGGGACACAGGAATAAAATCTGTCGGTGAGGTTTTAAAGAAGGCTGATCCTATAAACAACAATAGAACACATTACAAGATTTAGATGGGAAAATGTGAGATAAATTAGTTTTCTCCTCTTGTGTCCTTTTAAAAGCCAGAGACTATTGTTCCCTCTCCTTTTTGGCATTCCAGTACTACTTTTCCTAATCTAATTGTTTTGAAACCCATTCATAATTTCTGCTATTCTGCACCTGCTATATTTCTTTGCCTTGCCCAATATTTTTGTTCTCATCAGGAATATTTATCAATCACCACCTTCAGAGATTCAGGATGTCTTCTTCCATGAAAAATAGATCTAATAATAATAATTCTTTACATGAAGCTTTCATATATATTATCCCATTTTACTCTCAAACACAAGGAACAAGGTTATTATATAGATTTCCATCCACTATAGGAGAAAAGAAAGCCTGGCAAAGTTAAGTGGCTTGCCCAAGATCATAGCTAAGGAAGTGACTGAACCAAGAGTGGAAGTCAAGTTTCTTCTTACAATGCCCAGCATGATTTCATAATGGCACCTTGTCTCTTTAGCTATATCAGTTTAATCTCTCTTCATCTCTCCTTCTCCATTGCCACTCTCCACTCCCATATATGTTTCCGTGTAATAATGTTTATGAGCTCGCACACAGATGGCTACTGATACAATACTAATTACCAGTGACTTCTATGTCCAAAGCCCTTGCAGTGGTTGACTTCCTGATGGCACATAGGGACACTTACTTGGGAATGATCTGGAACTGATGAAACAGGTTTCTGCAAGTTTTTAAAAGT
>NW_012148174.1:41219-42247 GCF_000956105.1 Propithecus coquereli | reverse complement strand
ATGGATAGGATTTGCCTTAAAATACTCTAGCCAAAGGAGAAAAAAGGCTGGAGGGGAAGTAAAGTAAGAATGGCAACACATGATAATTGTTGAGTTTCGGAAATGGCTACCTCGGTGTTCCTTAAGCTATTTGCTTTTTTGAATGTGTGAAAATTAACATGAAAAGTTAAAGAGCAAAAACAGTTCCTATATTTATTAATAAACACTAATACTAAGAAGCCACTAAAAAGTAATTTTAAAAGACTGATATCTTAGGAACAGCTCTGTTGTAATAATATAATACCACAGTATTTCTTCCATTAAAGAACTTTGTATTACCTTAGGAAGGGTCAATGAGCTACTGGCGATTTAGAAGCTTTAACTTCTTAATTTGGTCACCTGACCCTTACATTTGCAAAATGCAACAACTTTCTCATGGCAAAGTCCAGTTATGAGTGACGTATACTGCATAGAGTTTTTAAAAATGCTATGTGATTAATTTACTCATCCATAAAAATGTTTATTTGCCAGGCATTAGGTGGCAGAGCTGGGTATACAACAATGATCAGGAAAGACTGGTATTTATATTATATTTCCAGGTTGGTATCTGTTGAGACACCTTCAATCTTTGGTCCTAACTAGTCACTTCTGGGTCTTTTCCAGCTAGAGGCCTCTTCAAGTCTTGGGAACTCTCTGCCATGTTTGGGCCATTTTGCTAGCAAGAGTGCATTAGTCCGCATAGGCTAACTGCTCCTACAAATAACCTGCAAATTCAGTAACTCACCACAGTCGAATCTTATTTCTGACATCATGCTACAGTGTGGGTCAGCAGTGCGGTGGAGATGTGGAGTGGAGAGGAAAAGACAGCCCCATGCAGTGGAGTCATTCAGGGACCCGTCTAGAACAGGCATCTTAGCTTTCCTTCTGTAGCCCCCTTTGGCACTCTGGTGAAGCATAAGGACCCCGTCTCAGAAAAATGTTTTTAAAAGTTGTAAAAATTATTTGAGATTAACAAAGGAAAACAATTTTACTGAGATAGTTACCAAACT
>NW_012148174.1:28385-41160 GCF_000956105.1 Propithecus coquereli | reverse complement strand
AGTCAACCAATAGAAAGGATGACATTCATTACAAATATTTCTGACAAAGGATTCATATCCAGAATTATTTTTGGAAAAACAATCCTCCTAAAAATTAATGTGAAAAAGACACACACAACTCAATATAAAAATGAAAAATAAAAACAACTAGAGCAGCCATTTCACAAAAGAGGAGATAGATGGCTGATAAATATATTAAAAGGAGCTCAACTGCACCAGCCATCAGAGAAATGCAAAATAAAACCACAATGTCATACTTCCATCTCCACACAAGAATGGCTAAAATGAAAAACATGGGGAAATGCCAAATGTTTTCGACGACGGAGAGCGATCACTTTGAAACACTGTTTGGTAGTATTTATAAAAGCTGAACGTCATTATATCCTCTGACCCAGCAATTCTAATCCTTGGTAAACATAGATACGTGCTCACTAAAGATATGTTCTAGAACGCTCAGCCACCCTACTCATCCTAGTCCCAAAATGGAAACAACACAAATGGTCATCATCAGAATGGATGAAAAAATTGTGATATATTTAGGCCATGGAATAAAGAACCCTCAACTATACACTATTCATGCTGAAACGCATGAATAGTGAAAAAAAAAACGGACACAAAAAGAATGACGCGCTGATTCCATTTACACAGAGCAGTCGGACGTCCGGGTGATGGTCGCTCTCGGGACACGTCATCGGGAGGCACTGGCTGGGGCACAATATTCTGGTTTTAGATCCACGTTCTGGTTTTATGGGTTTGTTCAGTTTGTGAAAACTTATTCAGATGTACCCAAAGAGCAAAGTTAAAAACGAAACAAAAGAGTAACAGCAGCACGGGGTCGAACGCTCACATCCAAGGAGATCACCGTGAACTCCTCGCTCCCTACCCGCTAACCTCACGTGCACCCACACGCACAAGGAAGTGAGAACCTCATTGGCTGAGACAGGGTGACGCACTTCCGGAAGCCCCCGCTTAGCACCGCCCCTTCCGCCTTCCCGTCATCCTGCGCCGTCCAGCCTCGTGGCTCCGGCTCCCCAGGCTCCGGCCCCGGGAAGGCGGCGTCCCTTGCAGGGGTAGCTCCTCCCCCGGTCGCCGCAGGCCGAGTGGCGTCCCCCGCGCCGCTACCATGAACATCCGCAGCGCTCGGCCCGAGGACCTGATGAACATGCAGCACTGCAACCTCCTGTGCCTGCCCGAGAACTACCAGATGAAGTACTACTTCTACCACGGCCTGTCCTGGCCGCAGCTCTCCTACATCGCCGAGGACGAGGAGCGCAAGATCGTGGGCTACGTCCTGGCCAAGATGGAGGAGGACCCGGATGACGTCCCGCACGGCCACGTCACCTCGCTGGCGGTGAAGCGCTCGCACCGGCGCCTCGGCCTGGCCCAGAAGCTGATGGACCAGGCCTGCCGGGCCATGATCGAGAACTTCGGCGCCAAGTACGTGTCGCTGCACGTGCGGAAGAGCAACCGGGCGGCCCTGCACCTCTACGCCGACACCCTCAACTTCCGGGTCAGCGAGGTGGAGCCCCGGTACTACGCGGACGGGGAGGACGCTTACGCCATGAAGCGGGATCTCTCGCCCATGGCGGAAGAGCTGAGACGGAAGCTGGAGGAGAGGAAGGCCGGGGGTGGGGCGCTCAGCTCCCGGGAGACCCAGGGTCGCACGTCGTCTGGTTCCGGAGAGGCCTGTCGGCCGGAGAACGTGGCTGCCGACGACAGCCGCAGTGACAGCAAGGAACCCAACGAGTCCCGGGAGAGCACCGACGTGCAGGACAGCTCGGAAGACGTGGATTCCACCTCCTAGAGCGTGCTCCAGGTATTCTCTCTTCCCTGACCCTGTCCCTCCTGAATCCTAAATGCTGTCCCACATCCCTGCGCCGTACATACCTTGGCCTGCCCCATCCCGCCTCATCCCATCCCATCCGGGCCCTGCCGGGTTTCCGGTGAAAACTGCCTGATGACCGTGGGGAGTAGTGCAGGGTGCGTTGGAGGAAGGCTCATGGTTCGCTGTTGGAAGTTGAGAAGCTAACGGGACACCAACTCACGCTTGAAAGCAGATGAAATTCAGTTAAAAAAACAAGCATTTATCCTGCCTTTTTTAAAATATGAGTTGCATTTCAGGGTAACCACGTAGTTGATGCAAGAACTTTCTTTACAGAATTCAATGATAGAATTATAAAAATTACTGTTTTGCAAGTCTTGCTGAAATACTGGATCTAGCCGACAGCCACCAGTGGGCAACACTGTTAGGGGGAAGTTGGAGCATTTTGTAGTGATGCATCAGGCCCATAACACTTGAAGGCAGTGTTCAATCTTAACGGCACTAAACATGAGGATAAACTATCACATACCTTCTAATGCAACGTGGAGGCACAGTACCACCTATGAAATACTCTTGCCAAAAGAAAATTATACGTATGTATGGAATCGAACTATCATTTTTATAGAAAAATAGGACTTACTAAACTGTACCACGGTGCAAACAGCCAAATCCACAATGAGGGAATTTCTGCAGAACAAATGACCTTGCTTCTTCACAGATAAATGTTAAAGAAAAAAAAAAAAAAGGAAGAATTTCCTATTAAAACACAGTTTACAGATAAATTAACCAAACTCAACTATTATGGACAGTGTTTGGATACTGATTCAAACAAACCAAGTATTGTAAGACATTTTTGAGACAGGCAGAATATGAACATGGAGTATATTCTATTAAGGAATTATTAATTTAGGTGAACTAAATGGTAGTGTTATTGTGTTAAAAAAAAAAAAAAAAAGTCCTCATGCATTAGAGATACAGACTTAAATAATATGATGGATAGGATTTGCCTTAAAATACTCTAGCCAAAGGAGAAAAAAGGCTGGAGGGGAAGTAAAGTAAGAATGGCAACACATGATAATTGTTGAGTTTCGGAAATGGCTACCTCGGTGTTCCTTAAGCTATTTGCTTTTTTGAATGTGTGAAAATTAACATGAAAAGTTAAAGAGCAAAAACAGTTCCTATATTTATTAATAAACACTAATACTAAGAAGCCACTAAAAAGTAATTTTAAAAGACTGATGTCTTAGGAACAGCTCTGTTGTAATAATATAATACCACAGTATTTCTTCCATTAAAGAACTTTGTATTACCTTAGGAAGGGTCAATGAGCTACTGGCGATTTAGAAGCTTTAACTTCTTAATTTGGTCACCTGACCCTTACATTTGCAAAATGCAACAACTTTCTCATGGCAAAGTCCAGTTATGAGTGACGTATACTGCATAGAGTTTTTAAAAATGCTATGTGATTAATTTACTCATCCATAAAAATGTTTATTTGCCAGGCATTAGGTGGCAGAGCTGGGTATACAACAATGATCAGGAAAGACTGGTATTTATATTATATTTCCAGGTTGGTATCTGTTGAGACACCTTCAATCTTTGGTCCTAACTAGTCACTTCTGGGTCTTTTCCAGCTAGAGGCCTCTTCAAGTCTTGGGAACTCTCTGCCATGTTTGGGCCATTTTGCTAGCAAGAGTGCATTAGTCCGCATAGGCTAACTGCTCCTACAAATAACCTGCAAATTCAGTAACTCACCACAGTCGAATCTTATTTCTGACATCATGCTACAGTGTGGGTCAGCAGTGCGGTGGAGACGTGGAGTGGAGAGGAAAAGACAGCCCCACGCAGTGGAGTCATTCAGGGACCCGTCTAGAACAGGCATCTTAGCTTTCCTTCTGTAGCCCCCTTTGGCACTCTGGTGAAGCATAAGGACCCCGTCTCAGAAAAATGTTTTTAAAAGTTGTAAAAATTATTTGAGATTAACAAAGGAAAACAATTTTACTGAGATAGTTACCAAACTCTTTTTTTAAAATATTTTTGTTGTAGTAACATGTGTTTATTAGCATATGAAATGAAAACTCTAGCAGCGGTTCTAATAATTACTGTTATTTCAAAGCACATTTGCGTATAAATGATTTGAGGTACCCTCAATAGCTATGATATGATATGAAAATACCAGAGTCTCATGTATCGCTAATACTCCTGCGCATCCGCCTACATTCACAGTTGAGAGAGCGGCCCATAGCTGTTCACAGAAGTTTTAAAAGTCAGTCCCGCTTCCACGGCTAACTGCAGGGGAGGCTGGGAAATGCGGTAGCTTTATGCCCACGGGGGAAAGGAGCGGCCATACAGTGTAGTTTCTGCCATGGTAGGAAACACCTCGACGGCTCTCTAGACTGCGGGAAGTTCCGTCTCCACACCCAGCTAGGAGCAGCGGATCATCCTGGCCTCCCTGCAGGCGTGATTCGGGGAACTCTGTGAGGCTGCCTGGGGCCGCCTGCATACACACGACACCTACTTCTGCTCGTGCACAAACCTGGGCACGGGAAACCGTGGGATTCTGTCACCTCCCTGCCATTATGCTTCTCATTAAAGCCTGGGAAAAGTGACCCCTGCACTCTGAAATCCCCCAAACTGTCTAAAGCTTCGCTTCTATCCCGTTCGACAGGGATTCACCAGGACATAGGGCTGGCTGCCTGAATGGGGAAAGGCTACAGCGAAGAAAGAACAGGGGAAAAATTAAAAAGGCTCCGACCGCAAAAGTATTATCCTGCCACAATTGTGATGCTCCCTCCTGTGGAGCTAACGTTTAAATACCTACAGAAAAATGTCCTGAAAGAAAGAGTTTTTCATTTTCCCTCATGTCCACTTTTGAGTCTGGGCAACAGAGACAGTTAAAATTGGGAGTGATGGTGAGGGGGATATTTGGTGAAGGAGAATTGATTGTCTTCATCTGAAAAATGGTAATAAAAATTACTAGCAACACTGTGAAAACTCACTGTGTCGCAGGTACTACTCTAAGAGCCGTCTATGAAGTGTCTCGTTTACTCTTCACGATATTCTGTGCGGTGGGCACTGTTACTCCATTTCACAGATGAGGAAATCGTGTCACAGGGCTGCATGTCATAGAGAGTGGAGAGCAGGGCCGCAAACTCAGGCAGTCACACTCCGCAGTCGTGAGGATTAAATGACACAATCCACGTGAGTTGCGAAGCACAACTCCTCACGTAGTTAAACATACTAAGAGCTAAAACTTACAGAGTAATCTGTAGTAATAGTAACTCTTCAGGTTCTTTTGTCCTCCACAGTAATCAAATGATAGAGTGTTGTGTGTGAGCAGCAACAGTTTGCAGTCTTGGGAGGGAGATGCATCTTAATGATTAAAATAGCTCCCGCTGACAAGCCGAATGTCAAAGCATTCAGCCGAATCAACGCTCCTCACCGGCACAGTTTCTCGGGAGCCGTAGCGATGAAGACAGGTCAGTGGAAAACACGCCGGTCGAGGCAGGATTGCCGTCACCCCGCCGCTCACGCCCTGACAAGACGTGTGTGCTTGATGATCAATAACAAAAAAGTGCAAAACCTTAGCACTTGCAGTCGAGCCGGCAATACTGAGTTGACTCAGGTTACTTCAGTGACTTTCCCTTTCTGGTTTATTCCTTCTGTCACTAAGCTGTCATTGTAACAAAAAGTTGTTAAATGTTCACATGAGCATTCGCTGAAATAGACTGTTCTTAATTTTACCAGACAACTAATTATAACTGGAATGATAGAATGAAATACGGAAGGAAGTTAGAGACTGACAGGTCTGGTAAATTCCTAGTGTAACCTTAACCCAGATCTGCCAGAAACCATAGATCTCAAATGCAGTTGCACTCTGCAAAGATGAAGAGGGGGTGGGAAGAGACGAAATATTGTTTTGAAATACTAATCGGATAGATGCCATTTGCTGAATTATTTATAATCTCTAATGACGTCACCTTTCGATCAGTATGTGATGTACATTTAGGATGACTGAAATACCAACTTTGTCAGAAACAACGGATAAGAACAGGTTTTTCCTAAATTATGTACTTTATCTATGCTTCGGTATATAAAATCTCATGAGCTTTATAATAGAAAAGGTAAAGAAGGTAGAAGGTGGAGAATTCTGTGAATGGACAGTGGTTCAAACAGAGTAAAAGCCTTATGAAAATATATTGCAATGTCATTTCTACAGATTAATGTCTTCAGAACATAGGATTTTTTTGTTTTTTAAAGTAACTGAGCTATAAAATTCTGTTTTGTGTTCATAAGGCCATGTTGGCAAGTGGGCATATATTTCTCAGGCTTCAATAGCCCACCTTGAAGAAAACCTGGTAATGTAAAAATCTGAATTTAATAAACTAAGAAATTAAGGATTGTAATATTCATATTTTAAAGGGGATCTTTATGAAAAATGTCTATACCCTTAAACAACGGACTATTCTAGAGCATTTATGACAGTGTCATATGACTTTTAGGTTTAATTTCTTAAAATTTTCAAGCAGTAGTTACTGAGACAACTAAAACAGCTACATAATGTTTAGTTTTTATATTACATAACTTCTTCTGCATGCCTATATTAACAGCATTCATAACAAATTGAAAGAGGTGGTGATGAGAGTCTGACGTGTTCCTCCACATCATCTTCCTCTTCTGTTGTAGCAAACTTACTTTAAAAAGTAAGATTTTGCGTAATAGTGCCTTCTGCAACTTGATTTACTTGTTATTCTGGAAACAGACTTTTCTGGAATGATGGTTTTGTATAAAAATGCTTTTTAACTGCCCTGTGCATTAATAGTCAACTTCCATCTTGTTACTTCTGTGTGCGTTTGATAGATGAGAAAAGATAATGGTCTTTACAGCTTTGGGGTTCCACTGTTGTTTGCAGTTAAAATGGGCAGTAATACTCTTGGCCTTTCTTTAACTTAAATATCACATTCACACGTCACACAAACCTTTGTAACATATTAAAGATAAGGTCTGTGTCTCATTTATCTTTGTTTCCTTAATGCCTGCCACATCATTCATTCATGTTAGGTATTCAGTAAATATTTATTGAATGAATGAACCTCCCAAATCATCCACGTAATAATTTTAAAAAGGAAAGGAGAGAAAACTAATGTATGTATAAGACACGACTTCCTGTTAGCTAATGTAATTAGGGTGCTTTAAATTATGAATGAAGAGACATAGTGGGTATTTTGGCTTCCCGTCCAGGTCTGATGGAAGGAAAATATTACTTATAGAATTGGACACGTTGCATCTAACTCACCAAGAACTAAAAAGGCCTTTCGTTTCTTTAGAATTGGGATAAATTTTCTCTGGAGTGGAAGTAGGATAGGATAGAATTTAAAGATGGCGAGCAACATTATCTTGAGTTTCTTTAGGTCTATAGATTCTTTTGTGTAAATCTCAGTCTTTCAGTATTCTCCTTCCTGCCTTTTTTCCTGCAGAAATGGCCTTTAGGTGTGAGGAAAAGTCCATTTGTCCTGCGGTAGGGAGGAGAGAGCGCTGGGTCCCCGTGTGGGTCTCCGTGCGGTGATCCGAGTTCTCACCGACTCCCACTCCAGTCCACAGCGGTTACTGGGGACCCCGTTGATCCGTGGCTGCAGCCTGTCGTTGATTAAACCAGTGTTCTTTCAGCGCCGTCGGAGCCCGGAGCCCCCCCTTGCTCACTGCCGTTTCCTCCCTTCTCAGCAGCATCGCGGGTCCTCGTGTCGCAACCGCTTCTCCCCTCCGAGCCCTGCTTGGCCTGTCTGTTCTGCGGCGTCCGCTCCAGGCTCATCTCACGGTGACCTCAGTGGCTCCTCCCTCTCCACGACCAACAGCCTTCCTTGTACCCTGCTGGGATCACGAACACCTGGATGTAAGAGCCTGCGGCACGGCGCAAGAGCTGAGGAAGTTTGAGACCCGCCGTTCCGGAACCTTCCTTGGCCTGCTCGCACCGTGCCTCTGTTTTGTTTTGTTTGTAGTAGTCCTGTGTTTGGTGTGGATATCCTGCAAAATTGTCTCCTCCTAGAAATGCCAAATTCTTGAAGCTTCCCAGGTTTCAGTCTTTGCCATTATTTATCTGGGTTTTCATCCTTGAGGGGATAGTCAGGACCATCAAGTCAGACCTCATACCCCCATCCTGTTCCTTTCTGGTGGAGGTGTTCTAGTTCCCCTTCCTTTCTCTGGGAGCCCCCCCGCCTTGGTCCTGTCCTCCCCTTTTGAGGAGATGTTCTTCCCCTTCCCGTGGATGAAGGTGATAAGGGGCTTCTAGTTTGCAATCAGAACTTGGAGATTTTAAGAAAAGGACACCCAGTAATTAAATTGGAATCTCTAATCTGCTTGTTTGTGTCAATTTGGTTTTTTGTAATGATGTGAATTGGCCATTTATTCAGGACCTGTGATGTTCATGCACAATGCTGTAACCTTTATTATTAATATCAACCCTCTCAGCAACCTTCTGAAGTAGGTATTATTATCCCTGTCTTATAAACGAGGAAACTGAAGCACAAAGAAGTGAAGTAAATATCCAGGATCTGAACCCACGTCTGTTTGCATTCAAAGCCAGAGTTCCTTCTGCTTTCCTATTATTACTGCATTTTATTTACGGAAACGTTAAAATTTCAGCAGAATTTCAGAAAATGTAAGAATCTGCTGTTTAAAAATGTTAACTCGGTATATGGCAACTGTGTGTCAAATGCAAATATTTGTATACCTACAATTATAATCCCTTCTTATTTTTCTTCAGTAAAAATAAGTGAAGACAAAGTGCTTCGACCTTTGCAGTGAACGTCACTGGATAAACCGAGAGCCGTCATTACTTAATGTTATTTTTACGTTTACCAAGTGTGAATTACCCAAGGATGTAACATTTTTCATGTTTAAATTTTTGTAAAAACTAATATATATGGGCCAGGCACAGTGGCTCACGCCTGTAATCCTAGCTCTCTGGGAGGCCGAGGCGGGCGGATTGTTTGAACTCAGGAGTTCGAGACCAGCCTGAGCAAGAGCAAGACCCCATCTCTACTAAAAATAGAAAGAAATTATCTGGACGACTAAATATATATAGAAAAAATTAGCCGGGCATGGTGGCGCATGCCTGTAGTCCCAGCTACTCAGGAGGCTGAGGCAGGAGGATCGCTTGAGCCCAGGAGTGTGAGGTTGCTGTGAGCTAGGATGACGCCACGGCACTCTAGCCCGGGCAACACAGTGAGACTCTGTCTCAAAAAAAAAAAAACACAAAACTAATATATATGGATTTAAGTCCAAGCCCTAACATTAACCATCTAATAACAAGAGATAAATCTGTTCTCTGTAATCATAATCAGCCCCGCTAAGCACTTCTTACAAATCTACCCCGGTGCGCTCTAAGAATGTCTGCCTAATGGTAAATGATTGCCTGAGGCAGATAGAAAAGGTTTTTTTTTCCTACATAAAAGGGATTTGCAATTTCATGTGCCAATACGATACAATCTCTCTTTTCATTTTTCCTTTTTAATTTTCTCTTAACTCTAAAACTATTTTATTCTTCCCTCTCAAGCATGTATTTATCTCTTTATTTTAAAATATTACAGCTTTCTAACATCTGTCTCGAGGACAGCAGCATCTTACTGATGAAATATTCCACGTTTTCCTTGAGCTTCTGTCAATGTCTTTGTGTCAACAGCTCGGCAGACGGAGAAACAGAAGGAGTAGCCTCAGCTTACCTGAATGATTTCTCTCTAGCACCCAGGCATGCTGGCTGACTGTCTCTGGTAACTCGACGATAGGAGTTGAGCAATTGGAAAATAAGAAATGATCTCTGACTTTTGCAGCGTTATTTACTGTTGTCTGCGTTTGTTTCCATTACATCCTCTTTTCCCAGTTTCATACCCAGAGAAGGCAGAATGATAGCAACCTGCCCAGTTTGGGCTGTGCCTATGTAGATAATGAAAGTAAAATAAGCAACAATACTAAGACTGCCTGGGGCATAGAGGACTGTGTCCTTAAGTGGTTCCAGGGTAAAAGGTGATTTGGCAGCAGCCGCGGCTTTTTTAAACACTGAAGTTGTGGGAGCCTCCTGCACTGCTTTTTGTAATAGCATCGTTTTTTTTTACGCAGGACAAATTATGTTTTTTTTTTTCTCTGAATGGACTGACCGCTTTTTGCCTAAGCATAATCCTGGGAAGACCAAAGCTCTGAAGCAAGGACGTAGGATTGCGGATGGCGTGAATACCCTGGTACTAGCTGTAGAGAACGACCCTCACACCTTCCTCTACTTGAGCTTTAAAGAAACTACTTGGTGGGTTCAAGTCTGTCCACAAATTGTCCAAAGTCATTAAGCGTCAGAATGCAAAGTTTTCTTTGGTTTAAAGAGCGAAACGTGCAAATGAAACCTGTGAGTTAGCTAGTTAAGAATATGTGTGGTTTTTCCTCTGGAGATAAGACCAAGAGACAACCATCTGAAATAAAAATAACGAGGTGTGTAGGTGTGTGGGAGACGTGGGGAGTAACGTCAGAAATTAGTCCAAAGTCCAGGAAGATTTGGAAAAGATCCAGACTCTGAAATAGCTGAAAATTTCCTCTAATTTTTACACGTAGCTAAGCCATCTGGGGGATCTTGTTAAAAACACAGGTTTGGTTTCAGGAGTAGGGCCTGAGTGTCTGCATTTCTAACGCGTTCCCAGGCAGTGCTCACGGTGCTGGTCCGGGAACCACGCTTGGACCACCAAGGTCTGAAAGCTCGTCTCCAGCACGGGGAGTGCGGTCCGTCCAGAACTCCCGTCACTAGCCTTTAGGCCGTTCTGGATATTAGACTCTAAGTAGTTCAGAATATGATCCTTAAATATGCATTCACATAAATTCTGTTTTGTCTTTGAGATTGTGTCCTAGTAATTTCAATAAAAATTCAAGACATAGTGCACTGATGTGTGTGTTACAAAAAATGGTTATATATACGGTTGTATGAAATGTATTAACAATCAACATTATATCTTCTATTGGGATGCTTTGATATATTTTTTCTCATTTTGGCTCTTAAGTGAATGGTTTATGAGATTTTTAAAAATATTACTTTTAACTCTCAATTTATTGTGTTCATTGGTTGATAAATTAGCTAAGACGCTAAAATCGTTTTCCGTGCTGACAATATTTGACGGGATTGAAAAGACTACTAGTCTTTTTTTGTTTTGTTTTGTTTTTGTGTTAAGAAACAGGAGACTTATAAATGGGTGGAGATGGTATGAGAAACACTTTCAAGAGATAAGAATTTCTAGCCTAGTGTTTCTCAAAGTATAGTTTATATACCTATTGCATCCGAATTGCCCAGGTTCTATGTTCAAAATGCAGTTTCTTTGACTCTGGCTCAGATTTACAAAGAGTTCTGTATTTTTAACAAGCCTCCAGGTGATTGTTCTGCACCCTGTCATCTGAAAATCACTGATGAGTACAAAGCATTGGATTCTTCATAAAGATAGTCTGAAGGGAGCTCTTTCTATGGTAATACTCTCCAGATTTAAATTAATTCAGTATAAGCAAAGCAGATATAACACATTTTTGTTTATTATAAAACATACGGGAGGGGCTGAGAGGTGGTATATGGGAACTATTTTCTGCCCATATTCTGTAAACCTAAACTCTAAAAATTCATTTAAAAATAAAGTTTTACATACGTGTGAACATGTGCTATATTTGCTTGCGTATACATTTCACATAAATGTGATTATCTCATGTGTGTTGTTTTTAGAGCGTTCTGTTTTTGTGTCGTGGTTACTTCTCTCCTCCCATCCTTTCTTTTCAAACAACAGCCACAGCTTGGCAATAGTTGTGGACAGAACAAGCCTGAAGAATGAGGACACTCAACATACAAATCACACTGAAGTTTTCCTAATTTGCTTTTAGAACAAAAATCTCCAATCCTTCAGTGTCTCTTTCGAACCAGACACCTAGCAAGTTCCGGAACCGCTTGCTCTTCCACTCACGTGTCATTAGTTCCTCACGTCCCATCACCAAGTTCTTGGAAGAACCTAGCAACACAGCACCCAGCCAAAAACCAAAGGAATGGACCACGTGACTCATCAGGGTCCTTCTGTATGCTTTTCCCTAGACACGAATGGTTCTTTGAACCCTTGAAAGACAGATCATTTCCTTGAGGTGCACTGGAAGGGTTATTTAAACACCATGTTTCCTTAACATGGACACGGGAATTACTTTTTGTGAAGTTCTGAAAAAAAATCTTTTCATTATAAATCATACATACA
Source organism: Propithecus coquereli (assembly GCF_000956105.1). NCBI lineage: Eukaryota > Metazoa > Chordata > Mammalia > Primates > Indriidae > Propithecus > Propithecus coquereli. The sequence goes on along the minus strand of NW_012148174.1, from coordinate 29,088 downwards.
TTGCTTTCCTAACCAGAATTAAGATGGATTTTGCACCTTCGAAATGGGGTCATCACCTCAACTGCATATTACAGAAGCTTACCTAGAGAGCACGGTTCTTAGCAAGTTGAGCAATTTTCACAGGAAGTGATTTAATAGAGTCAGAAATCACAGACCGCAGAGTCCAAAGGCTTACATGTTAGTCCTAGTTTGTCTTATCACCACCTGGATATCCTCTGGCACATCAATTTTCTCATTTATAAAATAGAAATAAGATGACTTCTGTGTTCTCAGAGTTATTGTATAATGAGATAGTGTAAAAAAAACTGCACTGTAATTTATAAAAAGACATGTAAATGTAATTACTAACATAGTTACTTTCAAAGATTTTTATTCTCAAATTTGAACTGGTATAAAATAACAGTGATCATTGTCTTTTTCCTCTCTAATGGTCCAGAAAACAGTGTTTCAGAGAACTTACCATCAAAGCAATAACCGTGCCAGCAATTATGAACATATGCATGCATGTGGATATTTTAAGGCATAAAGTATGAAGAAGATAGTGAATCCCTGTAAATATAGCAAACAAACTTTCTACATATTCATTTAAAAAGAAAAGGTGGGCCAGGCACGGTGGCTCACGCCTGTAATCCTAGCACTCTGGGAGGCCGAAGCGGGAGGATCGCTAGAGGTCAGGAATTCGAGACCAGCCTGAGCAAGAGCG
>NW_012148174.1:21157-28335 GCF_000956105.1 Propithecus coquereli | reverse complement strand
TGTAGTCCCAGCTACTCGGGAGGCTGAGGCAGGAGGATCACTTGAGCCCAGGAGTTTGAGGTTGCTGTGAGCTAGGCTGACACCACAGCACTCTAGCCCGGGCAACAGAGTGAGACTCTGTCTCAAAAAAGAAAAAAGAAAAGATGTCTTAATAAAAGTTGTTTATCTTTTGTTCTCTATGACCCAAGCATTCATATGTAATAAATTACTCATGTAAATCAAACTGTACTTATTCACCTATTTACATGGTTTTGAGTGAAAGATTCACTAAAAAAAAAAAAAGGTGACCAAAGTCATGACATGCTCAAGGACTTTAGTAAACCGTGCTAGTGCATTAGGACCAGCATCTGGCTGGTTTTCTATCACCTGAACTCTGGTGTTAAGACCCATAGTCTGCCTTGTATTCCTGAACGGAGGGGCAAAAGCTAAAAGTTGACTGTTAAATAATAAATGTTTAAACAAATTTTGAGAAATCATGTAAGGAGGCTTCTAGGAAACAAATATTTCTAATTGTTCCTTAGACAGCAAGGACGTTTTTGCATCCTGGAACAGTGTGCCTTAGTAAGATTCCAGGCAGGCGAGAGTGTGCCTCTCTTGGGCAAAGTGGCATAAGGATTAGTGTGAAGGAAAGCTGAGAAAACAGCACCACGGACGTGCTCCTAGGCAGGTAGTTTTAGGAAGGTGTACACATGGAACTTGAGAATACAGTTCCCCCAAACTAATCATGCCTATGTGTGCCCTGAAAGCCAACAACCTGGTATATCTTCCAACATTTAATACACATTCTTTAATTTTATTCTCTTCCTTATCATTGTTGGGTATGGGGGAAGGTAGATTAATCTACATCCAGGGCCAAAGCATCACAGTTTTTGTGTATCTGGGTGATTAGCATTTTCGCTTCAACTGCATTAAGTTAATGGGTGGTGGTTAAACTCGTTTCCTCCGAGTTACACCTAGAGTTATTTCCTGCTTTGGAAACATTCAAATACGCAATCACACCTGCCCCGCTTTATAAAGACGGCAACCCTGTCAAAGCGAAACCCTCGGCAGGCCAACAGGAGTGCCATGAACCAACCCGAAACAGTCATTTGTCGGCAGATGATAGAAATCTGAATTCAGAGTGAGAAAATTAGTTTAGGAGTGACCGTGTCTAATGGAGGAAATCATCAGCTGTTAGAAAGTCAAAGAGTGTTTATGAAATTTGTACTGGGTCCTCTGTTTTCCTTGTCCAAAGGAAAAAGGATAGATCATTTTTTTATTACCGATTCGAATTGTATTTCTACTACGAAAGGGAGTAGCTTTCAGAATACTTGGGTACCCTGAATAAAGAAAAAAGTCTGTATTGGTAGTTCTAATTTTTATATGCCAATCCAATTCTGACTGGAAGACATTTGGGTCAGTTTTGCTAAAAAACAGAAGTTCCCGTATTTAATGAGGAAAAAGCATAATAGTGGCTTATCTTAGAATGTAAAGCTTTTAGAATCACCCTGTAATTCATGGCTTATCCCCGAGAATTCAAAGCTTTATAAATTATAAACCTTTTCCAGGACATGGTACATACTGTCTTATGTCAGATAGGACGAGGCTAAGCCCAGGGCATAAATGAATTCTTCATTCATCCCCGAGACCCAGGATTCTCTTATTTCTCTCTAGCTCACACTGTACACCCCAGTCAAGATGAGGATTCCTTCCCACATCTCTTTTTCCCCCTTCTGTCCCTTCTTCCCATGATTAAATCAATCAATCGAACTTACATCATAGCTGGTAATAAATTTTAAAATTCACACTAAATTATTAACTAATGGACTTGCTCCTATAAAGAATATTTATGTTCAGTTATAACAAAATGAACCTCTCCGATTGGTAGGATAAACCTACCTCATCACCATTCTTATTCTAACTTTTGGAAGATCTGGACCGGACTCCATGGGGTGTCCTGCCACCATGGGACAGTGACGAAGGAAAGGAAGGAGCATTTCCTATCCACGAGCAAGTGGAAGGACAGGCTATTGAGGGAGCAGTGTTGTGTTTGAAGCCCTGAAACTTCCTTTCCTGTGTCTTTCCTCCTGTACTTTCTTGTTCTTTCTCCCATATCTTCAACATTTGTGAAGTCTCGATTTCCACACCCACAAAATAGGAACAATCGTAAGGTTGCTATAACGGACTGTGGCGTTGTTATGAGGGTTAAATAAGAAAATTCACATAAATTACACCTAGACCAATAACCAGAAGATATTAGGTGTACCAAAATACCGATTTAGCTACATTTCTGTTAGTGGGTGAGTAAACATTTTCATAAGGCTAATAATTCTAATACGGGATTTTATGCTTGAACGTTAATTTCGGCAAAAAGATGATGCAGTGATCTTAGACTGTTTCTGCCCAGTTCCTTCTCTATTCTATTCCAACTTGTCTCTGAATATGCCCAGGTGATAGGAGGTGCTTAGGAAAAACACAAATGAACGAAAAGGAAGGGTTCACAGGCGAGGAACAATTGAACCCATACGATTACACTAAATTACACTAAAAATTACACTAAATCCCACTTTATAGCAATCATGGTAGAACGAAAGTTCTATTTGATCAAACAATAAATATTATTTTAAGAAGAATATACTCCAGTGCAGTCTCATGGCAATAGTAAGGTATTTCTATTTCCATTCCCTGTTTTCAAATTTAAAAGCCAAATGTCTTCCGAGCATGTCTTTGAACAAAAGGTAAAAAGAGGCAAAAGTAAATAAAGGCCACATCGAATCTTAATCAAGATGTGTTTCTCCAAATATAATAGCAAAAAAAAAAAAATCATTTAAAATAAGAAAGTATGATGATTACCAGGGAAATCCCGATCACTGCAAACCCAGTTTTCACGTTGGAAATACGACTAAAATAATATCTGAAATGCTTTGAAAATACCACAGTACAAAGTGGTTTTCATGGGTGTTTATGCTTTTGAAAGAAAAAAAGTGGCTAAAGTATCATTTTATTCTTTGTGTAGAGGACAGTTTATTCTGTCTATTGAAAAAATAAATGAGCGATAATCTCCAAGAAATCATCTTGACCAGCATTAATGACTAGTTTGGTAGTTAACAGCCCAAGGCATAGCCAGAGGCCCTCAAGGCTCTTGGGGGAAGAAGAGCTCAGGGGATTGTGGTTTACCAGTAATTAACTATAGGTAGGAATCAAAACTTCCTAAGAAAAGAGATAAAAGTAACTTTGGACAATTCCATGTCTGTGCTTATCTTTTCATACACTGCCCCTCCCGTACCTTTTTAACTAAATAAAAAAAGATGGTGGTGTTGTTTTGCAAACCAGGTTGGATTGGAAATAATTCATGCAATGAAACGGGAAGACTCGGGGGACCAATTAATGCCTTTTCAAGCTTGGACTATATAAGAACCACTTAAAAAAAAAAAAACTCAGTCTAACACATTAGTTGATTGTTAGTGAATTGAAACTCAATCATGAGATCATAAGGATTTTTTGAAGCTTTTTTTTTTTATTTTTAATCCTATCTCAATAAAAGTAAATACATAAGGATTATAAATAAACCAAATCTGAAGTAATATAGATTGGGGGAACCTCAAGAGGGTCAGGAGATAATGAAGATTATACCTCAATATTGGGATTATGATGTTAGTTCTTTATTTCAATAAAAGTGGATAGAGATCTTTCATATCAGGGACAGGGCTTAGCTGTAAGGACAAAGTAATCTTCTGGGAATTATGCATACAGGCTTGACATCATTTTTATTGGATGGCTGATGAACTGGAAAACTCCAGGATAGCCAGGCTTTTAATTTGTAATCTTAATTTTCATATAAATCGGTACATTGCAGGGGGAGGGCGTGGGGGATGTGGGGACGTCGGAGCTTGCTAGCCCAGCCCTGGAGCACGGGCAACAGTACTAACTCATGCGGTATCCGATTCTGTCTTTTCCTCTATCCATCTGTCTTCCATCTTTGCATCTATCATTTAAAGAAATTTACAGCCTGTAAATACTAGCGAAGCTAACGTTAGTGCAATCTTCCCTCTACCTCCTCTCGGAATGATCTATAGTAATCTACTTATCATAGACGTGCACACTATAATACATAATAATTTAGTCTTCAGCTGGGAAAATGACTGCAATTGTTTTGCAAGCATACATTAATGAGTTCTTTTCTTCTTTTTTAAAAAAAATTGTTTTAGAGGATATAGAACAGGAGAGAGCATTAGTTTCCCTTCATAAAATAATTATCTTGATGTTTTCCATATATAATTTCATATCCATGGGGTTACATGGGGGCAAAGTTATCAAACTAGAACATAGTGGTGATTTATTTGGACATGTGGAAACTCAGCCCATATATTTCCGACATAGAATGAGGATGCCCTTTACGTTGTAAAACAAAAAGGCTATTGAGCAGAATTTTTAGAAATATGGCAAAGTAGAATTTCTTTGTAGATTGTTCTATCCTCTGACATTATAAGTAACACTGAATCTTTCTGCAAAATTATTTTTATGAGAGGATATTTGAGTTGAATTAGTCATAGAAAACAAGCAATATAACCCTTTTTATTGTTGCTGATATTATTGTTTTGAGGTTTCTTATGTCTCCCGGTTCTAGCAGAGATCAAATCTGTATTACCTTTTTTCTCATTGTGTTTTAAGTTTGTGGGTGATTTCTTACTAAAGAAGAGGGAAAGTCATAGTCCTTACTCCATTTCCAAACCAGAAACCACACATAGCCTTTTGAGCTTCTGATAACCGTATGTGTAAAGAGCACATAATGTTCTTGTTGTACCACATACAAGAAAACATCCCTGGCCGAAGCTGAAAAGCCACAACCTGTCCTACGTAAGAACATTTTCCAAGTTCTGAGTAGGTCTGGATGGCTCTGGTTTCAGATTTTCCCCACGGTTTACAGGTGTTTTTGCTTTTCAAAGACAAATCATCCGTTGCCACTATTGCTTTCTTTGTTTGTGTTCTGACCTCTTCCTAGATGCACGGTCTTCTGAAATGTCAAGACACTACCTTCGAAGCAGAAAAGAGATTCTCCTCATCGTATCTTATCTTCTTATCCCAAGCTCCCAATTTGCCAGTGAAGGAACATGAAAGTTGATTCAGATAAATACGATCTATATAACCCCAGTTGGGAGCACACGCGTCTCTTAAACAGTTCTGTCAACTTGAATTTATCTGCATAGAAGGCTTATAAAGCATCGTTTACATAAATAACATGCGGGTTTGAGCGGGACAAATCTCAAATCTCAGGGATGAGTGACTGCCCCAGAGTAGACCTATTAAATCAATCAGCTGGGCTCATACAATCAGAAAAGCTTTGACGACGGCCATACAAAACTTGATCACGACATAATCTTCCCCTGCTTCTCGATGAGGCAACAAAATACACCGTGTTCATTGAACAGCTGCTTTCGTAAGGGGGGATGATAATGAAAACGTCTCCCAGAATCTTCAGCACTTGCACACGGAAACAAGATCTCCACTGAGAAAATTAAAACGCCAACAAGATTTATACTTACCTATGTAGATGCCCTATAGTATTAAACATGTCCCGTTACTTTTAAGTGGGAGAAAGAGAGACAATGTCATTTTTTAATGTACTGTTATTGAAAAATTCAAGTCACAGGCATGGTTCCTGTTACGGCTCCTGAAATTCATGTGTTGAAGTTCTAACCCCTCGTATCTCAGGATGGGACTATTTGGACACAGGGCCTATAATGAGGTAATTAAGTTAAAACGAGGTCCATAGCATAAGCCCAAATCTGCTATGATGAGTGTCCCTGTGAGAAGAAGTGGTCAGGACACAGGTGACACAGAGAAGGAAGAGCGTGTGAAGATACAGGCGGAAGGCGATTCTGTCTGCAAGCCAAGGAGAGAGGCCTCAGAAAACCAACTCCGCCTACGCCTTGGTCTCAGACTCCGGGTATCCAAAACCATGAGCCGATATATTTCCGTTGTTGCAGCCACACCATCTGTGGTACTTTGTTATCACAGCCCTGGCGAACTACTACAATACTGCCCCCTTTCTTGTTTTAAGATAAATCAGGAAAGGAATACAGAAAGTCACCTCTACTTTGCTCAGACAAAATTCTAACACTGGGCATAAACATTCAACTTTTCCGAGATTCCATACAGAAATCGATGTTCCCTTAATTGCACAAACTTTGGCTGTGGATATTCTCCTGTTACATCTTCTCTGTTAAGAAGAGCGAAATGTCACATAGCACGATGTCATGGATATGAAACACACGTGAATATACACACCTATATACGTACCAGGGCTGTCCGGAGAGTATCCAGCCATATTATATTTGTTATATTAAAAAGGGCTGGATGCTTTCCGGACAGCCCTTGAATACTACAAATAAATACACTAAATATACATTAAAGATGTATATTATACATTATATACACATATATAATCTCAGACAATGCAAGGACACAATGCAAACGAGACTCTGTTATGAAGCATTTGAGCGTTTTTGGAGAAAACATACTTAAAATCGGTCAGGTTAGCGTCAGTCAGCACCTGCATACCCCTCCTCACTTTTTGCCTACCACCATTTTCATTGTTTTGTAGGTTTTTACATTTTTGCATTCACAGCCCAACATGAACAAGAAGATGTCAGTCACATTTTCTTTGAATACTTGTATAGGAGTATTAACAATACACCTCTCACAGAATAGGAGATCAATACATTTGAAGGGATGGACAGAAGAGAAGATTTAGACCTTTAGAAGAAAAGAAGGATCTAGGTCCTTCGCGAAAAATGCATAATTAAAGTTATCAAAAGCAGAAATCTGTAATATGCCTTCAAGACATTCTACTCTATGGTATCAATCTATATTAAAAGTGCATGTTTCGAAGCAAAATCCCTCTGATGCCCTCGTAGCCCACATATGCATTTATACCCTCGACATATTCCATATGTTGTTTTGCAAAATTACATATGTAGTTCTACTAATACAAGGCCAAATAGACCGACTCAATAGGGTGAGAGGAAATTAATTCAGCCAGTCTTTTAGTTTTCTCTAGTTCTGCTACAGAAGCAACTCAGCATCTGCCATTTTTCAAAAAAAACTGGAGATTCCTTAAAGTAAGAACTGCCTTCCATTCCAGACGAAATAATTCTAAGCCACTTTGGGAATATAATAAATTGTGGAATAAAATTAGC
>NW_012148174.1:17030-19073 GCF_000956105.1 Propithecus coquereli | reverse complement strand
TCTATATTAAATTGAATCTGGGAAAAGGACCTACTGTTTGCATCTTTGAGATCCTGAAAAGAAGAGATTGTGCGTCACAAAGAAACAACTTTGGGTGGAAGGGCCAGAATGAACAGAGGTCATAGACCTGAGATTCAGTGGTTGAAAACACCAGCTATTTCTAAGCCTAAAATATTCTTTGGAGCATCACACACATAACGGGTCCGAAATTCATCCTGTGTTCATAATCCAGCTGTTAAATGCTCATCTCTCTTCCCACATTAGCGGTATGAAGATAGAGAAAAGATGAAATTTCTAATTACATAATCTAATTACAGTACAGATTTAAGTAGACGTTGATTCTAAAATTTATATATATCTATAAACTTATCCCAAGTTTTTTTGGGGGGTGGGCATTTTTACTCAACTATTAGAAGTCTAAAGAAAAAGTTGTAAATATGCTACATGTCTTACCAGACCCACTAGGTATACTGTTAACTAACACTATGAGAAATGGTACTATTTTATTTTGTTTCCCCATTTATAGCAAAATTGATTTTTTCCAAACCGAGTAATGCGTGTGAACGTGCTTTTAATTTCTAACATGCCACATTATATATGTATATTACTTGTCAATATTCTTATACTTCTACGATGGTAGAAATATCCAAAAATTAAGAGCACCACTGTCAAATAGAGATCTACATTTTGAGAAAAGAAAAATATCTTTTTTTCAGTTTGTCTCATTTGCATGCTAGTAAGAGAATTTTGATTCTTAATCTCTCATCTTCATTAAATCTTAATTTCAATAAAAAAAAAAAAATCTGCAAACTCCATGTGTGGCAACCTCTCTCCCTCTTCTGACCTCAATCGCACACACAACTTTAAACCCGAATTATTTCTCACCATATGGGATCTGAGACTAAGATCAAACCCAACCTAGACAAATGCCGTGCCGCAAGTTGACAACTGTTCCCGGAGTCCTGGGCATGCCTGGGAGAATGCCTGCCAGGGCCTACTGTTTTCAAACGAGTTCCATTTCTCTAACAATTTAAATCTGCCAAGAAGAAACCGAGACAATCACACTTCGTGCCAAAAAGCCCCAAGCTTAAGCGAGAGATGTATCCTCTCTTTAGCCTGCTGATGAGAGAGGGAGCAGAGAAGAGGGAAAGGACAAAGATTGGTGATGAGTAGGACAGAGGCTCAGACGCTTTTGGAAAGCCACGAGGGGACAATGTCTGGCCTAATGATGTCACCTTGTTAAGTCCATAACCGGAACAAAACACACCCGCTTCCTTTCCCTGACCTAGGTCCCAGCACATTTGTGGTTGACATACCGGTAACAAATCTTCTTCCCATTTCCCCATCCTAACCCTCCCACGACTGTGTTACCAGGGAAACATCTCATCACCGGGCTACTCCCCACCAGTCCAATTTCAAAACATAAAGTCTTGGGGCCAAGGAAACCTTCCCAGGAAAACCCAACAGTCCCCTGCCGTTTGGTTTTCTGGTCTTTTGCTTCTCTACATCACCTCGAATCCACCCCCTAAAAAAGGAGGTCGACAAGCAAGTCAAACTATCATACGGACCACAGTTTGTGAGAAGAGGAGAGAAAAAGAGTTGGTTAGTGGTCGTTTTCTACCCCCAAGAGCCATATGCACGAGAATCTCCTCTGCCAGCCTGGCAGCTGCCTCCCAACACCTCGTGTTTGAGAAATGAGAGATCCACTGTTCATTCCCACAGGTCCAGGTGGTAAAAATCTTAAGTCTATCCAAGCAGATACCTTCAATCATAGCACCAAGTGACAATAAATTGGGATAAATTGTTGTTGCGAAGCATCCATAGAAGCTACAAGGCGTGCTAATGTGAAGTACGATATTTTCGTAACCACACGTTTAAGATCCTTCCAGTAGCTGAAATATTATCTTTTGAATCAAACTCCTCTGGATTCAAATCCTAGCTCCCCTAGTGATGTTCACTGCAATTTGTTAAAAATTGAAAAACATGTGTATGTCCATCCACGGAAGATTGCTTAAATACATTATGATATGTCATACAAGTGGA
>NW_012148174.1:13898-16530 GCF_000956105.1 Propithecus coquereli | reverse complement strand
CTAATTTCTCATAGAAAAATCTGTGTATTTCCTCCAATTTTGTTTTAAAACCCCAATTTAAAGCTCTCTTGAAGAGAGAGTTTCAGAATATCCTTTCATGCCTCTTCTTTGTGAAGTCTTCAAATGCTGCTGACCTTGCATAATAATTTTTCCCATACAACATATTAATTATCGTTCTGGCACCTCTGGTCTACTCATGAAATCAATGAAGTGTGAAATGCCTCTGTGCAGAGTAATATTTCATATTTGGTACTTTATGTATTAATTACTTTTCTGTTTTTGCTAATCCAGGCAGGGGGAAAAAAGCCACCCCGTTCTGTAATGAACTGTCTGTCAGTGAGGAAAGAGGGAAAACAGCAAACAATTCAGATTTGCCGACCTACGAAAGCCGCTAAGAGGAGAGAAGCTTCTGCGCCAGTCCCCTTCCTGCCATCAGAGGGTCTCCCTACCTGAGCCCGCCGCTTAGTAAGTGGGAGCCTTCGCGTGGCAGTTGCCTGGCTTCCTTGTGCTTAAAATAACAGAAGTGGCATTTGAAAAGCCAGTAATTCAAGCCACACCTCATTATTTTGAGCCTGAAACACAAAATAAAATCCAAAGTCCAATGCGAGAGCCACAGAAGATGATATACAGAGTGCAATGCGAAAATTTAAAAATTTACCAAATTATAATCTGCAAGGAGAAAAAATATGGGAAGATCATCGTATATCAAGATTCTATTTAGTTGTCATTTCAGCTGCCCGACGGTTAAAATATAAATCAGTTTGACAATCCGAGAGCAGCAGTTTTAATCCTGAATTCCAGGAGTTTCTCTCTCTCTCTCTCATTGCCAGTCATTCAGCACGAACAGGAAAAATTCAGATGTGACATTTCTTGATTCAAGAGCTGTGTTAAGCGGTTATAAAACTGCTGTGATTTACAGCAAAGATTAAAGCTAACCTAAGAGACCTCAGCCCCAATTTGCTAAAACTTATTACACCTCATTGGCCACTGAATAGCCAAAAGAAGGAAAATGAAAAAAAAAAAAAAAACTTATCTGCATAAGAAACTTTACTAGCATTAGCCTAATGAGAAATGATTGGCTTAAAATTGCTCTGGCTACATCGATAGGTTCAGATTAATACTATTTACGATGTTATGATATCCTATTTCCTGAGTTATATAAAAGCCAAAGGAGTTACTGAAATAATATTAATGAGTGGATAGATGTTTTCAGATGTCTGTTTGACTCCTGAGTCTAGTTAAATGTACCAGTATGACGTGTAGTTCTCCAATGAACATCCTGGCTGTTGAATTAATATGTTGCAAAAATATTAAAGATGTATACACGATCATTTTAAGCAATAATTTGAGTTTGAGATTATAGATGTACCAATTGTGTTGACTGCACTCACGTTAGCACTTACAAAGTGCTATGAACATGCTAAACATACGAACGAGAACATGTGATCGTTAATAACTAGCCTCTTGTTAATGACACAGCTCTGTGAAGGGAAGCACACTACCTGGATTTTGTACTACATCTCATTTAATCCACATTTTTGATGAGAATCTTCTACAGCAAAATGTATTCCCTTGTGCCAAAATGCTTCGGAGTAATGCTAAAGACAGGGGTAGACTCGTGGCCCAAACGGTATGATGTTAAAGAAAAGTAACAAGTAGCTGGTTTACCCCTAAATTAACAATCTTAATCCAAAATAATTCTAACATTCTCAGAAGTTATTCCATAATGGTGAGGCGAGATATTTGCCCACAACTTTCCAAAACTTCCATTACGTATTAACGACAGATACGTACTACATATTCTTTGTAGCGCAAAACCCCCACCGACACTGATTCTTAGACTAGAAAAAAATTAAAATTGCAAAGAGTTATTTGGGTGAGTCACGATATTTTTACACATGTACGAATCAGTTGTAATCTCATGTGACTTTGGAAATTCTCAGATCTGATCGCTTTCTAAAATAATGTGTCAGATTCTAAAAATCATATCCATGGCTAAAGAGGAAGGAGATGTCCAAAGACATGAAACAAAATTCGACCACACACATAGTTTAAAATGTTTATAAACATTTTCTTTGAGAAACATAGAATAACAAAGCCAATCCCCGTTGACCTGATCACCAATGACACCCTCATTGATCAAGTAATTAAGAGGTTGCTTACTCATTTCCCAACTCGTGTGTTAGTACGGCTAATTCAATCATGAAAACAATTCTTGTATCTATGTTAGGATGACTTTAAACAACTTTCGAAACAAGTCATTTCTAGCCCTTTTGGGTTTGCTGAGTTCTCTTGAGGTGATCTGAGAACTATTAAAGAAAATGAGAAACATATGTTCTGCTTAGAACACGACGGTACAAGTTCAGGGTAAAATCAGGAGATGGTTGAATAGGAAAAAGACGAAGGTTAATGTTGGGAAGCAGAAATCACTTCTCATAAATCGTTGGCTTATAAAAATAAAAGGCGTACCCTTTTCTTTTGTTTAAAGTCTAACTGTCGATGGCAGTTGTATAATACACTGCTTGGAGAAAAAAAAAAAAATCGAATATTTGAAAGCCCAAGAATGCATGCGATATCATTTTACCAAAGCCTCCGGCGTTGAAGTGTTTGTGTTATTAACGCCCTCAAAAAT
>NW_012148174.1:12622-13273 GCF_000956105.1 Propithecus coquereli | reverse complement strand
GTAATTACTTAAGAGGTCTAACAACAAAATTTTTCTGAGTTAGTTTTATTTACCCTGACGGTAACCAGCACATAGACCTCATCCTGGAAAGAAAACGATAAAAGGAAAATAAACCATTTTTAATTTAAGTTTCTACTCTATACTGGGCTGTAGATGAGACACTTTTATGAATATTGCACTAAGTTGTGATCCCTGTGCAAGCTCCTATCTCGAATGTGCTGCCCGAGACTGTATCTAGAGCTAGCCGTTCCAAACTCATAGCAGGTATTCCCTAACGACCGCGGCTAAGATTGGCTGGGCACTTATTATATGCCATGGACTGTTGCAAGCACTTTTCATATACTAATGCATTTCATATACTAATGCATTTTATTCCCCTGCCAATGCTATGGAACAGGTGCTATATTCATTTTATAGAGGAAGAAACAATCGAAGAGAAGTCAAGGTCACACAGGTGGGCAGGGTTAAGATGTAAATCTGGGCAGTCCGACATTGTAGCCCAAGCTTAATCACTATATTGGACTTGTTTAATGAATAAAACAACATCATGGGCCGGGCGCGGTGGCTCACGCCTGTAATCCTAGCTCTCTGGGAGGCTGAGAAGGGCGGATTGTTTGAGCTCAGGAGTTCGAAACCAGCCTGAGCAAGAGC
>NW_012148174.1:4728-10370 GCF_000956105.1 Propithecus coquereli | reverse complement strand
TAAGTGGGATCTAATCAAATTAAAAAGCTTCTGCACTGCCAAGGAAACTATCATTAGAGTGAATAGACAGCCCACAGAATGGGAAAATATTTTCTATCTACACATCTGATAAAGGGCTGATAACCAAAATCTATCTAGAACTCAAAAAAATCAACAAGAAAAAATCTAGGCCTAATTCTTAAAAGGACTGACAGTCTCTGTCTCTCTTCCCTTGGAACTCTTGCTTTGAGGGAAGCCAAGTGCCACGTAAGAACCCTCAACCACCGTGAGGCTCCCAGGCTGTAAGGAAGCACAAAGCCATGCGGAAGGAGGAACAGTACTAACAGCCCCTCCTCGGCTGTCCCAGCCAATCCGGGATCCCAGTTATTGCAACCCTCTCTAGCAGTGCGGCCCACCCTGGCCGAGGCTCTGGGTATCGTCTAGTAGAGACAGACTGTCCTCAAATTATTGACCCACAGCACGTGAGTGTCGTGAAAATTTTTCGCTGTTATACAGCAACTGGTAACTAGAACATATCCCACCTCACTTTCTGTGAATCTGTCATTTTCTTAGCATTACTCTGTAATACCGATGACATTACTCGTGAGAAAAATCTTCCTATTGAGTCATAATTCATACAATAAATATCAGTGTAGTTTCTAACAAAAGAAACAAAAGGAAAACAGTGAGTGCTCACAACACACCTTATTCCTCCTCTTTTCCTCTAAATCTGTCTCACCCCACTGTGAATGGGGCATTTAACTACACAGCCTTGCTAGCAAAATAAGCTATTATGTATTTTCGGTCTCTGCTACCGGAGTGTATCAATGCAGGATATCAACTCGAATCACCGTACTTAGTTTTTCTGGTCTAAATATATATCCGACAGTCTGGTTTAATTTAGAATAAAATCCTCACTTCCTTCCAGGAAATTTGTTTCTTTTAATAGAACTCCAACGAGTTTGGAAAACTGTACAAATTCTCTCCTCACAACATCCAATATAAATCTGTAGATGAGATCGGGAAAGTACTAGTTTTGAAAACCTTAGAAAGTGATTGTATTTCTTACGAATATGTTCCTTTTGCAAGAAAACCTGCTTTGTGCACATAGCAAACTGTATGTATAAATATATACATATTATACATGTGTATTAGGTGTATATTATGCATATAGTAATGCAAATTTAAGTCAGGATTAGTTGTACGTTAGCAAATGTACAGCACTGTTTGGTCACCTGACATCTGCCTAGTGGTGGTGAGAAGACCCCCACGCGGGAACAGAGACACCTGGGTTCCAGCTCACACTCCGGCCTCGCTGCCGTGCCCCCGCCTGCATAACCAATAGAACATCCTGAGTTTCCTTTCGCTTCTAAAACTTATTATTCTAAGACAGTCTAACTTTATTTTCTCACCTTGTTTATTGCTTACACATTCGCCAAACGGACTTATACCGCCTAATTCCTATCTTACAATATTTTTAGTAAGAAATCTAACATTTCAGCATGACTTAGATAAAAATTGCTTTCTTAATTTGGTCAAATTTTGTAGCAAAAATAGGAAACAGCCAGCTACTTCCCTTTTAATAACCGTAGGATGTCGATGCTAACATACCAATGTTAGCTCTTCACGGTTTTGAAAAGAAACGTTTCCCCTAATTAAATTCAGTTGTTTAATAACGGCACAAGTTTCTTTAAAATATCAAGAAGCCACACCACTTAGTGGGCAGAAGGAAACACGTGTTTTATGTTCCCTTTTACAAACAGAAAAATGCACAGTGTTCTTAATTACTCCCGAGTATAGTTCAGTTTAGAGGAAGAAGGAATAGCTTATGCAATCATTTGAGCCCACACAGAGAGATTTCCAAAGTAAAGATGTCCAAGGTATGTATTTACTTCTTTTGGAGTCAGTTTTCCTTTTGAAATTGCAAAATAGTCAGAATTACTTGTACTCCAATAAAACACAGACCCCTTCACTCACTCACTGCCCAATTTTAGTGCAACAAAGAGCCCTTCTCAGAGCTAACTTCGGGCAGGATGATAACACAGGGAAAGGTCTGTCCATCGGTCTCCTTGGTGATCATCATGTACCTCTCATAACTTTCTCCTCAATCTTTCATTCATACTAAAGTCATCTTTAAAAGCTCTAATGCAATCAGAGTTTTAACTTCTGACATTCCCATTTGTAACTGGGAACTTTATAGGAACCTGAACTGATACCGTATAAGTTACCGTTTATTGATACATGAGCCCATCCCTGAGTTTGTATCGCTAACTTTTTAGACGTATTTTGAAATGATTACAGAGTCACAGAAGTTTCAAAAACAGTACATGGAGTCCTTCGAACCTTTCGTTCAGACTCACCAATGCTCCACAGATTTCTAAATTTCCCTTTCCCTTGTCCATATGAAACACCAGAAGATAAGGCTATTCTTAATAAACGTGACAAAGTTGCTCTCACATTTGTCTTCCAGGGCTGCAGGAAGACAGCTAATTATTAATCAGATTGCAAGCGGAATGATGCTAATATAGTGCTGGTGAACATACTTGTTTCCAGGCTGGCATGATATGGCCTGCAAGTTGGCATGCAGAGTTCTGTGAACATATGGCAGGCAGAAGCTGCTGTTTCCTCCTAGGAAACAGCCACGCGAATGTCGGCTCCCACGGTACTGAAGACACACACCCCGAAACTCGCCAGTGCCGCTCAGGGCTTAGAGCACACGCTACCTCCCAGCCGTCACAACGGGAAATAAACTCTATGTGTGGCGTCCTGCCTGCAACTATAGGAACCGAAAGCCTGTTTCCCCAAGAAGAAGAAGACACATAACTGGAAGTTCTCGCTCAAGTTGTTGCGTCAGAGTACAATTTAGGGGAGTTACATTTGCACTTAGGAGATTTCGTCACACAGAAAGTTCTACCTGGGCCGGGCACGGTGGCTCACGCCTGTAATTCTAGCGCTCTGGGAGGCCGAGGCGGGCGGATTGTTTGAGCTCAGGAGTTCGAGACCAGCCTGAGCAAGAGCGAGACCCCGTCTCTACTAAAAATAGAAAGAAATTGGCCAAACAACTAAAAATAGAAAAAAAAAAAAAATTAGCCGGGCATGGTGGCGCATGCCTGTAGTCCCAGCTACCTGGGAGGCCGAGGCAGGAGGATCCCTTGAGCCCAGGAGTTGGAGGTTGCTGTGAGCTAGGCTGACACCACGGCACTCGCCCCAGGCAAGAGAGTAAGACTCTGTCTCAAAAAAAAAAAAAAAACAAAAAAAAAACTAAGTTTCTTTATTTTGGGGAGTATAAGTGACTCCTCCAAAGTCAAAGCAATAGCAGGTACGTCATCGGGGCTTAAACTCAAGTTTTCTGGATGGAGTCGAGTCTCTCTTTTCTTCCTGTTACAGTTTGTTTCCAAGCCAAGGCTGTATTCAGGTTCGTCTCAATCACTGCTCGGCAGAAATGGAAATCAGCTGGCCACAATCCTGCATACGCTTTCCTAGCCTACAAGGGGGAAAGCCAAAACAGGGACTCGATGCCCACTGTAACTAACGTCCAGACCCATGCTAGCCTCCCCCACGGAGGGTCCCAAAATGCCCTAGTCGGGTGCCAGTCCAGTGCTCGTGGCTCGGGTTTGGATAATCTGGAAGCTGATCTAAAACAGAGCGTTGTGTTAGGGAAGACGGCAGCTGTGGTGTCAGCTAGTTTTTGCATCTTCCAAAACCCCCACATGAAAACAGATGGCAAAACCAAAACCAACGGACGTTCACAACAAAACTAAATGACAAAGCATCCCCATTCACCTCAAAATAAAAGCAGAGGAGAACAAACTACCAATAGCCACCAGATGTGTGTGTCGCTGGCATCTATCTGTGGAGGAGAAAGCAGAGGAAACAATAGGGTATCTGCGAGACCTCGGAGTGGGAAAACCCTCAAATACCAAACAGATACTCAGCTGGAAGTGCGGGGAGCCAAGTCCACACAGCGTGTAAAACCGTGAAGGATTTTGCCCAATCTGATGGAGGGTGAGTCTAACAAGGCTGCAACAAGGCATGAAGGGTCTGTCCCACTCTGGACCCCATGGACTCCCAAAAATCACCCCTCAGGGTCTCTTTCCAAGACAGGTCCCTACACTGGGAAGAAACTTTCTGAGAGTGGAATAAAAATGAGCAGCACAGAGACACCTGAAATGAGGAGATGTGAAGGCTTAGATAAAAATCAGGGAGAAAAACAAAGCCAGGAATCTCAGAAAACTGTCCGAACTAAGCCTCTTTCTATGACTTCGGGAAAACTGAATTTACATAAATCTGAGCAAGAGGAAAATATCAAGGTCTGAATTCCTAGAGAGTCACTCTAAGAGAATGTAAAGCAAATTAACATATGCATGACTCACAAATGTTACATTGTTTCATATTCTCGTAGAGTGACTTTCTGTGAGTTTAGCCATTCCATAATGGATATACATTTCAAAACATCACGTTGTATAAGTGTATGTAATTTAATCTGTCAATTTAAAAAATGAAATATAAATTTTTAAAAAGTTAACAGAGAATATGAGGCAGAATAATATCCCTGTAGGCAATGAAAGTATGCTACAAAAATATGCTCAAATATAGATAAAATGGCAGCGTACATTCCAAAATGAGCTAAAATGAATTGATAAAATAAGATAGGAGATAACAGTACAAATCAAAATTAGAAAGTCTCAGAAATGAGGTAACAGAACAAAAGAGCAAATTAGACATTACAAAATAGCTTTTGAAGATCAAACTAGAAGTAACACAAAAATGAATCAACACAAAAAATAATGGCTTGAGAGAAATATAAAATAAAAAAATTTAGAATCAAAAAGAAAGGAATAAAAAGATTAAAAAACGGTCTCAAAAGGGTAAATATAAATACATAAATATAGACCCTATGTAAATATATTTATATAGTTTACTTGGAAAGCATAGCCACTACATTAGCATACAGCTTTCTGAATGAGCGCTGTTTCCCAACGAAACGGTAGAATCTTCGAAGGTGTTTCGGAGGTCAGCTGGTCTCAGCGCTCAGCAAGAACAACACCAGAAGCGTACAAGGCAGATGGCCGCCTGGCCCAAGGGTGTCCAGCCAGACTGGAAGTAGACGCCAAAATTTACCAGCGTCAAGAACAAGGGAAGGCATTTAAAAAAATAAGAAAACAATCACACTATTTATTAGGCAGAACAAAGTCTTTGTTAAAACACCCTCAGTCTTTGTTCCAGCTCTTTCAAAAGACATTAATTTAAATCATATATCAATGTGCCCACGAACATCATTGCTAAGCTTTCTAATTTTTATGTCAAGTTCTGATAGAGTTCTAAACAGTGACTTATAGCCCTAAGGCCAAAGAGAATCCACGCTTTCTGGTTTTTATACCACCAGAAAAGTAAATAGTTAGAAAAAAAAGCTTTACAAAAGTCATTTAAATGAGGAGGTGATTTGCTGATTTTAAAGGAGCTCCCTAATATGTCTCATCTTTTGTTCTTTTCCCCCCAATACCTCTAAGCCAAGTAAAGAAAGTGTTTTTGAAAATATAAAAACTAAGATTCGGCCGGGCGCAGTGGCTCACGCCTGTAATCCTAGCACTCTGGGAGGCCGAGGCGGGAGGATCGTTCTAAGCTCAGGAGTTCGAGACCAGCCTGAGAAAGAGCGAGACCCC
>NW_012148174.1:0-648 GCF_000956105.1 Propithecus coquereli | reverse complement strand
AAAGTGCATATTAAATATAGGCAAAGAGGATCCAACTTACAGATAATCGACCTAAAGAAGAAAATCAAAGCAAGGGAACTAAATACTAAACTAAAAAACAGTTCAAGAAAACTTCTGCAAAATAAAATTTTAAAAAATATTTGAAATCATGCTTTAAAACTTTACATTGTATATCCAAAAATATTGCAACAGAATGACCTACACCAACATATTAATATATGAGAAAAACATTTGCATGTCTAGAAGGAAAAGAGCAAGTGACAAGTAGAGGATAAAAATTAAATTATCGTCATATTTTCCTACAGTAACGCTGGAGGCCGAAAAATAAAAGGAAAATAAAAGGGAGAAATAATACAGTCAAGAGTCTCAGGGAGAGAATATGGGACCTCGAAATCTTATTTCCAATAAAACTCACTTTCAAGGACAAAGAGCATAGAAAAAAATTGTCAGAAACATGCAAGTATTCAGAAAATATTGTTTCCAAAGCTCTCCCTGGGAAATCTTCTAGAAAACAAGCTTCGGGCAACCAAAATGACTAGAGAAACATCCCCATGCAGGCTGTTGGTGAGCTTAAATATGCAGTTCCCGGTGTAACTAAGATTGAGAATTTTAAAAAAAAGTATAAAATGCACTGGAACTCAGAAGCAA
>NW_012148173.1:9472-9845 GCF_000956105.1 Propithecus coquereli | reverse complement strand
CCTGTCTCTACTAAAAATAGAAAGAAATTAGCTGGACAACTAAAAATATACAGAAAAAATTAGTCGAGCAATGTGGCGCATGCCTGTAGTCCCAGCTACCCAGGAAGCTGAGGCAGTAGGATTGTGTGAGCCCAGGAGTTTGAGGTTGCTGTGAGCTAGGATGACACCGTGGCACTCTAGCCCAGGCAACACAGTGAGACTCTGTCTCAAAAAAAAAAAAAAAAAAGAATATAGACAAATGCTGAACAAACTTACAAAGAAATGCTCAACATCACTAATCATCAAATTAATGCAAATTAAAACCACAATGAGGTATCACCCTACCCCTGTCAGAATGACCATTACTAAAAAGTCAATAAATAAATAAATAAAT
>NW_012148173.1:6993-7394 GCF_000956105.1 Propithecus coquereli | reverse complement strand
TATCAAAATAAAAACACAGGACTATTTTTATTAGCACACAAATAATGAAATACTTAGTTATATATTTAACACAATATGTATGTGCTCTATCTATGTAAAACTACAAAATCTGATTTAAAAAACAATCAAAGATGATATAAATAAATGGAGAGCTATTATATATGTTCATGATTAGGAAGACTCAATAATTTCAAGATGTCAGTTCTCCCCAACTTAATCTATAGATGTAACACAATTCCAATCAAAATCCAAGCAAGTTACTTTAAACATGAACAAACCAATTCTAAACTTAATGTGGAAAGGAAAAAGACCCAGAACAACCAACACAATAGTGAAAGGGAAGAACAAGGTGAGAGGACAGACATGATCAGACTTCAAGGTTTACTGCACAGCTACAGCAA
>NW_012148173.1:3355-3716 GCF_000956105.1 Propithecus coquereli | reverse complement strand
GCTCACAGATTGGCAGAATTAATATTGTCAAAATGTCCACACTACCTAAAGTGACCTACAGAATTAATTCAATCCCTATCAAAATGCCATCATCATTTTTTACAGATCCAGAAAAAATAATTCTATGCTTCATGTGGAACCAAAGAATACCCCATATAGCCAAAACAATCTTAAGCAAAAAGAACAAATTGGGAGGCGTCAGTCTACCAGACTCCAAAATTTACCACAAGGCTATAGTAACCAAAACAGTATGGTACTGTCACACAAAAAGCAATATAGACCTTTGGAACAGGAGTGAGAACCCAGATATAAAACCATCCTCATAATGTCATCTAATCTTTGACAAAGCAGACAAAAATAT
>NW_012148173.1:899-1225 GCF_000956105.1 Propithecus coquereli | reverse complement strand
CCTAATATGAACTATTAAATTTTGTTAATAATAATGTATCATTATCAGTTCAATTGTAAAAAGTGTGACACGCTAATGCAAGATGTTAATAATTGAGGAAACTATGTGACAGGGTGGGAGGGACAACAGGGGAACATGACAGCTCTGTGTACTTTCTGCCCAATTTCTCTGTAAACTTAAAACTATTCTTAAAACAAGTCTGTTAATGGAAAGCAACAAAGTTAGAAAAATAAAGACAGGACCATGCCAGATTTTGTGAACTATATTAAGGAATTTTATCTTACTCCTAAATGCAATGGGCTATTGAAGGTTTTATCAGAGACAAG
>NW_012148173.1:559-849 GCF_000956105.1 Propithecus coquereli | reverse complement strand
ATTCAGAAAGCTCTGTATTTTCAAAATGTTTCATGATTTCAATAAAAATCATACTGTAGTAGTGATTTTAATCCCCCCCTTCAAAAAAAAAAGAAGTCAAACTAAACCAAACCAAAACAAAACCTCCCTCAGGATATTTTTCCTGGAGAATATCTATGGTGGGAATCAGTGATACGGAGCCTGTTATCCGTGACGCCCTCCCTCTTGCTTTTACAGATCTCATTTCCAGTTCAATAAAAGGCATCTGCACTTACCCAGACAGTTGCCTCCCACAAAAATATTTTGGAGTC
>NW_012148173.1:0-509 GCF_000956105.1 Propithecus coquereli | reverse complement strand
CCTATGAAATGACTGTAATATTGCAGGTATGAAGTTACAGTTCATGAATGGTGGAGGCAGAGAAAAGTGGTCATATGTGAAAGATATTTAGAGGGTAAATTCATGAGAACTCAGTGATATATCCTTTAATGGAATGTGGAATGAATGTAAGCAGTGTAAAAATGTTGGCTCCTAGGACATTTACTGAGATAGGGATGTATTAGTTTCCTGGGGCTGCTATAACATATTACCACAAATTGGATGTCTCAAAATAACAGAAATTTATTTTCTCACAGTTCTAAAGCCAAAAGTTGAAAATCCAGATGTCAGCAAACTAAGACTTTGCTGAATTTATTTATCAATTCCAGGAGTCTCTTGGTGGAATCTTTGGGGTTATCTAGATACAAGATCATATCATCTGCAAAAAGTGATAGATTTTATTCTTTCCCAATTTGGATACCATTTAATTTTTTTTCTCTTGCCTGATTGCTCTGGCTAGGACTTCCAGCACTATGTTCAATAGAAGTGGT
>NW_012148172.1:6190-8627 GCF_000956105.1 Propithecus coquereli | reverse complement strand
CAGTTATTAGCCATGGGTTGTCCCTGTGGCTCTAATTTGGTCAAGGATAATTCTTTGTAGAAAGAAACAGTTGTAAACTTTAATTGTCAAGAATTGACAGTAGCTGGGGGATAGATACACTGACTGGTTCAATGAAAGGAAACTAGGTGGAAAATAACAGCATCTATACACATAACAAAAATTAAAAAAGCCTTTAGCAACATCATAATTAATGAGGGAACTTTGAAAAATTTCCCCTTTAGATTGGCAACAAGATAAGTCTGCCCACAATCATTACTTCTACTCAACATAATAAAGGAGGTCCTAGTCAAGAGGTCAAGAAAAAGAAATAAGAAGACTAATAAGGGACACCTCTCACAAAAATCAACCCACGGTGGATAACAGACTTAAACCTAAGGCATGGAACTAGAAGAATTCTAGAAGAAAGTGTTGGAAAAACTCTTATAGACACTGGCCTAGGCAAAGATTTTATGAAGAAGAACCCAAAAGCAACCACAGCAACAACAAAAATAAATAAATTAGACCTGATCAAATTAAAAAGCTTCTGCATAGCCAAGGAAACTATCATGAGAACAAACAGACAACCTACAGAATGGGAGAAAATATTCACATGTTACACATCCAATAAAGGGCTGATAACTAGAATACATACAGAATTTAGAAAAACCAGCTAGAAAAAAATCAAACAACCCTATCAAAAAGTGGGCAAAGGACAGGAACAGAAACTTTTCAAAAGAAGCTAGACTAATGGCCAAGAAACATAAGGAAAAATGCTCGATATCTCTAATTATCAGGAAATGCAAATCAAAACCACAATGAGATATCACTTATCCCCAGTAAGAATGGCCTTTATCAAAAAGTCCCAAAACAATAAATGTTGGTGTGGATGCGGAGAGATAGGAACACTCTTACACTGCTGGTGGGACTGCAAACTAGTGCAACCTCTGTGGAAAGCAATATGGAGATACCTCAAAGAGCTACAAGTAGAACTACCGTTTGATCCAGCAATCCCATTACTGGGCATCTACCCAAAGGAACAAAAGACATTCTATAAAAAAAACATCTGCACTAGAATGTGTATAGCAGCACAATTCACAATTGCAAAGACGTGGAAACAACCCAAGTGCCCATCCACATGAATGGATTAATAAAATGTGGTCTATGTATACCATGGAGTTCTACTCGGCCACAAAAAACAATGGTGATCTAGCACCTCTGTATTATCCTGGGTAGAGCTGGAGCCCATTCTACTGAGTGAAGTATCACAAGAATGGAAAAACAAGCATCACATGTCCTCACCATCAAATTGGTATTAACTGATCAACACTTAAGTGCACATATAGTAATAACATTCATCGGACGTCGGGCAGATGGGATGGGGGAGGAGGAGATGGGTATATTCACACCTAATGGGTGCGGTGCTCACCATCTTGGGGATGGACATGCTTGAAGCTCTGACTCGGGTGGGGCAAAGGCAATATGTGTAACCTAAAAATTTGTACCCTATAATATGCTGAAATAAAACTAAATTTAAAAAAAAAGATTAATAAGGGAGACACAAAGCTATCATTATTCATAGCCTGTCTCATGTTTCATTCTGTAATTAGCACTTTTTCTGGACTTCTATACTACACTCTGTGTTTAACACCCAGGATCTTTCTCTCCCACTGTTACTTGTGCTTCCTTCTGAGGCTTGCCTATGACTCTCTCACAGCATCAATGGAATCCCCATTGTACAGGTTGGGGTTTCAATAAATACATATGAAGTTCAGCTGCTTAATTTTTGCCAATACAGTAATCTCCCCTTGTTGGCAAGGGATATACGTTCTAAGGCCCCCAGTAGACGCCTGAAACCACAGATAGTACCAAACTCTAAGCAGATTGAGTATCCCTTATCTGAAATGCTTTGGACCAGATGTGCTTTAGATTTGAAGATTTTTAGATTTTGGAATATTTGCATTCTATTTACCAGTTGAGCATCCCTAATCCAAAAATCCAAAATCTGAAACCCTTCAATGAGCATTTCCTTTGAACATTATGTTGATGCTCAAAAAGTGTTGGATGTTGGACCATTTTGGGTTTTGGATTTCTGTGTTAGGGATACTCAACCTGTATATGCTATGTTTTTTCCTATGCATATATACCTAGGATAAAGTTTAATTTATAAATTAGGCACAGTAAGAGATTAACAAAAATTAATAAAAGAACAATTATAAAATATAATGTAGTAAAAGTTATGTGAATGTGGTCTTTCTCTTTTTCTCTCTCAAAATATCATATTGTATTGGCCTCACTGTTCTGGACTATAGATAACTGAAAATTCAGAAAGTAAAACTGTGAATAGGGGAGCTACTATATAATATCAAACTTTTTCCATATTCTGGAAGAGGAATGACAATTTCTGTTGGGCAAAGCTCAGAATCTGGATGGACTTGGA
>NW_012148172.1:5410-5839 GCF_000956105.1 Propithecus coquereli | reverse complement strand
TTACAGTAAATTTGTCAATATATTTCTTTGTGTGTCAAGCATTGCTTTATACATTGCTATATTATACACTAGGTGCCTACACATTTAGCATTAATATTTAATGTATCTATCTGATAAATTATTCATTAAATATTAGAATAAATAATGGTAGTTTCCAATATTTACTTACCCTTTGTTTGTATAATCCCTAAATTAGTCTTCATATTGTTTTTGTAGTTAACGTTTTTTAGGTTTACTAACATAGTTATTGCTTTCTTTGTTTACCATTCCTTCTTTTCGGATTTAATTTCCTACCTCCTAAGGCATATATTTTTTGAATTCCTCTAATGAGAAATTTTTTATGGTCACTAAATATTTGTTTGTTAAAAGTATGTTTATTTTGCCCTTATTCTTAAGTGATAATGTAGCTGGGATAAAATTTTAAGTTCT
>NW_012148172.1:4678-5055 GCF_000956105.1 Propithecus coquereli | reverse complement strand
AATTAATAATAATTCTCTAAAATAATTTAATATCAGTCTGTATCTACATGTCTCCATTAGGTCCCACAATGCCTTTTACTGTTAATTTCTTCAGGCCATGATTAGATCAATGACAATCTACAGTGTTTCTCTAAAGAATATTTTAATGTAGAACATTCCTCTCCTCTTTTTTTCATGACATTAATTTGTTGAAGAGATTGGATCAATTTTCCTTTAGAACATTCGACTTTTTAAATGTGTATGATTGTTTCCTTGTAGGGTCATTTGATTTGTATCTTACTGTAGATTTTGTTATTTTCTGCAAATTGGAAGTTTGAGTGTAAAGATTTGATTAGATTTAATTAATTAAATTAGATGGCAAAACATTTCTTTGTTAT
>NW_012148172.1:3820-4141 GCF_000956105.1 Propithecus coquereli | reverse complement strand
CATCTCTTAGAGTTATCTATTAATTTCTTTTTTTATGTAACAGCTTTGGACAAGATATTATTAATTTCTAATCTAATTATATTTTGTTCAGAGGACACAGATTTTATGATCCTGATACTTTGGTATTTGGTGAGTCTTGCTTTTAGGCTTAAAGTTTCATGCATGACTGGGAAGAATATCTTCTCTCTGATTTTTTTTGGTGTAGGATTTTATGTATTACTAACCGACTAAGAGATAATTGTTTTACCCATCCACAGCCTTAGAAAAATTAAAAATTTAGTTAATCAGTCATTTAGAGAGGAGAATGTTAAATCTCTCACT
>NW_012148172.1:0-453 GCF_000956105.1 Propithecus coquereli | reverse complement strand
TTTGTCCTATCTTTTCCATGAATTATGCTACCATACTGTTCTATCTTCACTAAGGTTTAAATTGGGCTGGCAGGATCTCTTTGACTTTCAGATCTCGCATTTTTTTCAATTGGAGTAGTAAGGAAGGAACTGGAAATACACTTCAGCCTACCACAAAAGAGAATGAGTACAAATCCAAGACTTTACTTGTTAACACTCAATTCTAATCTGCCATTATCCTCCTTTAAAGTTTGTTGGCAGTTCCTTATCCATTCTATGGGAGATAAGAGAGTATATTTTTGCTTTTTTCTTTATATCAGGGAAATAAATAATGATTTTTTAATGAAGATGAACTTTTAATTTTAAGACTTTATATTTTATGATAGTAGAAAGCATGCCTTTTTATTCATTGAAAAAACCTGTGGCTCTTAATTTTTCCACAGAAATTTTATGCGAAGTAGTTATATATACTAT
>NW_012148171.1:18889-20000 GCF_000956105.1 Propithecus coquereli | reverse complement strand
ATCTGACACTAAAAAAAGCTTTAAAAGTTAATTTTCTAATTTGCTTGGTGGCAAAGTCTGATGTAGCTTGAACTAATTTGTCAGCAATCCCTTAATCTGAACTGACCTAGGGATGTTATTTGCTTATTCTCCTTAGTGGGAATATTAATATTTCACTGAAGAAAAACATAATTACAGGCTGGTTTCCCTGACTTTTTATGGCATAATATATATGTTATTCCTATACTATTAAGCCTCTAAAACAAATATATTCTGAATTATGAAATATATACAGCCTCAAATTTCATATACCTTTATTTTTGGACTTGTATGTCCTTAACTTTATGGGTTACAAATAATTCCACATATATTACCCTGGGTAGTCCTACAATAATCCTGAGAGTGATGAATGCGTTACTGTACCTGTTTTTCAGATGCAAAGACTGAGGTTTCAGAAAGTGCAAGTCCCTGATTACATAGCTAATAAATATGAGAGCTAGGATTTGAAACTGGATGTTCTTTGCTAGTCCCTCTTTGCTCTTTCACATTCCTACTCTTTGTTTTTGTTATAAAATTAATGAAAGGTTTTAGTATAAACTGAAAAATCTGAAAAACAGAAAGAAAAACTCAAACCAACTCACACGTTAGAAATAACATTGTTGTGAATATTCTGTTACTCTTTTGTTCTGTGCATTCATGATGTATTTTAAACAAAATCGAGATAACCCATAAGTAGTATTTTGTATAATATTTTTAATCACTTAAATTCTATTATATATTCTAATGGCATTAAATTATCTTCTGCATCATGATTTTTTCCATTTTCTTTAAGCTTCTGCTGCAGAGAACTCGGGGCACATGCTCAGTTTCAGAATTTGTGGAGTCCTCCTCATTCCTGGTCCCCACTCATACTCTACCTCACTCCCCACACCCCCTGCTCATACGTGTCACCCCTCTCACATGTCTGATAGATGACCCTGGGTATATGGATATTCTTATAAAGTAAATGTCATAAGATAAATAGAAAAAAGTGTATATTTTCCAAATTATCTACATTATATTATGTTAAGGACCAGGCCTATTTCTAATATTTTTTACTCATACTGTATTTTTAAGATCTATCCACCTTTTT
>NW_012148171.1:16815-17119 GCF_000956105.1 Propithecus coquereli | reverse complement strand
TTAGAACTTTAAGTGGGATTTATCATCCATTATAACTTCTAACTTGTTGGTTGTATATATGGAAACTATTGATTCCTTGTATTAATTGTGTATCCTTCCTCCTTATTAAATTCTCTTATTGTTTATAATCGCTTTCCAGCTAATTTTCTTAAATGAAAATAAAATCTCATTGTTTGTAACAATATCCTCTGCAATAATGGTAATTTTAGCTCCTTCCACGTTTTTCTTGTATCTCTAGTTGGTTTATTTTGTTCCTATTTCCTAATTGCATTTCCAATCCTCTAGGACAATGTTGAATAATAAT
>NW_012148171.1:11193-11608 GCF_000956105.1 Propithecus coquereli | reverse complement strand
CGTAGTTTTGATTTTGCTTTTTTAAAAACATTTCCTTCAGTAGGGTTTAAAAATACCCTTCTATTGTTTAATTCTACCTTTATTGAATTGTTATTAAAGAAAGTGGTATATAATTTCTACTTTTGATAATTTATGTAGGTCTTTATTGCCACAGAATAAAACCATTTTCGATAAATGTTCGACAATCTTTGGAAAATGAGGTGGCTTCTCAGTATTGAAAAACTATTC
The DNA here is from genome assembly GCF_000956105.1 of Propithecus coquereli. Classification (NCBI taxonomy): domain Eukaryota; kingdom Metazoa; phylum Chordata; class Mammalia; order Primates; family Indriidae; genus Propithecus; species Propithecus coquereli. The sequence goes on along the minus strand of NW_012148171.1, from coordinate 11,380 downwards.
TATACATAATTATGCATTATATTTTAAACCTCTATATATTGTTTATGTGTATTACTTTTTCTGCTTGCTCTGTCAAAAGCTGAGAATGATATATTAAATTTTCCTACTTCATTGTGTTTCTGACAATCTCCTATTCTCTGTAATTCTGACAATTTTTATTACTTTATTTCAGTATTATATTATTTTC
>NW_012148171.1:4617-5148 GCF_000956105.1 Propithecus coquereli | reverse complement strand
ATACAATTAAGTATCATTAATAATAATCATCCTGCAATTTTATAGGATACTAGAACTTATTTCTCCTATCTAGCTGCAATTGTGTATCCATTAAACAAACTCTTACTTACTATCCTTCCCTACTCCCTACCTTTCTCCACCCTTAAAAAACACTGTTCTACTCTCTACATATATGACCTCAAAGTTTTTAGCTCCCACACAAGAGTGAGAATATATGGTATTTATCTTTCTGAGCCTGACTTACTTTACATAGCATAATGTCATTCAAGCTTATGTATGTTGCCACAGATGAAAGATTTCATTATTTTGTATGGTTGAAAACTATTCCACTGTGTGTGTGTGTGTGTGTGTGTGTGTGTGTGTGTGTATACACACACATTTTTCTTTATATATTCATCTGTTGATGGGCACTTAGGTTGACTCCATATCTAGTCTGCTGTGGATAGTACTGCAGTAAACATGAGAGTGAAAACATGTCTTCGATACACTGATTTCCTTTCCTTTGGATACATACCCTGTAGTGGGATTGCT
>NW_012148171.1:1952-2395 GCF_000956105.1 Propithecus coquereli | reverse complement strand
TTTATTTTGTTCCTTTGTACAGCATTCCAAGATATAGGTACTATAAAAAATAAAAGTCAAAAAATGGAAATGAATACAGTGTTTCTAGTTCAGGTATAAATTTATTAACTCACTAATTGTGCAAACATAGCTTTTTTTCTAACTATACAATTTCTTGGCAGTGAACAAGAAATGAGTACAGTGATAGAGCAACACAAAAGACGTCTATAAGCAAGCAATGGAAAAAAATATTGGAAATTAGTAAACAAATTTATGTTTAAAATATATAAATAAGATAATTTTTATATAACTCTTACCAGGCATGCAGTCATATAGATTAAACATTTGAGCAATACTAATTGATTTAGTCAACAGTATTATGTATGTATATATGTGTATATGTATATATATCTGTATGACAGATCTATTACACTATATTATATGTAACTACATTATATATAACC
>NW_012148171.1:0-402 GCF_000956105.1 Propithecus coquereli | reverse complement strand
TGTTCATAGGCACACATGTATATATTTAAATAAACTAAATATACATAACTCTTTTCTTTGGAAATGTTCAATCTTCATAAGTTTTCATCAGAGAAAATAAGAAGCTTGTTGAAGTCTGTTGTCCAAGTTATGTTTATTTTTAACCTTTTTAAAAAAAGAGATTAAATTTGTTTTTTATTGTTTCAGACTGAGAATGTACAATGCACTGGCTACATTTATATTAGTTGCCATGGTTTCCAATACTTCAGAAATTGTCCAAGAAAGGAGTGGAATTTTTCTCACCATGCAAAGATGTTTTTTCCTAACTTGTTTGTGCCCACGTAATGTACCAGTTTGAATCGTCTGCTTTTCTCCTCCCCATCTGTGCTGTTCGCAAGGGGTGGAGAGAAAAAGGAAAAAAAA
>NW_012148170.1:28310-28753 GCF_000956105.1 Propithecus coquereli | reverse complement strand
GGTATCAAGTGTTGGCAAGCATACCGAGCAGTGAGAACTCTTTTACTCTGATGTTACTGACGTAAATTGGCAGAATACATACACACACACACACATACACACACATATATTTTCACCAAAAGACATATACAAAAATATTTATAGCAGCACTATTGGGATTACCTCCAAACTAAAAATAACCCAAATATCCATCTACGGTAAAATAAAAAACAAGTTGTAGTAAACTGATATACACATCAATGAGAATGAATTATATTATCTTCAGTGTAGATGAATCTGTCAAATTTAATATTGAACTTAAGAAGCTAGACACAAACAAGTACATTGTACTCTTACATGCAGTTCAAAAACAGGAAAATACATCTATAGTTTCAGAAGTCAGGACGGTGGTTAACCTTGGGGTGGTAGGTTCCAGAATGGGTTATAAGGGGTCCACTGAGGCA
>NW_012148170.1:27013-27491 GCF_000956105.1 Propithecus coquereli | reverse complement strand
TAAGGCTGGGGCTCTCAACCTGGCAGCTGTGGGTGAGCTTTAGCAGAGTCCATCACTTCCCTGAAATGTATGCAAAATGGCACTGGAACCTGAATCATTTTCCTGTGGAGATGTGTCTTAGACCATTGGGAGGAATTTGTGTTTTGTCCTTCAATCACTCAACTAATGTTTATCATAGTGCTGTTTGTACTATGTGCCAGGCACGGATCTAAATGCTGGTAATACAGTGATGAACAGAAAGACAACATCCCGTCTCTCCTACAGCTAACATTCTTGACCCTGAAAAAGAGAAAGATTAGGAAGACCTAATCTAGAGATTAAGGTACTTTGTAATTATTGTTGTCCTTTTATTCCAAAAAAAGAATAATTGTGCTACTTAATGGGTTTACCAATAGATATCTTCCAAGTCATTTATAAGTTTCAGGACATTTTACTTGTTACCAGTACAGAAGTAATTATGGGAAATCATGTTTACTAA
>NW_012148170.1:23939-25503 GCF_000956105.1 Propithecus coquereli | reverse complement strand
GCAGAATCTGGAACATGGTTTGTAAAGGACAAAGAATACTTGAGGAGGGGGTACTTTATGGGCCAAGTGTGTGATATTGCATTTACACTGCATGTCAGATCTGGGGGGTTTGTGGATTTAATTAATACATGTACCACCTTGGTTTTATAGCAAATAAGTTGAAAACTGAAATTCAATTTTCTAAGAAAGGATTCACTGGCTTTTCTTGGAAACCTATAAGAGTACCAGGACTAAGGTGTATCTCCTGAGAGTTTAGGATGATAGACCACTTATGGAGAGGTCCTTGGTACTTTTATTAGTAACATGTGAAAGGCAAATGGCTTTGATGACTGTGATGTAAGTTAAACCTTCTAGTAGGGTAGGGCTATGTCATGGTGCAAACTGGTAGACTAGTGGGTGCTCACACAAAGAAACAATTAGCGGAGAATACAACTGAATTTGGAAGTTAGAGCACAGGAATTTTCTCCAAAGCCTAGTTGAGGCACACTACAGGTACTAGTATAATGCTAGTACTACATTGCACAACTCAAGAGTTTAGAGGGACCTTTTTAGATAGCACAGACTGTGGCTCAAAGTGGGGAGCTGAGCTTTAGTAGATTGGGCTAAACACTTCATTAGCCAAAATTCTGTTTTGAGAAGCAAAAATATATAGCGTAAAATTAAAATTTCACAATTCTAGAAAAGAAGAGTTACAGAAAGAAAATGACACTATATTCTCTAAAAATTACTTCAAATATACAATAAAAATATGTTATTCCCTGAGACAATGGAAGGGAAAACCTCACACTCAGGGCTGGGCTAACTAAAGCATTGTATCTATGGTATGGCTGGGAGGGGGAGGAAGGATGTAGTCTAGGACAGGGGCCCAGGATAGATAAGAGCATCACTGAGAAATAGGTTTTTAATAACCACAACCAAGGACAGCAACCCCCCGGAGACAGGATCCTGTGTGTAAGTGTTTGTATCTTACCGTGTCTTGGTTGGGTGGGTGCATGTATAGGAGGGGGAGTGAGGATTCTGGCAGAGAAGACCATGCTGCGATTCCACCTGCCCCATATCTCCCTCAACAAAGTATATTTTTAGGGCTAATGTTAGGTATAATTTGATTTTAGAGGCTCACCAGTTTCCTATCACCCTACTTCTCTTTAAGCAAAAGCTGTTTAAAATATCATTAATAGGAGATTAATTCTTTAATAGGCCTCATCTTGAATGGGCCTTAGGGACCAGGCCTTACTCACTTTTTAACTTCCCACAGAAATTATCTTAGTGCTTTAAAGAGAGTAGGTGGTTCAGATAATGAATGAATGAGAGAATGAAAAAAAGAATGAAAAAAGGAAAAAACAATTTCAAAACTAAATAGCAAGGGTTTTAAATGCAAAACAATATGCATGAGGTGATGTAGTGACTGAAACCTTTTTATACTAAAATTTAATTGAAAAAACAAATGTAAAATATCTGGCAGCACAGTCTTTCTTGCCTGCGTACGAGGATTTTAAAGCATGACAACGTAAACACGAGATCTGGTATGAAATTGAGAAAGGAGTAGCAAGAAGGGAAAGATATG
>NW_012148170.1:23317-23889 GCF_000956105.1 Propithecus coquereli | reverse complement strand
GCGTGAGCCACCGCGCCCGGCTCCTTTACTTTTTTCTTCATGTAAGGCTGGGGCTCTCAACCTGGCAGCTGTGGGTGAGCTTTAGCAGAGTCCATTTCACTTCCCTGAAATGTGTGCAAAATGGCACAGGAACCCGAATCATTTCCCTGTGGAGATGTGTCTTAGACCATTGGAAGGAATTTGTGTTTTGTCCTTCAATCACTCAACTAATGTTTATCATAGTGCTGTTTGTACTATGTGCCAGGCATGGATCTAAATGCTGGTAATACAGTGATGAACAGAAAGACAACATCCCGTTTCTCCTACAGCTAACATTCTTGACCCTGAAAAAGAGAAAGATTAGGGAGACCTAATCTAGAGATTAACGTACCTTGTAATTATTGTTGTCCTTTTATTCCAAAAAAAGAATAATTGTGCTACATAATGGGTTTACCAATAGATATCTTCCAAGTCATTTATAAGTTTCAGGACATTTTGCTTGTTACCAGTACAGAAGTAATTATGGGAAATCATGTTTACTAAGTCTAAAATTGTGTTTTATATAAATAAAAATACACATACATAAATATATG
>NW_012148170.1:11481-11847 GCF_000956105.1 Propithecus coquereli | reverse complement strand
TACCAGAATTTGGCGCAGCAAGCCAAGTTTCTTTGCCTTCCTAAAACTTCTAAACCTGAAGCCCAGGCAAGCATTTCATCTACACTGTCCCGTGAAGTTGCTGGAAAAAAATTCCTACTAAATCATTTCTAATATAAGTGAAGTCTAATGTCTTTGTTTTTCTACCTTCTCATTAAAAATGAAATTTCCAAGGCAGTTAAACATTATTTTTGTTTTCTCAAGGACTTCGTTATTATAAACCTTTCTCCTACATATATAACCCCAATTATATTTTTCCTCCTCAGATTGTTCATGCTTTGTTTTATTTCTCTGAACCATGCCTACACATATTTTATTCATTTTCCCTGAATTGTATTCTCCCTATCA
>NW_012148170.1:0-341 GCF_000956105.1 Propithecus coquereli | reverse complement strand
ATATCATAATCTAATCTGGGGATAATTATTGTTAAGCATTAGTTATCCAACTATGGGGATGACAATATATTTAGCCTGAATTCAAGATCCAGGACTGAGAGAGAGAGAGAGAGAGAAAACTAAGCATGGACCTTAAGAGAATTTAAGATGTCTGGTGAAGGTCATAGTGGCTATGGCATTCCTAGTAGACTAATACACTGCAACATTATTCATTTTCCTATAAAAACTGTCTTGGAAAATTATAAACAAACATAATAGGTAATAGAAGCCAGTGATATTATTGTGACAGCATATCTTAGAGAAGTTTTATCATTCATTGGTGGAAAAATAATAGCTTGGGA
>NW_012148169.1:14478-14802 GCF_000956105.1 Propithecus coquereli | reverse complement strand
CAAATAAGCCCTCTACTAAACCAATAACTCCTTAAGGGTTAACTCCCAGTGCTTTGCATACTACAAAGTCCTTACACTCAGATCAAAAGCTATTATTTCTGTGTGAAATCTGGGAATTGTTTAGCCTACTGTTTCCCAACAGTTCTTTCCCTGGCATAGGGTGATTTTCTCTCATGCATGCAGGGATCAGTATGCAGCCAGCTAAAGATTCAAGGGGACCTCTCTACAGATCTTTAGAGTTTTTTTTTTTTTTCTCTCTCTCCCTCTCCCAATTGTAGGTTTCTGGCACTCTGCTACTCAAAACTCCAATCTGTTTTTTCTACT
>NW_012148169.1:9352-9916 GCF_000956105.1 Propithecus coquereli | reverse complement strand
TTCAGAAGAGTTCTAGCATCCTAATTACATCCTGTATTATTTTTGTAACATAGCTTTGTTTTAGAGATTTATTGCTTAATTATTTCAGAACAATATGAAAACACAAAGACATCATATTCATTTTATAAGCATAATTTTCTTACATTGTTTTTTATGGTTATATAGGGAACTGTAATTCTATATTTCATATTTTATTTGAATACTGGCTACTATATTAATGTAATTGAAATTTTTAAAGGCTCACAACAGTTCATAATGAAGAAACTTTATTCAATCTTTTTAGTAGACCTGGAGATTTAGTACCAGATTTCCATCATCAAGGAAGACCTAGTGCCCAACAGAGAGAAGATGAGCAGACAGCCTCCAGCTCTTAAATTCTTCAGGGCCTGCCTCAGCTACAGAAATCTGGCCTCATCTATTAAATAACTTCACCAAAGTACAGTGACTGAGAGAGATGAGGATGTGAGAATAGAAAAACCTGATCCTTTTGGTCCAACAGGATATTTTCTGATGGACAGTGCTCTCCTGAGAGCTCCATGACAGGTTGACCAGGGCTTTTTTTGA
>NW_012148169.1:5721-7497 GCF_000956105.1 Propithecus coquereli | reverse complement strand
CCGTAAATAGTAATTTTTGTGTGGTTTAGTGCTTTACTTGTGAATTAGGCCAGAGAAGTAATCTGGGTTGTGTCATTTAATGCTCCTGTTTCAGGGACTGGAATACACAGGGATCATTCCATTTTCACCAAGTCAAAGACCTGGGGAAATGATCTATGAAAGCCTTTATAGTATTGGACAGAGTTTTATGAGTTTTCCTGGTTGGAAAGGCCACCTGGTAATATATCTCCCAGTCCAATTGTGGGGGAAGCATGGCCACAACTGTGCTGCACGGCCATCTAGCCTCCAAAGGTGCAATATGAGCTCTAGCTCTTATAAAGCAGTTTTGATTCTGTCTAGTCAGATGCCCATACTCTGACAGTGTGGATACATTCTAAAGGGGTTAGCCATCCTATCAACTGGGAGTGTGTGAAGAAATTTGTACTATGATTATGTCTTTTTATGTATAGAGGGGCGTTTTGGTATAACATCCCATGGTTAGCCATTATTTATATTAATCTATCCCAAATTGATGTGTGTTGGCTTACGAAATGTTCATGTGTTGTCTCACCAATGTAACTACATGTCTTTTATTCCTATCAACAGTTGGCAGGTGGGCAGTATTCTGAGATGTAGGTAGTTGTTAATGATGAATGGTGTTGATGTCACTCATGTAGCTAGAATTGTTACTCCCCAGAGAGCTTATGTAGTCACTTCAATTCTGTGCGGTTAAGGACAGTACATTCTGTGGCGTCCTTCTCCCACTAGACAAAGGTAGATATCTATAAACCCAACAGGCATATTGGCTGTTGACAGCTACCATTGTCACAGCCCAATCTAAAAAGACATTGTCATTTGCCATGGATAGCAGGAATAGCCTATGGGTGTAGAAGGAACTCTCGAGGGCAAAAACAGCCAATTGATTAATTTCCATGACTTTGTATAGAGATGAGAGTTTCTACTGGGGTTGATTTCTATTTTTATTGCACTGTGATATGAGAAGATGCATGGTATAATTTCTATTTTTTTAAATTTTTTGAGGTATTCTTTGTCTTGATATAGATTTGATTTGGTTTTGAGGATGTTTGTCAAAGATGTCAAAAGACTCAAAATACTAGAACAAAACAGAATCAGGTCACTACAAAATAACAGAAATTTGCTTAACCAAGAGTGATAATCAAAAGACTCTAAAAGCAACACAGAAAGTTATATGGATGCAAAGATCTTAACTTTTCAAAGTTCATTTTTTAAGCAATTAACAACCTAACAAGGATAATATAAGAATTATCTTGACAAAACACAAAGTCTCTGTATTTTAGGCCAGTTACCAAAAAGGCAAAAAAGAATCTTTTATAGTGTGATTTTATTTTTCTTATTGGAAACTCATTTAGAAAACTTGGAAATCAAACTTAATGAAAAGGGTACTTGAGTTAATTAGACACAGGAAAAGTGTCTAAGATCATGAGTATATAATATATTACAGAGGAATGTGAAAAAGAGAATCTAGTACCTTGAGTAAGGGAGAAAATAAAATGACCCAGCAACAGTATGAAAAGTTTTCTGATCGCACTGAATAACTCAAGACATATGAAGAAAAGCTGAATATAGAATTAAGTTATGCTCTAGGAAAACATTGCTTTTCTAAACCTTTAAGATAAAGCATTTTAGTATCAGGCCATAACAACAGACCTAGAACCAGACGGGAGAAAGTTACAGGAGCTGACAAAAAAGATTGAAGGGGATATTTATTATTCCAGTCTTTTCAAGGGGAGAAAAAGTTAAAAGCAGCAAGACATA
>NW_012148169.1:3565-4538 GCF_000956105.1 Propithecus coquereli | reverse complement strand
TAAAGGGCTAATATCTATAATCTACAAATAATTCAAACAAATCAGCAAGCAAAAACAACCAATCCCATTAAAAAGTAGGCAAAAGACATGAACAGGAGTTTTTCAAAAGAAGATAGACAAATGGCCAACAAACATATGAAAAAATGCTTAACATCATTAATCATCAGGGAAATGCAAATTAAAATCATAGTGAAATACCACCTTACCCCTGTCAGAAGGCGATTATTAAAAAGTCAACAACAATAGACGCTGGTGGGAATACAGAGAAAGAACACTATATACACTGTTGGTAGGACTGCAAATTGATACAACCTCTGTGGAAAACAGTATGGAGATCCTCAAAGAAATAAATGTAGGCTTAGCATTTGATCCAGTGATCCCACCACTGAGTATCCACCCAAAAGAAAAGAAGTCATTTTATCAAAAAGACACCTGCATTTGAATGTTTATTGCAGCACAATTCACAATTTCAAAGATGTGGAAACAACCTAAGTGGCCATCAACTGATTACTTGCTAAAGAAAATGTGGTATACATAATATATAATGGAGCACCACTCAGCCATAAAAAGAAATTAAATAATGCCTTTTGCAGCAACTTGGATGGAACTAGAGACCATTGTCCTAAGTGAAATATCTCAGGAATGGAAAAATAAATACCACATGTACTCTCTAATAATTGGGAGCTAAACAATGGGCACAAAGGGATGTAAAGGATATTGGAAAGTAAGGAGCGGGGAGGTTGAGAGAGAGGTGATGGGTTAAAATTCTGGTGATGGGCACACTAAAAACCCTGACTTAAGCAATATACAAAGTATCTATGGAATTAAACATTTTTACTCTCTTTATTTTGAAATTAAAAAAAAAATCTGTTTTGGGCACTCAGCTTCTATATCTTGAGGCATCCCTGTGGAGGGAGGTCTATGTGACTGAGTCTACAAGTAGATCTTTCAAGGTTTTCTAACAACTAGTGAG
>NW_012148169.1:0-314 GCF_000956105.1 Propithecus coquereli | reverse complement strand
TGTCCCTATTGCTTTTAAGACAGTATTAAAGACCACAAGAATGAGCCAACACAACTATACAGTCTGATGTTTTCCTACTTAGTTCTTGAAACTTTTGACCCCTATGGACATATGGTATATGCTTCCTCTCCTGCACACACAATGAGATTATTTAACCAGCTGCTTTCCTATCAAATATGGATTGTCAAGTTTCTAGTTGTTAGTGGAGGAATAGTCACATCGATCTAATGACACAAAAAGTTTCATACTATAAAGCCTGTCAGATGTAATACTCTGCTTCCAAGTATCAGAATAATTGTTACGATACTTTTTAC
>NW_012148168.1:18849-19437 GCF_000956105.1 Propithecus coquereli | reverse complement strand
CTGTAGTTTGATGTTAAGAGATTTTTTAAAAATCTGGGCTTAGGCCGGGCACTGTGGCTCACTCCTATAATCCTAATGCTCTGGGTGGCCCAGTCAGGAGGATTAGTTGAAGTCAGGAGTTTGAGATCAGCCTGAACAAGAGCAAGACTCCATCTCTACCAAAAATAGAAAAAATCAGCCGGGCACGGAGGTGCGTGTCTGTAGACCCAGCTACTTGGGAGGCTGAGGCAGAAGGATTGCTTGAGCCCAGGAGTCTGAGGTTGCTATGAGCTATGATCATGCCACAGCACTCTACCTGGGGTGACAGAGCAAGACTCTGTCTCAAAAGAAAAAATCTGGGCTTAATAAAACATCAGTTTTATTCCTTCCCAGCTATTTGCACAAGATATTCTCTGGAGAAAAGAATAGGAAAAGCATGTCCTGCAATGGTATACTAAAAGACCATGGGTGGGGTCTGTTCTACAAAAGGAGCTACACTTACTGTCCTCAGTTCTCTTAACTGTAAAAACAGCAATAAACTGCCCCATTATAAATTTTGTGACGATTCAATGAGGCAAGCATCCAAAATGGCATTGTTCTTGGAATATA
>NW_012148168.1:15050-15724 GCF_000956105.1 Propithecus coquereli | reverse complement strand
AAACTTACTCTTTGTGTTAATCTCTATACAACCCAAACAAGCTAGAGACAGCATAGTGAACACCACTGCTGGGTTAAACTCTCCTGGTTGCACTATTTATTGTTCATTTAAAAAGAAAAAAAATCAACAGATCAAAGGCTCCATTAAAAAGGCTCAGGGAAAAGCAATTCAGCTTACTAATTTTATCTGCATTTAGTTTTAACTACAGTAATGCTTATATGTTGACAGAAATTTTGATATCTAGCCTTTGCTCTTTGTCCTGTGACTTCTCCTTCCTCATAAGCGTGTTCAAGAGTGTCAGAAAAATGTCAAATAAGTATTAAATATAACCAGAGAAAAAGGAGAGAGGTTGATCCCCACTAGGCAATAACAAAGCACGAATACTATTCAATATTTACTAATGCTTTGTCCTGCATGAAATGCTTTTGCATGTTTCTGGATCAAACAGGCTTCTGAAAGACTCCATTTTATGACAGCTGTGATTTTTCTGAGCACTGTCCCGTGTCCTACTTCCTTTTATTGCTGCCAGAATAGTTCCCTATCCTGACTTAACTGCCAATTTTGAAAGGTTATAGACAATACATTAGATTCGGGGCGAGTTGAGCTGGCTTCAACTTAGGAGATTAACGGGAGTAAGTCAGCACCATGAGACTAAGCACAGCCCAGGGGCGATG
>NW_012148168.1:3434-4450 GCF_000956105.1 Propithecus coquereli | reverse complement strand
TAAGTGTTTTAAGTAGTAGGAAAAAAAGCACTTTTAGAAGTAGAAATACTCACAAAGCCATTTCAAACTGTTCCAGCCATTTTTTCTTTAAATCTTTTGTTTTGCAATAAAATTCTAACCCATTTTGTCCTTGGGTATGGATGAGGTAGAAGCCATAAGACCACTGTTAAAATTAATATTCTTTGGGTTAATGTGTATCATTTATTAATAACATCATGTTTCCAAATTCAATAACACCACCATAACTATCCAAAAACCCTTTAAAACATTATCAATGTACAAACTAAACAAGTAAAATTATTATTGTAGTCAACTTCATATCCATAACAATTTCTATGCCAAATGCATGTTACCATCTTGATCATTACGGCATTACGAATGATCAGATCAGCTGTGGCATTGTGCAGTTATTTCTCACAAAGACATGCACCTAATCAGTCTCTAGAAACAAAAACATCTGGATTGGTAAGCCACGTCTCAAATTAATGTATTTGCATACTTTTCCTGAATATTCAAAGTTATGAGTAAATTGCAGTTATTAATTTCCAAGAAGTCACCTTTTTATTTTCTTTATCAGTTGTAGGATTGTTGGCTATCTTGTACTGCTGAAGATCTATTATTTCCTTCATTTCATAGTTATCACCTTTCCTTTTACATACAATAACTGCCAAATCAAACAAGAAGATATGCCTGGGAAAAAGAGAGAGTGAGTGAGTGATTTTACATGGTTTAGAAGCATGTGCATTAATTTTTTTTCCTGGTAAGATTTAATTAAATCAACCAAGTGTTTTTCCTTTGCTCTAAAGACAACAGGCAGTGTTACGCATTAAAAAGAATGAGGAATCGGACATGATAAGAATGGTTGGTATCCTGACTACCCTTTACCACGTAAATGTCTTCACTGTACCTCGGTTCCCTCACTTTAAAATGTCAAAATCATATTAAAAGCAATATGCACACTGCAAAGTTGATTAAAGGACCAATTGAGATAAGCCATAAAGCCTGTCCATGAGCAA
>NW_012148168.1:1005-1686 GCF_000956105.1 Propithecus coquereli | reverse complement strand
AGCCACTGCTGTAGGTGCAGGGCAAAATGATGTATATCGAGAATATGAATTAATTTACTTATAATCTTAAAAGGGAAGTTAGCTATGAAAAGAGAAAATTACCTGGAAGAATCCAAATCACAAGAAAGTTCCAGCAACTAATATTTGTCGAGCATCTACTGTATAGCAGCCACTGCTGTAGATGCAGGGCAAAATGATGTAGACCCTGCCCTCACGGAACATGCTATCCAGTGAAGGGACGAATATCCACAGAAGCATATAGTCACAAACGCACAATTGCCATGAAGGGAGAGTACAGGAAGGGGAACCTAATTTGGTCTACAGAGCCAGAGATGTTCTGACTTAATGATTAAAAATAATGAACTATTTTCCCAGAGGCAATCAAATTTTTTAAAGTATTTATGAGCACTGATTGTACATGCTAAGGGAAAAAAGAATTGACTGAAAATTATCACTAACATCTAGAAATTCCTTTCTAATAAAGGACACAGATGTGTGATTAACTCTGGAATAAGAAAGTATAAAAATAAATGTGCCCTATCAATATCCCAACAATGTTTTTGTGCATCATTTTGTGCATCCGTTGCACACAGAATCTCAAGGGATCCAAAATAGTCAAAACAACCTTAAAAAGGAACAAAGTTGGAGGTCTCGCACTTCCTGACTTGAGTTCAAAACTTA
>NW_012148168.1:601-955 GCF_000956105.1 Propithecus coquereli | reverse complement strand
GACTCCTGATATCCTGATATCTCACTAAAACCATCGCTTTATGATGTAGCCCACTATTAATCAGAGACGGGCAGAGGTCACCAATTTCATCACTTGTGCCCCAAACCAAGTGGGTCCCTGCATTAAATGTACTAATCTCTTGTTTAATTATTATAATCAATAAATTATAAAACCGTAACAGTATATTGAAAGATGCTCTCTAATTTTATAAGTATCCATAAGTGTACTAGGATCCTAAATACAAAACAATATTAACAACAGTAATAACAGTAGACATCACCTATTACTCAATACCATATGATTGCTATTGTACTATTTGACTAGCATTCTACTGATGCATTATCTGGAATTTAA
>NW_012148168.1:0-551 GCF_000956105.1 Propithecus coquereli | reverse complement strand
TACGAACTTAAAATAATCAAAACAGTGTGGCACTGGCATAAACACAGATATTTAGACCAATAGAATAGTAAAGAGCCCAGAAATAAGTCCCCACATACACGGTCAAATGATTTTCAACAAGATTGCCAAGTCCATTCAGTGGGGCAAGGACAGCTTTTCAACAAATGGTACTAGGAAAACTGGATATCCATATGCAAAGGCATGCAGTTGGACCCTTACCTTACACCATATACAAAGACTAACTCAAAATGTTTCAAAGTCCTAAATGTAAGAGCTAAGACTATAAAACTCTTAGAAGAAAACAGGAGAAAAGTTTTATGACACTGGCTTAGCAATGATTTCTTGGATATCACACCAAAAGCACAGGCAACAAAAGATTGATAAATTGCACTTCATCAAAATTAAAAACTTTTGTGCATTAAGGATACTATCAACAAAGTGAAAATGCTACCCACGAAAGAAAGTATTTGCAAACCATGCATGATAAGGGAATGATATTCAGGATCTATATAAAGAACTCCTACAACTCAATAACAAAAACAAACAACTTG
>NW_012148167.1:29780-73279 GCF_000956105.1 Propithecus coquereli | reverse complement strand
AAAAAGATGAACCAAGGAAAGGAGAAAACAAGCAAAGTTAATACAATACTAAACGAATAAAGAAGATCTTTAAGAACGGTGGTTCCAGTGGATGAGGGAGAAAAAACATATCTCATTATCTAAGGAAAACCAGCAGCCAATCCAGGCAGGGACCAAGCGCACGGAGCCCCGCAAATCCGCACCGGGCGCCTGGATCTGGCCCCCAGGAGCAGCGTCTGCGGGATCGAAACCACCGCCCTGGTGTTGAGCCACACGTGGTCCTGGAAGGGTCTGCCCCCAGTTTACGTAAAACCGAGGAGCACGAGTACTGGGGATTTGTTGAGTCCTGGGCGCAGGTCGAGAAGTGACTAAAAGTGCCCCTTCCCTGAACCTCGGCGTGCGGAGGCCTCGGATCCGCTCCCTCGTGGACGCGTCTTAAGTCCCCAAGCTGCACGACTTCGCTACCTCCAGATCCCGCGCGGGCCGGGACTGTGCCTAAAATCCTACAGCTCTTCGAATGGAGCTGAAGGAGACGCCCTTGTCCCGGTTTCCCCAGCCACTGACCCCGCGCGCCTGGGGTGACATCCATGCCTTTCAATGTCCCTCCAAGACCGGGTTCGAGAAAGAACCGATTGAATCTGTGCTTTTTGGGGCTGGAGTCTGGGGTCCGCTGAGACCCTCAACTACTGGGGTGAGAGTGGGGGGATTTTGAGATGCAGAACAGCCTAGCAGGGGGGACATAATAACTATTGTGACCAAACACCTACTGCGGTCTTTGGCCTCTTTAGGGACCTCACTTAGGCAATCGCGACTGCGAAGAAGTGGGAACGGGGGCTTCGCTGCGTGTCTTGCTGCCCAGGCCGTGTGGGCAGCGGCGTTGGGGCGAGCAGGTCGAGGGGCCCGCGGGCGCCCGGCACGTGGAGAGGGGCGCGCAGGCGGCAGCGCAGCCGGCCTCTAATTCTCCCCTCCCTGGCCATTGGTGCGCTCCGCGGCCGGTGGGCTCTGCGCTCCCGGGGGGTCTCTGGCACAAAGGGCGACCTGAGACTTGTTACGAGCAGCGCCAGGTCCAGGCTGGAGGTCACACTACTGACCGCAGTTCAGACTCTGCTGCCTGCGGCCTAGGCTTCCTGGCCGGAGCGCCCGCCCTCCGGGATCCCGGGGCCAGGATCCTGGAGGATGCGAGTGTGGCACCCGTTTGAGGTCACCTGGTCTACGTGGCGCCAGATTGGTTGAAATGCATTCAAAGCAATCCAGCTGGAGCCTCGCAGAGAGACGAAAGGAAGCGCCTTGGCCTCGTGGGCCCAGCGCAGGAAAGTGGCAGGAAAGAGTCCGAGGGGTCTGGTTATTTATTTGCAAAGACCCTGTGGCTCTAGGTGCGTTGTCGCGCCTGCGGGCGGGGATCCTCCGGGCCTCACGTCGCTGAAGGAGCCCCCTCCACCGCCACCTGGTTCCCAACCTGCCCACTCGGGCTTTGCACGGAGGCTAAGCCGCCGAGAGCAGCCGATTTGCAGCCTCCACCGCCCAGTTTGCCCCACCGCTGTGCCCTTCCCGGCGCTCTCTGCTGGGAAGACCTTCCCTGATGGGAGGTGTTCAACGCCCGGTTTGAACCCCCTTGCGGGAGCCCCGGGCGGCGCGACCCCAGTCTACCTTCCCGTCTGCGGGGAGTGGGAGAAGCAAAGCCCCCCCTCCCCGTGCAAGAGGAGTTTGCAAGCTACTCAGTGACACGAAAAGGATCAAAACTGATGACTATTTAACAATACTGTCACCCTCTTCCTAATTTTTCTCACTTTCAGACACTTCTCTGTCTCTTGAGGGGGGTCTGGGGGGCTAATTGTGTGTTCTCATTATCTGGGAGTCTCCCTCTCCCTCCTCAGCCCACCTCGCTCCCTGCCCCTTTAAAAACGTTACTTTCCGTCCGGGTTTCCAAACTCCTGGCAGGGTTAGGACTGTTCGCCCAGCCCCAGCCCTAAGAAGGCTCCCCGGGGCACTTTCGAGGTCCGGGTGCTTAGCTGGGGTGGGCAAGCGGGGTCGCCCCCAGGCCGCGCGCCCCGCACTGGCCCCGCGCTCGGCGCCGGGTTGGAACCGCCAGTCCCGGCTCCTGCTCCTTTGGCGACAGCCTGGAGCTGTGCTGCCCCCGCCCCGGCCTGACGCCGCCTGGTTTATTGACCTTAGATCGGCTTCGGGGCTTTATCAGACCCGGTGGGGGCGTCCCGCGGCGCATCTCCCCCTCCCGCGCGCAGCCAGAGCCCCTTTTAAGCTTTTCTGGAAACCGCGCCAACCTTCCCCATCCCAGACTCGGAGAACCGACAGAAAAATCGCCCGAATTCGCGCGCCCCTGGAGAGCTGAGACAGAGCCTTCAGGGCCACGGACTCCTGGGCCGCACTTTTATCTAGATAACTCAGGTGAAAGTGCCCCCCCCCAATTATTCGGATAATTGCCTCGAATCTTCACTTCGCACAGTGTTTAGACAATTGGAGATTGATGGCTTGAATTTCCTCGGGCTGTGTGCTGCCCCCAGCCCTGAAAGCCCTCCTTCCTGCTGCTCCAAGCTCCAAAACATCTGTGGACGTTACACGTGCAAACTATAATTTTCTGTCCTGTAAATCCCTTGGTAAATATAGCAAGACATTAGAAAACCATTTGGAGCGGATATTTTATTGGGCTTGAGAACTAGAACAGGGGCAAAGAGCCACTCGCTAACGTTTCCTCCATACCAACCACACAAAACTGTCTTGAAGATTTCTTCCCCCTGCCAGTGGAACTCATGAATGCAAAAGTACTTTCAGAGATAGAGAAGGAAGAAGAAATGTTTGTAGAAAATATTTTTTTATGAAAAATAAAAAAGGAAATAAATGTCACTAAAAATGAATTGTAAATGAACTGTAAAGAAAAATAGTTCATGGAGTGGGACTTCCAAATAGCCTTTACTCCAGGCTGATTTATCAAAATAAGATCAGCGGAAAGAAAATATTTGCTACTACTACTAATAAAAAAGCCAACCCAATTTCGCGGTGATAAATCACGGAATTCTAGCAGCTTACGTAATAAGGCCTTCCCTCGGTTCAGGTTGGCACTTCCCTGATTTTCCCAGCTAAAATCCTTTCCGTTTGCCTTAACTTCGGAGCCCACACAGAGGAGTGAGATTGTCAGCATGGGGGGTGGGAGCAAATTAACAGGGGCGAGGCAGCCAGGGACTTGGCCAGAGCAGAGATAACTAATGCAGATGAGTCTAAGTTTTGAGACAGCTTTTAAATTCACCCTGCTAGAAGCCAGGGGAGCTGCTGGAGAGGGAAAGATATCCGAAAGGGACACTTTTCCAGTCTCTGCTTTGCAGATCGAGTCTTTGGAGTAAGTACCCGGGACTGGGGGGCTTTGCGACACACAGTACCCAATTCCAGAAGAGTGCCTGCTGCGTCCTCCTGAGGCCAGAGAATTCACAAATGCCCTTGTCTGCTCTCAACCTTGGAGCGTGGGGAGCAGGCACAGCAACCTGGAAGGTTTCAGACCCTCAGCGCCTGAGCTGTGAAGCAGTGCTTCCCACTGAGCTCAGGGCGCCTCATGCGCCCCCACCTGCGTCTTCTCAAAGCTGCACCCCCCTTTACCTGTGTCCCTCCTTTTTTTTTTTTAACACTCAGCCTTTTTCTCAGCTTCTCAGCCACAAATAAGATTCAAAGCTCATTTGCCCGTACTTTTGCTTTTTAAGAAGCAGAGGTAAGTTCATATGCAAAAGCATATGCAACCGAAAGCACACAAAACCAAGCTCTTTACAGCACGCACGGGCTTGGGCAAGAGAAACATATTTGCTACAGTCCACCTGCAAGACCCTCCTCCAATCCCCTTCCCATCACAGGTCTGGCTCCAGAATAAATGCAAATTAAACCCTGCACCAAGCCCGTCTGACCCTTGGCCTGTGGACAGGCGAAGAAAATGCCAGATCCTGAAGGCCGTGAGACCTAGTCACTAACTAACTAGCGAGGCCGACAGGAAACGCAATGGAAACATTGCCACCCGGAAAGCGTCCAGGGCCAGATCTGACATGGGCCAGGAAGGGTTGCCTGGACTTCCCAAAAGGGTCCTTCAGAGGACACCCACAACAGCAGGGACCCCAGGGGAAAGCAAGGTGATCTGCACATGCAGGGCGGGGGAGCAAAGGCCGGAGGGCCCAGAGACACCTGGCCAAATCCATGTGATTTCTGGCGTGGTGTGTATTTATTTAGTTTTCTTCTTGAGAGACTGACCATTCCCATCCATTCCCAACTGTTGGGGTGGGAAGCTGGACCAGGAAATCGAGAAACTAAAATGCAGCCCAGTTGTAAGAAAGAGAAACAGGAAAAGAAAGTGGGACAGGAAGCCCGGCCTCTGTGGCCTGGCCTGGAAGAATCCTATCCTTTCTTCCTGTCCACAAAGGCCCAGAGCCTCCTAGCCCCCTGTTGCACACACGGGCTCAGCCCTGCCCTCCCCTCGCCCCCATCTGCCCTCTCCCCAGGTTGGCCACTTGGCGAGTTCCCGGCAGGCCTACCCCCAGCATTCCGTCCAGGTCCAGGAGGGCCAGGGAGGGGACTCACCCACGGTGGGAGCAGTGGTGTCCCGGTGTCCCTCCCTGCGGTGTCCCTCCCTGCGGTGTCCCTGCGGCTCCTCAAGGCCTGGTGTGAGGCAGACTCTTCCCACAGCTCCTCCGCCCAGGGACTCGGCTGTTCCCAGCCGGGTGGGAGGGAGACGCTGTGAGCTGCTCCCAGCTCCCTCCGAGTGCTCAGCTTTCCCTCGGCATTAGATAACAGGAAAATAGATAAGAGGAGTGGTTCATTAATTCAGCAAGAGCTTTTTTTGGTATGTGTAGAAGTGGAAGGAAACCCTGCTAGGGAATGAAGGCCTGGCTGGCTATTTTTTAAAAAGTCAACGTTCACGAGGTTCCAGAGATGCTTCTGGAAGGTCACCCAGAAGGGCAGGAGGAACCACCATTCATGCTCAGTTCCCAGTAGGACCTTCCTCTGCCCCAAGACTTGCTCTGGGACGCTAGCTCTGCCCCGATGTGTGGGGAGGACCGCGTGCTTTGCGGCGTGTGTTGTGCAATTGCCCTCTGAGGGGAGAAATAATAAGAACGGTGGCGCTGCTCCTCCTGGTATGGCAGAAAAAAGAACAGAATTTTCAAAGCACTGCTCACGTAGCGTTTCCGGGTGCCGCACAGCACGGGGCAGGTAGGCAGATTATGTATTAGTATCCCAGACAAGGTGACTGAGCTCAGAGAGGTTAGGAGCGTGCCTGAGGTCCAGCCACACAGCAAGGAAGGGGCGATTCCTTCAGCTGATACCTAATCCAGTGGTAAAGAAACTAATAGCTTCTTAGAATTGGAATTCCTTGGAATTCCAACCTCCTAACCAAAGCAGGAATCCCTGTGAGGCAATTATGTGCACTCTATTTGAATACTCCTGATGACGGGGAGCTCATTTTCCGCAAGGAAGAGAGGTGCAGCTCTGCTGACCACTGTACTGTGCCACCCCTCAAATGATCCAGGAAGGTGTCATTTGAGGAACCAGGCAAAACAGCCCTCCAGTGACAGGCCAGCTGTGGCATTCTCTCCTCTCGCGCCTGGTTTTATTTAGGGTAGGTGTGCCCCGTGGAGTTGTCACCTCCCAAAGGCGATTCTTAGTAATAATGAGAATAAACACAATGCCTTTCTATTTTAACATATTTCGCAGTTTATATAGTCTCCCAGGATCTGTACAAAAATCTCTCCAAGACAGAGAGAGACCAGACAAGTTAGTACTTGAGTCCAGATGGAGACTCAGAAGCTGAAATAGAAAACCTAAGCACCAAAGAGTGAACGTGTAGTGGAGGGAACTAGGGAGGTGAAGGCCGGGAAGAAAAAGGGAACACAGGAAAGGAGCATGACCATTTTTTTCCCTTCCAAGAGTTTTTAGTTTTGAATATTTTTGCAAGTGATGAATCAGGTGTCCATTGTTGTTATCTGTCTCTGCACTCTTCCCTGCCAAAAGACTTGTAGAAACTATGTCACAGGGAGATTTTAGTGTAAAACTCCCTGTGGTGTCAGATCATTAACATTCCTGAAGAATGAGCTGGACTGTATGAGGCCCAGACACAGAAGCCGGGCCGGGCCTTCTCTGCAGGGCCTGTCGTGTTCTCACGGAGCTTCCCTTACGGCGTTGTTGTTGTTATCGTAAAATACACGTAACACAAAATATACCATTTTAATCATTTTAAGTGTGCGATTCAGCCGCACTCAGTACATCCGCATTGCTGTGCAACCATCTCGGCATCTATCTCCAGCGCTTTTTCACCTTCCCAGACAGAAACTGTCCCCATGAAACACTAACTCCTCAGTCCCCTTCTCCCCCAGCCCCTAGCAGCCCCCCACCGTCACTCTACTTTCTATCTCTACGAATTTGACTGATGCAGGGACTCATCTAAGAGGAATCATGGAGTATTTGTCCCTTTGCGACTGGCTTATTTTGCTGAGCATACTGTCCTCGAGGTTCACCCGTACTGTAGCGTGTGTCAGATTTTCCATCCTTTTTAAGGCCGAATGACATTCCATTGCATGTCTGTACCATATTTTGTTTATCCATTCATCTGCTGATGGACATTTGGGCTGTTTTTACCTTTCGGTGATTGTGGATAATTCTGCTGTAAACATTGGTGTGCGGATATCTGTTCTAGTTCCTGCTTTTATTTCCTTTGAGTAATACTTAGAGATGGAACTGCTGCATCCTGTGGATCATTCTATATTTAATTTTTTGAGTAACTGCCACCCTATTTTCTACCCCGTATGGAGTTTTTATCTAAAATTTGGAGAGGAGGTCTCCATCCTCCTGTCTAAGTAGCAAGTAATTTTATTGGTAGAATCCAAAGCCCACTTATCCCAATTGGGGTTATGTCCAGGGGCAGACTGCCCTGCCTGCTCAGAAGTTTTGGGAAAAAGGATGATTTTGCAGTAGGGGGAAAGGTGGAACATGAAGTTCTTTTGAGAATTGCATTGGAGCAGAGAGAACACTCACTTCTTTATTGAAAGATTAGAGAGGTAACTTCTAGCATCATGGCGCAGGAATGAAAGCATCTGTGCTTGACTTTCAGTTCCAGCATCTGCTTGCCTCGGTCCTCTCTCTGCATGTGACCACTGGAATCTGGGGGCCTCACACCATTATTGTCAAGGCTGCCAATGTCCACGAAAAAAAATACAAGTCATACAGAACATCTTTTTGTGTTCCAAAATTCAACAAATGAAAACAATCATGGGAGTGTTATTGAAACTTCATGTCTTTTTATTTCTCCCTACATTTCTGAATTGTTTTTGGGGAGATGAAAGGAAGTCCATTTTTGTCCCCTATGCTTTCAAACGTCCCAGAGGTTTTATGTATTTTGGGGAACCTGAAACTCCACTGTCCTGAAATCTAGGTTGGGGCTCTATTGATGCAGCGCAGGCCAGCATGAATCTCTCCCTGGGAAAAATCCGAGCCCTACGGCTCCTCGCTGCCCAGGGTGGTGGAGCACTGGGTCACAAGACAGGCCCAGGGAACCCGGGTGCACTTTGGGTGCAGTTAGCACAGCCGCCTGCCAGCTGCTCCTGAGTGTGCCCTGCTCAGCCACTGCGGACTGTCTTGTGTGCCCCGCACTTGTCCTAGTGATTCAGAGGGTCAACCCAGAGATGGTGACCATGGTATCACTGCTGATAACAGCAGCCAGAACTCTCAAAATCACTCAAAAGCCACACCCCGGAGAGGGCTAGAGAGTGAATTCTGCGCAACGGGAGTCTGAGGTCCACTGTCCTTGTTCTTTAAACACACACATGTACACACAGGCTGCCATGGGTGTGCACACACATACTTTTTATTAGTTTTTCTTATCAAAGTGTTACTTATTTATTGCTAAAATTAAAACTACTGTAGAAAAAGTAGAAAACAATAGTCTTCTCACCATCTGCCCTTTCCGCCTCACCAAAGAGCTATTAAATGCTTTCTATTTGTTATTATTTTATTTATTTATTTTTTTGTGAGACAGGGTCTTGCTCTGTTGCCCAGACTGGAGTGCAGTGATGTTATCATAGCTCACCACAGCCTCAAACTCTTGGGTTCAAGTGATCCTCCTGCCTCAGCCTCCCAGAGTGCTGGGATTACAGGCATGAGCCACTGCACCTAGCCTCTTTTAATTTTTAAATTTTTCTTTGTTTTAGAAACAGAGGTCTCCTATGTTGCCCAGGCTGGCCTTGAACTTGGGCTCAAACAATCTTCCCACTTCAGCCTCCCAGTGATAGCTTTTAAATTCTGACTTCTCTTCTGAGGACCGTTCCGAGCTGTTTGACATTGAGCATATGATTAAGAGATAGTCTCTGGAAATTGCATTTCTTCCTCTGATGTGAGCAAATTAATGAATACTTTTAAACCTCAGTTTTCAAATCTGTAAAATAGATGCAATAATAATTCTTATCTCATAGGTTTCCTGTCTAGGTTGAAATGAGATGTCTTAATGTGATGCTTAGTACTAAAAAATTTAGCTATTACTACAGCTCTTAATATTATTAGCGGTGGGCAGGAGGGGAGGCTTGCATGCAGCCCACTGACCCTGTTCTGGCCACCTATGCCAGCCTGTGTCCAGGGCAGAAAACCCGTGGACAGCTGCCTGGCAGGGGTTAGCCCACTGTGCCCACTCGAGGCCAGGGAGCTCATGGCTGTGCCATCTTCAGCAGGCATCTGCTCCCATTGTGGTGACATTAATGCTGAAAAGAGTGTCCCCAAGGGACTAGGAAGCCTAAGTGACTAACTCCTGTGGGTGGCACTGTATTTGCCCTTGAGTCTCCAGAATAGCTCAGCGACTCTTGAATTACCTGAAGTCCCTGCAGGGTAGGCAGAGGTGAGGACAATTTGAAAACAAGTGGCCTGCTGGACCAGGTTCTTCTTCTTCTTCTTCTTCTTCTTCTTCTTCTTCTTCTTTTTTTTTTTTGTTAAGTATTTTTTTTAAGCCAATACAGACAAAATGTACAGACCAGGTTCTGACTTAACTCCACATTTCCTCCCTGTTCTGACCCGTGTTCTCTGCTCCTACCTGTCAGCTTCAATTGCTTTTTTTTGACAAGACATAATTCACATATCATAACATTTACCCTTTAAAAATGTGTGATTCGGTGGTTTTTAGTATATCACAAGGCCCTGCAGCCATCGTCAGTATCTAAATCTGAACGTGTTCGTCCCTCGGGGCTGCAGTGTGTTTGGGTTCAATAGACGTTTGCTGAAAGTTTCTCATAAAGAACCCCGGGCATTCGGGTTAGGGTGGGCCTTGGAGACGAGTTAGTCCCACCCCACGCTGGCCTGGTGTCTGTGTCTGTAGCCCCAACCCCAGTCACACGCCCTCCCTCCTGCCTCTGCACGCTGATGCCAGTGAACTGGGACGGCCTCTGTCAATGGCGACCGTTTCTTGGGTTCTCACCAGGTACCAGGCACTGCGCTAAGCCCCGTGTGTGTGCTCTGTCTTATCCTTTTACTAATTTTACAGAAAGGCCTTGAATTCTGGTCTTTTGGCTTCAACTCCATATTCTTCTTGCTGTGCCAAGCTGCCTCTGACCTGCTCACCACGCCCTGCCTCAAGCTCACTCTCTGCTAAGTAATGGGAACAGCTATTTGCATAGTAGCTTACAGTTTGTGAAGGGCTCACATCTGTTATTCCGTTTGATCCTCCCATCGAATATTTCTCATACTTTCCCGCCTTTGAAACTGCTCCTGGGAGTCTCCCCACACCAGGTCCATCTGATCCCAGACTCTCTGGTCACTGGCGAGACCAGTCCAGCATTTCGTTATTCACACTTCACTGACGTCCCAGTCAGATCAATGCTTTTCCTTGATGTTGAGGCTCAGTGTGTGCATATTTGCAATCTCCTGTCTCTCATGTTTATGTATAAATTGCATATTTGGGTTCATCTTGGAACATAAGGTCTGCAGGGGCAGGGACCGTCTGGTAATTTCCTTTTTAAGGGTCAAGAGGACTTTTGTGGATGGCTGGTTCCAGCATGTGGCCTCTCTTAACCCTTCTTTAAGCCACAGATCCCCTTTCCGGTGGGACATCTAACCCTTCCTTGTGGCTTGCATATAACAAATGTCTCAAGTTTGGCCAATCTGAAGATCCACTTAGAATTTTCCTGGGACTTTCCAGCCGTGGCTAATGATGAAAAAGCCATCTGCCTAAAAACAATCCTAAAATTGGTATGAAACCACAAAAGACCCTAAATAACCATAGCTGAAGCAATCTTGAACAAAAAGAACAAAACTGGAGGCATCACACTATCTGATTTCAAACTATACTACAAAGCTATAGTAACAAAAACAGCATGGCACTGGTGTAAAACCAGACACATAGACAAATGGAACAGAATAGAGAGCCTAGAAATAAATTCACCCATCTATAGCCAATTGATTTTCAACAAAGGTGCCAAGAACACACATTAAGGAAAGGACATTCTGTTCAGTAAATGGTGCTGGGGGAATTGGATAACCACATGAAGAAGAAAGACACTAGAGCCCTATCTCTCACCGTATACAAACTCAACTCAAAATGGATTAAAGACATACATGCAAGACCTGAAACTATGAAACTACTAGAAGAAAACACAGGGGAAATGCTTCATGGCTTTGGTGTGGGCAAGGATTTTTAAAATAAGACCTGAAAAGCACAGACAACAAAAGCAAAGATGGACAAATGGAATTACATCAAACTAAAACCTTCTGCACAGCAAACAATCAACAGACTAAAGAGACAACCTACAGAATGGGAGAAAATATTTGCAAACTGTCCATCTCAGAATGGGTTAATATCCAGAATATATAGGGAACTCAAATAAGTCAACAGCAAAAAAAAGGAAAAAAAAAATCTTATTAAAAAATGGGCAAAAGACCCGAATAGACATTTCTCAAAAGAAGGCGTGCCAATAGTCAAGTATAGGAAAAAATGCTCAATATCACTAATCATCAGGGAAGTGCAAATTAGATTATCACCTCACTTCAGTTAAAATGGCTGCTATCAAAAAGACAAAAGATGGCCGGGCGCGGTGGCTCACGCCTGTAATCCTAGCTCTCTGGGAGGCCGAGGCGGGCGGATTGTTTGAGCTCAGGAGTTCGAAACCAGCCTGAGCAAGAGTGAGACCCCGTCTCTACTAAAAATAGAAAGAAATTAATTGGACAACTAAAAATATATAGAGAAATTAGCCGGGCATGGTGGCACATGCCTGTAGTCTCAGCTACTCGGGAGGCTGAGGCAGAAGGATTGCTTGAGCCCAGGAGTTTGAGGTTGTTGTGAGCTAGGCTGACACCACGGCACTCACTCTAGCCCAGGCAAAAGAGTGAGACTCTGTCTCAAAAAAAAACAAAAAAAAACAAAACATATTATATATTTCAAAATAACCAGAAGAGAGGATATTGAATGTACTCACCACAAAGAAACAGTAAATGTTGGAGGCTATGGATATGCTAATTACCCTGATTTGATCATTATACAATGTATACATGTATTGAAACATCTCATTGTACCCCATATACATATACACACATACACGTGGATGTGTATACATAGCACACATATATGCAATTATTATGTGTCAATTAAAAATAAAACTTAAAAAAAAGCCATCTATCTATTGGGGGTTCCAAAATTGGTAGGACGTGACTTTTTAGGCCTTACATATTTTGAACTCCTAGATTTGACTGTGCTTTTATTAGGCTAATTTGAATTTTTTTGGACACATGCAATTGAAAATACTAACACCAGGCCACACACAGAGAATAATGCATAATTCTCTTGACTGATTGATCCGTACAAATGAGGAAACTGTGGCATTGGATAAACTGAATCTCCTGTCTTCTTATGGTTTGACAAACAATTTATACCAAATTCTAAATGATCAAGTCTGCCTTTGACACTACTACACATTTCAAAAAGGAAGAAGGTAGCATCACTGTTCTCATCCCTGAACATCACATGTTTCATTAAGAGACACGTGCTGTTCAAATGTGACGGAATAGACGCTCACTGCAGCCCAAATACTCTTCTTTTTACAGGCTTTGCCACAGGAAAGCCCCTTGGCTGATAACTCACCACTGATTTGCAGACACACACACACACATATAATATTTTTGTTTTGAATTAATTATAGGTTCACAGGAAGATGCAAAGACAACACAGACACAATCCGTGTACTCTTCCCCCAGGTTTTTCTAGCGATCACATCTTACATAATTATAGTACAATACCCAAACCGGGAATTTGACATTGGTACAATGTGTGTGTTTACTTGCTAAAGCTGGCAACCCTCGGTATGGAGGGCCTGCTACAAGTGTTTTGGGGTCCAGGGATGGGGGTGTATGTGTTGATGGGGTGATGTGTGAATTGGAGGGGGTTCCTACCCAGGGCTGCTTGTGTTACAAAAGTATTCTGTCCAAAGTTTGGACACTATTAGCACACTATGAGAACTCAGAATTGAAAATAAGGGTATGTTTTATGAAGATGGTATTTGAACTGAGTCACGGTGGCTTTCCCTAAATATTATCCATACATATAACAGTACGTCAGACGTAACACCCGCTCTGCCTACTATCCCCGTAATTTTTGTCTTACTGTTTGTTTTTGTCAAGTTACTCACGCACATGATGCATTGATGTCTCAGAGTCTCTCCTCCAGTCAAACTGGCCTCTGACTAAACCAGTGATACCTGAGTCCACGGGGCCAACAACCCTGGGGCTTCGTGAGCTGGGGTGGGAAGGAGCCCAGCCACGCGGGGACAGGCTGAGTCAGTGTCTTCCTGGGAGTAAAGTCTCCCCTTAGGAAGGTGAACGAACTCTGTTCTCACTCAGCTCCCAAGGCACGTTCTCCTGGTCCCTCGGTGGAGACTGCATCCTCCTCCCGGGAACGGTTTGTTCTCGTTGTTGAACAGCGATACCACCGCCCCTTTTACATTAAAAACAACACATAAATGCAAACATTAAGCTGCAGGTTTGTATCCAAGAAAAGTCTGCAAAGACCCTGCACATTTAAAGCTAGTTGCCCCAGGAAAATGGGATGAGAGGATTAAGGAGTGAGAGTGGGAGGGAGGTGCTTTATTTTTTATTTTTATTTTTTACATTTTATTCACTTCTGTATGGCTTGCAAAAAAAAAAAAAAGCTTTCACAAAGAGAACATGATAATTTGTGGCCAGTCACAAAGCAATAACATTAGAAACAAATTTTAAAACCAAAACCCCACTCCCAAACACAATTATTTTCATTCCTTTTGAAATATCTTGTTTCCCCCTCACACAATTACTGCCCAGGTGCAGTCACAGGGTGTGTACTATTTTGCATTCTGCTGCGTGACTTAACATTTTATCACACCTGTTTCTCTGCGTTGCTGCTAAAAGAATTCTTCCTGAGTCTCACTTTTCAGGGCAGGAATGATGGGCTCTGAGGTACCGCTGGCTTGTAGCAAAAACTTCTCTTCCCCGAGCCCTGACCTAACCAGCTGAGGAAGGGGGCGGGAGCGGTTAGTTTATCTTGAGCAAGTTCCTTCTTTGCTTTGGGCTTCAGTTCTCTTTTTTCTCATGTAGAAAATGAGGCACTGGAAGTAGGTTCTCCCTGGGGTCCCCTCCAGTTATCATCCGTTACCTTCACGAAGCACATCATAAATAACGATCATTTGGACATAATTCTTTGTAAATCTTTATTTAATCCACCCGCCTTCCTGTCTTGAGATCACTTGGCGTAATGCAGTTCATTTATCCTCAAGATAGATACCCGGAGGTAGATACAATTTTCCCTTTTGTAGGTGGAGAAACTGAGTCCAGAGGGTGGGATGACTGGGATGATTTATCCCAGTTGTGGCCTCTTATCGGGGCGGCGCTGGGTCCGGCTCCCCTGTGTGATGGGTGATGGATCGCCCGCGACGTCTCTGCAGAGTGGGCGACATGAGGTGGCTCAAGTGCGATTATGAAACAGATCCATCACTCGCCTCCCCCCTCCCTTCTTTTC
The DNA here is from genome assembly GCF_000956105.1 of Propithecus coquereli. Lineage (NCBI taxonomy): Eukaryota > Metazoa > Chordata > Mammalia > Primates > Indriidae > Propithecus > Propithecus coquereli. Next base: position 59,304 of record NW_012148167.1, on the reverse strand, counting down.
CTCCTCCAAGCCACCATGTCTCTGGGGCATTTCTTTGGGATATACTCATGAATGGACCTTTAGAGCCCCCCCATCCCCCCCATACGATTTGGTCACACCTAAGAGGCAGATAAAGCCGGCAAAAGGATCTGCAGATAAAAAGTCGGTATCTGGGTAGGTAACACCCAATTACAACAGAGCAGTGTTGACTTACACTTTTCCTTATCGGGGGAATCAGGTATTCGTGTAAATCAGAAAAGGATTTGATGGATACCAGCTCATTGGAGTCTCTAGCCCATGGACAGGTTCGGCTAAACAAAATATATATTCTCCTTATCTGCAGTGGCGACCATCACTGCACCTCCCTGTCTCCCCTCCGCCCCTCCGAGCTCTATAAAACCGAGGGCCTTATCTAGAGTCTGTCACAGCCTCCTGTCTTGCAGGGTCTCTGCTAAAATGACTCGGACAGCGCTGCAACTCAGGCCCAGCCCACGTCATTCTGGCAGACAGATGGTCTTCCCTTATCTCCAATTGTCTTGGCAATAAATGTCTTTTTCTTAAGACGCTTGTTTAGACTAGCCCAAGGGAAAAGAACAGGTACCCTGTCTCTCGATGGGAGAAGTCACTAAGATCTGGAATCTCACATAGTGGTCCCCTTGCTCCATGCGGTTTGAGGACCACGGTTTGAGGACCACGGTGCAGACAGGACAGAGCCGTGGGAGCGGGTTGCCCCTCCCCCAGGTCAGGTCGGCTGTAAACTTGTGCAGAAAAGGTAATGCTGGGAACAGCCCCGTGAGATGGGGAGTCTGGGGTAAAGCAGGTATCTTTAGTTGGGTAATACAGAAATAAGGATGGGGACAGATACGGAAAGGTGAGGAAGGTCAAAGGAGGGAGGGTAGCTTAAATGAGATATGAGGAAGCTGCTGGAAGTCTGGTGCTACTGGTTGGGAAAAATGATGTCCTCTCTAGGGATAGATTGTTGGTGTCACACAGACGACAACTGAGGGTCATGAGGGGACGCATGCCGTGGAGTTAGAGACCTGGGCCGGGCTCTGCCCCAGCCTGCTGAGGGACCCAGATGGAGCCCCTCCCCCGCCCTGCCGCCCCCTTTTGTGAGCGGGGTCCATGTGCCCGATGCCGGAGGGCAGGAGGGCGGCCACGCAGTCCCACTCTGCGCCTGCAGCAGGTGCACGTCCCGGGGACTCAGCCGGGGTGAGCGTGGAGCTGGGGGATGCTGGAATTCGCCGTTTCTCTCTCCCAGGTGCTCTCGCTTCTTACCTACAAATAACGAGCTGGGCAGAGTGAAAAAACTGGGGTGGCCTCTCAGTCCCCCGGTTGAACATCCCGTGAGAACTTACACATCTCCTCTCCTGTCCACCCAGAGTAGCGTCGAATCTCAGGCTTCCAACCGTGAAACAGCCGCCCGGTCTCCCTGGGAAACCTCTTCAGAGTTGCACGGAGGTGTCCACAGCTTCCCCCCAACTATTTAGCCCAAACTTCCCTTTCTTAGCTCAGATTTGCATTTTCCTAGTGATCAGTGATGTCCAGCATCTTTTCATGTGCTCATCGGACATCTGTGTGTCTCCTCTGGACATGTTTACTTAAGTCCTTCGCCCATTTTAAAAATCACATTTTGTGTTTTTTTATTGTTGAATTGCAGTTTTTTTTTTAAAAATATTCTGAATGTTAACCCCTTATTGGATATAAAGTTTACAAATATTTTCTCCCACTCCATAGGATGCATTTCCACTCTGTTTATTGCATCCTTGGATGCCAGATGTTTCTCAGTTTGATGTGGTCCAATTCATCTATTTCTTCTTTTGTTGCCTGTGCTTTTGGGGTCTTCCTTTCTTAGTTTCAAACCCATTCTTTTTGGTTTGTAAAGCAACTGGGGCTTGGAATATTGGCCCAGCTTGGGTTGAGAGACCCTCTCCCGGGTGTCTGCGAGACCAGATGACAACAACTTTGATGTTCCAGGAGTGTGCTCTCTCAGCAGCCCTGGGCAACATTTGAGACTCAGTCTTGGTGTTTGTGTCCCCTCTGCTTGGTCAGCCCAGCCTTATTTCAATGATGTGGCTTCGTCTTTCTTCCCAAGGCCACGATTTCACGCACAGTGCGGCCTCTTGCCCTCCTGAGGGGCACACTTGTGGACAATGTCCTTATGGCGTTAACTGGACAGACTGAGAGACGTGGCTGGTCTTGGAGAGCCACGCTGGGGGTGCTCCCGGGAAGGCCCCAGACAGGAGGAAGAGCAGCCCTGCCCTGTCCCCCGGCCCAGGGTGCTCCCGGGAAGGCCCCAGACAGGAGGAAGAGCAGCCCTGCCCTGTCCCCCGGCCCACATCTCCCGAGGGGCGTGTGTGTGTGAGAGAGGGCGGGGGAGACTGCAGCCGCTGACTGCTCCCCCAGGGAGGAGGCAGACCCTGCTGGGAATATCTGGGCCAGAGTTTGCTTTTTCTCTTCAAGGCCGATTCTGATCTGAGACTCTCCTAACCTGTTCTCCAAAGGGACCTCTTTATTTCACTTCAGAGACCAGCCTGTAATCCATTTTATTTTTACTATGAAAGATTCTATTTTAACTATGACGTGAATTCATCTTCTCTGGAAAAATTTTGGAAAATAGAAACATACAAAGAAGAACACCGGAGCCATCCCTAGAACCTGAGCTCAGATACAGCCTCACTTTACATCCATGGGGGAGGGACAGGTAGGCTGAAAACCAGACAGACAGCTCGGCAGATCACACGGCTCCAAGGTGTTCATAGCTGCAAACCTTCTCTCTCCTCAACCCCCTGTGCCTCCCCACTTGCGGCTTCCTATCTCACCCACAGAACCCCGCATCTGCCCCCTGCCTGGCTGTGCCTGCCTGGACTTCCCTCCCATCCGAATGTGGCAGCTCTGTCCCTGCTCTCACACGAGGCTACTCCCCGTGTCCTCGTGGACTGGGCTCCCTTCCTTCCCCGTGCTCAAGGACACCGCTCCAGCCGTCCCCCTCTCCTCTGACCCATCCGTTCTTTCTCTCCTTCCGGGTCACTCCCACCAGCGTAAGACACAATCTAATGCTTCCTTTCTTTAAAAACAAGATGCTCCCTTGCTTAATTCTACAGTCCCCTGAAAGAAGGGAAGAGACCATGCCAGTTCTACCCAGGTGAGTAAGCAGGTGCGTTCAGCCGCAGTTAAGATACTAATACTTATGCCGAGGTCCCGGAGGTGATTCTGGAAGGGGAGGCTGGGCCAGAGTGCTCGCGGCTCTGTGTGCTTTGCCCTATAGAAGACAGGGAGCTATTTAGGGGCTTTGAGGCCACGGAGGGGTCTCGTGCCGCCTTGCCAGGGTTATCCTGGCAGCAGTGAGGAGTCAGGAGAGCTGCTGGGAGGTCAGTGTCCCAGCCCGGGTGGGAGGTGATCGTGTCTTCAGCAGGGGAGGTGGCCGTAGAATGGAGAGAAAGTGCTCTGTGTGAGACTGGGTCTAGCAGGAATTTTGAAGTCATGGAAATAGACTGGAAGTCCCTTTGGAAGCAGACAGGACAGGGCTGGAGGGAGCCTCGCGAGCGCCACAAGGCATCTTGGGTGCCTCTCCTTCTGTGGGTCAAAGGTGACACTCTCACTTCTGAACTCGGAAAGCAGGCACCCTCCCGACCTCTCCCTTGGAAAGGGAGCACCAACGGCCAGTTGGTTATTTATTTCTTTCTGATCCTGCTGTTTTATGGGGCCGTAAATGAGACCGAAGGGAATTAATAAAAAAGGCGGGGCCCAGGCAAATAGCAGAGTCCTCGCCCATGTGGCACTCGCGGTCTAAAGGTGCACGTGTTGCAATCCTGGGCGGCCGAGTGCGCGGGAGGGCAAGGTGGAGCTGCCCCGGACGGCCTGCATCTGTGACCGCCAGCGGTGTTGCAGGCACCAGTGGCCTCTACCCTCGAGGAGAGGCTGAGGGAAGGGCATCCTCCCAGAGCTGTGAGGGGACAGATGGCAGCAGGTCAACACAGCTGCCCCAGGTCCTGGGAGCAGCCGGAGTGAAGCAGAGAGGCAGGGACCAGAAGCCCGCCCCCCTTTTCCTTTGTTTTGGAGAAGTACCGGGGCGTGTGGAGTTGGGAGGATGGAGCACTGTGCAGAAGAGCAGGAGGCCAGCGAGCTCTAGGCTCCTGCAGCAGCTGCCAAGAGCAGCCACACCCAGGAGGCCACATGGAGGCAGGACGCCCTCCCTGAGGGCACCGGCCCCAGAGGTGCTCCTGGATAGAGGGAAAGGCTTGGGCAGCTCTTCCGGGGAAAATGCCCCAAGCGAGGCACTGAAACGTAATCCAAATGTTTGGGAACTTGATCGAAGCCTGGAAGGTCTGGAAGGGCCCAAGTGAAGATGAGGGCTGTTCTCACAGCGAGGATTCAGCGGGGGGGGGGCCATAGGAGAAAGGCCAGGGCGGGCTTGTCGTGGTCCCCTAGCTCAGGCCGACTGGCGCTCGACCCCTCCACCTGCCAGGCCACAGCGCTTGGTGCCAGGAGTCTGAAAATCCCCAGAGGCAACCCTGAAGACATTGTACCCAGTGAAATAAGCCAGTTGCAAAGGGACAGCGCTGTAGATTCCATTTGTAAGGGGTCCCTAGAGGACTTGAACTCACATGGACAGAAAGTAGCACGGGGGTTGCCAGGGGCTGAGGGGAGGGGAAACAGAGTTAGGGTTTAATGGGGACAGAATTTAAGTTTGGGAAGATGAAAACGTTCTGGAGATGGATGGTGGTGATGGTTCATTCACAACAGTGTGAATGTGCTTAGCACCGCTGAACCGTACACTTAAACACGGTTAAAATGGTACATGTTATGTTATGTATATTTTACCACAATAAAAATGCGCGATAAAACCCCTGAATTCACTTTGCATGGATTTGGTGCGGATCAAGCGGGCTCTGACCTGATTTGGCTTCCTGACCCTGCAGATGGGGGCTGAGGGCTGCCAGGCCTCTGGCACCATCTGGCCCTAATAAGTGGAGAAACAGCACCTGTTTCACCTCTGTCTCCTCCGAGTGGAGCTCACACCTCCGGACTGCTCGCCTCTGGGCAAGGAGAAGGCCCAGCGCTGAGCCCGCAGAGCTGGAGCCCAGGTGGGCAGACTTGGCACCTGCCCCGCCCCACCCTCCCCTTCCCACTGCAGCAAAGAAGTGGGTAGAGCCCGCAGGCGAGCTGCAGCCTGGCGTAGCGTTGGAGTCTGACACTGCTGTGTCACCATCGTTAACAAGCACGCTGCCCTCCCTCATCTGTCAAATGGCCTCAGCGTTACACATCGTCAGGGCTGCGAGACTTCTAGAATATAAAATATAAAAATCACAAAGCACCATGCCATTCAACAGGGGCTTCCTGGTTTTCCCCTCCTTCTTTTAATGGTATAATTTACAAAATACACAGAAAGCCTTTTTCTTTCCCTCGAGATTGCTGAGACGAAGACCAGCCCCTGCTTTGGAGTTCTGGAGGCAGTGCGTGGTTAGGGTGTCTTCCGAAGGGACCTTACCATAAAATCCTAATTCTCAGGGGTTGCCTTTTTCTGTGTGGGGGCCTCTTTGGGACTGTCTTGGTCTGACTGAGCTTATGAATATTGCCACGAAAGCCCCATGTTCCACCGGTGAGCAGAGCTGCCGCTGTTGTTTTTCTAGCCGATCACTGGTAGAGGCGAAGACCTCTTCACAGCCCTCAGCTCAGAGGCTGCCCTTGCAGAATTGACAACCAAGCGGCCACAGTGACCCTGCCGGCATAGGACAAGGGCCCTGGCCCACCAGCGACTGGCCAGTGTGGTCTCCAACCAGCTCCAGGCCAGAGCTGAGCAGCGGGAAGTATATTAAGTCATCTGGATATTTATTTTGTTAGGTTAAAATTGAATTTATTTTAATAAGTGATGTGAACCATCTGGACACTAGGAACCATAGAGAAACCGGGAGTTTTGTAGGAAAAATACACGGGGAGATGGAACCGCACTTGCCACTGGCACACGCAGACACTGGGAGCTGCGCCAGGTCGCGGGGGCTTGGGGCGCAGTCCGCGTGGGACTGGGGGGGGTTGAGTGGGGCCGCAGCCTCTGCCCTCGGGACTGACTGGGAGAAGGTCTCCTCCCCAGCAGGGTGGGGACGGACGGCAGGTGGCCACAGGCGGGGATCAGGCTGGGAGGGGCCCAGAGGGTCTCCTTCGTTTTGAGAAGGAAACGGAGGGGCTTGTGGCTGAGTGAGGGAGCAGGCGCAGGAGCCTCCGCTTCCTCATCCGTAAATGGGGATTCAAGACGTCTTCCTCGCCCCCGTCCCCGTGACACGCAGTCCTCTAGTGTTTGGGCCTGTGGCTTAGTCCCCTGCCCGGTACCGGGCAGAGCTCCCCTGGAGACTCCTGGGGTGGAGGGTTCTTGGGGAGGTGGCGGGACAAGGACTGGCCTCCAGCGGCGAGTGCTCCCACCCGTCTAGGCAGGTCCTCTGTGTTTGCTGCCTGCCCTCTCTGCTCTCCCTCGCGGATGCCCTTGCTCTTTCACATCCCGAAGCATCAGAAACGTCCCGTTGTGCATGGGGCCGACTTTGCTGAAGGTCTGGGTGGAAACAGAGGGGGGATGTTTGCCTCCCAGGACAGCCCAGCAAGTGCTTCTGAGCAGAATACAGGACAAGACTGTGCTGGGGCTCCTTGGCCACCTCCCAAGAGGAGTTTGCACTGAGAACCTTTCCTCCCAGGCCCACCGGGGCCACGCTCTTGCCCCTCTCCCCATCCTCCTCCTGTTCTCGCCCTTCTCCTCCCTGGACTCTTTTTCTCCCCTTGTCGGGTCACTAGGAAACTCCAAATTCCTTGCACTTTAGTACACACGAGCAGGCAGCTCTGTTTTTGGCTCCTGCAGCCTCTGTGGGCCACGGCTGGGGCGGTCGGTGGGGAGGTCGCTACTCACCTTCTGTTCCGAGAAGTCCCAGGAAGGTGTCTTTGAGGAGAGGAGATCATACAGGTGAAGACTGTGGAGACAAAGGGGTGAGCTCTGTGTTCACCTGCCTGTGGGCTGTGCCTGGAGGCCCGCGTCCTGCAAATGTCCAGCTGCTCCCACTCGGAGATTCTGGTCCAGTAAGTCTGAGAAGGAGACCCAGAATCTGATTTAAAGCCAGCACCTCAGGTGATTCTGCTCCGGCCGGTCCACAGTCCACTCTCTGAGAAATGCTGGAATAAGGAAGGACTCACGAAGCCCTGGTGGTCCTTTGGCCACAACAATGCTAATAATATCCTTGTTTGTGGTGGGGGGTCCCAGCTGTGGCTAACTCTGGTCACAGGAAGACTGCAGTAGCAGCAGCAGCAGTGTTGATATTATTAATCGTCATAATAGTAGGAGTAATATCAATGGCAGTAGCAGCTAACACTTGCTGGGCACTTACTGCATCCGAGGCACTCTTTCAAGAGCTCCGCGTGTGTGATCTTAACGTCGGTGGTTTAGAGCAAGTTCCTGCAGGTGGATGCTTGGGTGTGAACTTAGCCCTTCCACCACTAGCTCCATATCCTTGGACAAGTTACTTAAAAGCCCTAAGTTTCATGTTTCTCCAAAGAAGATTTACAAATGGCCAACAAGCACATGAAAAGCTGCTCAAAATCACGAATCATGAGGGAAATATAAGTCAAAACCACAATGAGATATCCGCTCTGATTTGGATATTGGTCCCCTCCAAATCTCATGTTGAAATGTGACCCCACAGTTGGAGGCAGGGCCTGGGGGGAGGTGTTTGAGTCACGGGGGCGGATCCTTGGTGTGGTGCCCTCCTTCCAGTAATAAGTGAGCTCTTGCTCTGTTAGTTCCCACGAGATCTGATTGTTAAAAAGGACCTGGTGCTTCCTCCCTTCTTCTTTTCTCCCTTCCTTCGCCATGTGAGGCCTGCACCCCTCCACCTTCCACCAGGATCAGGAGCTTCCTGAGGTCCTCACCAGAAGTAGATGTGTCTGCTTATTATACAGTCTGCAGAACCACGAGACAAACTACCCTCATTTCCTTGCATTAGTATCACCCAGCTATTCCTTTACAGCAACACAAAGCAGACTAAGACAACCGCACACCCATGAGGCTGGCTGCCATCAAAAAAGCAGAAAATAAGTGTTAGTGAGGACGAGGGGAAATCAGATCCCGCGTGCACTGTTGGTGGGAATGTAAAATGGTGCAGCCACTGTGGAAAACAGATGGAGGTTCCTCCAAAAATTAAATATAGAATTGCCATACAGGCCAACAATCTCACTTCTGGGTATATACCCAAAAGAATTGAAAGTAGGGTCGCGAAGAGATATTCATATACCGTGTGTATCTGTGACTAAGTGCACGTATGTCCACGCGCAGATGTGTCCATCCATGTGGGGACGGTTGGAGGTGGGAAGGTGGACCAGTGTGTGCACAGAGGGAGGGGCTGCTGTGCTGAATGTCACACCCCTCATTCTGGTCCTTGGGGACAAGGGACAATGAAGAGTCTTTACCATATTTGTCGATAATAGTGTTTTCTTCAGCCTTGGCTGCACAGTGGGGAACTTTATAAGAATATTGGTGCCTAAGGCTCACCCCAGAGGCCCTGATTTAACTGACCCGGAGGTGGCCTGGGCCCAGGACTTTTCAAAGCACCCTGGGTGGGGGGTTTAATGTGCAGCTGGGTGGGGAACCACAGCCGGCCAGGGCCGGAGAGGAAGCTCCAGCCCAGACTTGCTGGTGCTGGGCCCAGTCCGAGGGCTGAGGAAGCTTGCGTGGTGTGAGGGCGGCTGCCTGTAAGCTGTTTATTACCTGCTTGAATTACTAGGTAAATATTGACCAGCGGCTCCGGTGCCCCGTGAGCTACCTGTTGTTTCCACGGGCACATCCCTGGCGCAATGGGGGCACATGTGTCTGGTTGGGGCTCTGGACGGACAACACAGGGGGGAAGGGTCCTCCGGAGGGACACGGTGCCAGGACCCTCCGGTGGAGAATTGGGTTTTTCCAACAGGCAATGTGCAGGAGAAGGCCTGGGTGGTGGGGCCAGATTGCATTTTTCTCAGATGAGCTATGAGAATTTTGGCAGGTTTTTTAACCTATCAGAATCTCAGCCTCCGAATCTGGCAAGGACAACAGTAGCTGCCTGCAGTGTCACTGCGAGTGTGAGATGGCATCATATGTAAATGACCTATCACATAGTAGTCACTCAATAAATGGACATTTCCTTTTTCCCCGATGAGAGGACTAGCCGTGGCCCGTGGAGCTGCAGCCGTCGTTTTGCCCGTGAATAAGTGGCAAACTGATGGCTCCTATAAAACGCTTAGAAGAGATTGTGCTCAGTCCCTCCTGTTATGGGTTGACTGTGCCCCCCTAAACTTCCATGTTGAAGTTCTAACCCTCGGCACCTCAGAACATGCTTATATTTGGAGACAGGGTCTTTAAAGAGGTAATTAAGGATGAGTGAGGTCATGTGGGTGGGCCCAATCCAGTCTGACTATTGTCCTCATAAGAAGAGGAGATGAGGACACAGACATGCAGAGGGATGACTGTGTGAGGACACAGGGAGAAGACGCCATCTGCAAGCCAAGGAGAGCGGCCTCGGGAGAAACCAACCCTGCCAGCACCTCGATCTTGGACTTCCAGCCTCCAGAACCGTGAGGAAAGGCTTTTGCTGTTGAAGCCGCCAGTCTGTGGTGCTCTGTCGCGGCAGCCTGAGCTGGCTGGCAGGTTTCCCGTCCCAAACCTGCTCCAGCCCCTGGTCCACGTCACTCACATCAGCATGCACCCTCCTCCAGCAACTTCTAAATCCTTCAGCACTCCCTCCTCTGCCCAGGTAACACCAATTGCTGAGTCCTGAAATCCAGCCTTTCCTTCATGGTCCCAATCCTCAGCCTTGGAGGGTGTTAAACCTTCTCCTGCTATGTTAGAGCCACAGCCTGCTCCGGGCCTTCCCCCATAGCAGGGGGTTTGTCAGTTTCACACAGGGCTGTGTCTGGGTCCTGCAGTGGCCACCAGGGCCTCCCCGCCACTGAGGCTGTACACTAGCTGCAAGAGATATGTCATAGTTTCTGGAATGTGCCATGCTACTCTCACACCTCTGGCCTCTGTGCCCACTGCCTGAGCCTGAGCCTTCTTCCCCCCCTTCCCCGTCCACCCAACTCCTATTCATCCTGTGCAGCCCTTGTGAACATTTTCCTCCTGGAAGCCCGCCCGGGCATTCCCACAGTACGCTCACCCTTCCCTCTCCTCTCCCCTCCTCTGTCCTGTCCCCCAGCCATGCACATGGGTCTCTGTCACAGGAGGTTTTGCAATGCTCTGTGGTGTGTCTTCCTTCCTGATGAGATCAGGGCCTTCTTTGTCCCCACATCCCAAGCATCCAGCCAGTGACCGGGGCATAGCGGGTGCTCTAGACCCTTCTCAAAGGAAGGGAGCAAATGAATAGTTCAGGCGAGATTTTTTGGCCAGATAATTCTTTGTTGGGGTCTGTCCTGTGCACTGTGGGACTGTAGCTGCGTCCCTGGCCTTCACCTGCTGGATGCCGGGACCTCCCCCAGCCTCAAGTTGTCATAACCCAAATACCTCCAGAGGTTGTCACATGTCCTCTGAGGACAAAATCCCCCGGTTGAGAACCGCCAGCGCGGACCCGCAGAGCTCCCTGAATCTCTTGAAGTAACGCCGTTGGTACGTCAGGTTACTAGGACGCGGATGTAGATTTTATTGGTGTACGAATCAGAGATAAAAACAGCAATTTTGGAGGCTTTGTCCTGAAGCGGGCCCTGTTAGGAAACGGCAGTGCAGAAAGGTGTCCTTTTCTATTAATAAGTCTAGGAGATTTTCCCCTGAGATTTTGGCTTAGTTTCCTATTACACTGGATGCAAACCCAGTGGGAGAAGACACACTGTCCTCACTGAGCAGAGGCTCTGGCAGCAGTTGGGATTACGGTTTTCAGAAATCGCGTTGGCACCTGTTCCTCCTGCCCCCGGTTAAATCCCTTCTGATCCTTAACTGATTGTCTCCGAAATCACTTTGTCACTGAAGCTTCCTGAACATCAATGTTCTCAAAACATGTGTGCAAACCTCCCTTTATTGGGACCATCCACAAGTGTCCGGGTCACCACGCATCCCTTTGCATTCCTGCCACCCACCTCTGCCTCTCCCGTGCCCGGTGCAGTGGCTTGAGTAAGTTCCCTCCTGCTTTGATCCTGGGCTGCTCTGGTGGCCTCTTTCCGTGGGGTGAACAGGGAACGTTTCTAACCTCCCTGCACTTTGTTTCTGCTTTTGTACAAGCGGGTGATAACATCCTCCTCGTCATGGACGTGAAGCAGTGAGCACCCAGAGTTCTCACGGGCCACGGCCCAGAGCGTTGCTGTTTAGGGACCAGGTGGCTGGAAAACCTGCCCTTTCCGACGTGGAGAAAAATCTTGGGCAAGGAAGTTCCTCTCACCTGGGGATCCAGGATGGGCCCACAAATCCTCCTTTCCAACCATATCATTGTCTGTTATTGTCCACTGTTAAAAATCACATCCCCTCGAAAAGGTAGAATATTGGGCCTTGCCAGTAGAGTAACTGGATAAAATACAGGATGTCCAATTAAACTTGAATTTCAGACAAACAGCAAATAATAAATTGGCGTAATTATGTTTCAAGTATCGCACAGCACATATTATGCTAAAAATTATTCGTTGTCGGAAATGCAAATTCAACCGGGCATCCTGTATTTTTAGGTGCAAAATCTGGCCACCCTACTCACCAGCCATTCACATCTCAGGTAAGAACGTTCGTTAGACCCTTCTCCGAGAACTGGTTTAAAAAGGAGGAGGATGACTGTGAAGCTCACGGGACTAGCTCTTTGGCGGTAACCAGTACGGGAGCCCCAGTGGGTCATTTTGCACGCATTGGTTTGCCAGCTGAGTTTTATCTGTCATGAAGCAGCTTAAAAAAAAAAACAAGGAAGCGAGTTCCCGCTGATCCTGTGGTTTTTATACGAAACATGCATGTGAGGCTTCTGTGCTGGCCCCTTTTCTCAAAATTTTTGGCAAAGAGGGCCATAAAATAGCTTCTGTGGAAATTATTTATTTAGTATTAATGTGGCAAAGCTAGGTCTTGGCTAGACATTCCAAGTAAACAGGATCACTCTATGTAGAGTTGTTTGAAACCAGAGATTTCCTGTGACCCCCAGAGTTTTAACATGAACCAGAGAAGTTATATTTATAGAAACCCCGTTAATTTTACCCCCTCCCCTGTTTAATCCCAAATACAACAAATCCCAGGACGTCTGCAGACAGTGGCCCGTTTGACGGATGGGGCCAGGAGGCCATCCCTGGGTGCAGTCGTGCTGATGAATGGGGCCGGGGTCGAGGTTGCTCCTGGGGGGCTGGGGCGGGTGCCGGCGGGTATACAATATTTTCAAGAAGCTGCAAACACGATTAATTAATAAAAACATTAACCCCCAGCGCACAGTGTCTTTTGGTCAGCTTTCCTGGAGGGCTCTGCAAATCTCTCCTGACGTCAGCGGCGTGGACGAGTTTCCCAGATGGAGTTGGAAGCCCTGCGGCTTTTCCATGCTCCTTGAGCAATCCGTTATCTCCGTCTAAACCCTAAACATGTGCTCCTGCTTCGCGGAAGCCGACTTTGGCTGAAGCCCCTGCTGGAGCTTGGACAGACTGTCATAACACGGCCGTAAGAAATGTCCCCTACTCCGGGCCGTCCTATCCATTCGGAGCTTGAGAACCAGGAGAGATTCCCAAAGGAAGAGAAAGGGAAGGATGGAGGTTGCCATAGTCGGAGGCTCATGAGAACGCCGGGGTGGGGTCGTGGGAGGGTTGCGGTGGACGGAGCTGTAGAAGGCCCGGGTCTCAGCCCCGGCTCTGACAACTGCTGGCCACAGGGGCCCTTGAGCAAGTCACCTGGATAGTCTGACCTTATTCACTGGGTTGTTCTGAGCATTTTCTGCTAAGAGCATATGTAAGGAAAGTGTGAGCTATTGTCACTGCATCTGAGCTGAGGCGTGTCCTCCAGACCAGGAATGTGGTGTTTTAGTGCCGCGGGCTGGCCATGGGGCTGTGGGCACCTCACTGGGCCACAGTTGGAGCCCTGTCAGCAAGGCCTGATGACAACTTCTGAGCACAGCCCCACTCGTGACCTGCTGCCTCCTAGGGGGCCCCTTGGGGACCAGAAAGGCCCCTGGTCCCCAGAGCTGTGACTTTTCAGCTAGTGCTTGTCCAGTTACAAGCAGCGAGTTTCTTTTTGATAATGACAGGGCAAGAAGAGATGAGACAGGGAGAGAAAATACTAGAATGCACTGTAAATCATCAGGACGAGTATTGTTTTGTTAAACTTTTGCTCAGATATTTTATACACATGTGCATGTGTGTATCGGGCTGCAGTTAGAGTCATATTTCTCACTGTGAGTTGCTCTGGAAAAAACCAAAAATCCAAAGAGCTGCTTTAAGCAAAGACACACCTGATTTCGTCACTTAGGTAGCCTCGAGTCCAAAACCCAGCCGAGGAAATGGGTGCAGACAGAGTCACTGAGGCCAGGGCCCAGAAGCGCCTTCTTGGCTGGAGTCACCGGCGGTGTCAGGCTGTTCTAACCCCAGCTCTCGACTCGTAGCTCTGAGCCTCTCTGAGCCCGTTCCCCACCCTCAGCAGAGCAGCAGGGCCTGGGAGCTCCGAGGCCGTGTTTGGGGCTCACATTCCGGGTTCTTCACCTCCTGGACTGTTCCTGGGGAGACGTGGGGCCTCGCCAAGGTGGGAAGGAGCGGAGGCCGACGCCACGCTGTCCTCCCCTGCCCTCCTCAGGACCACTGCCCTGGCAAGGATCCCCACTGCCCTGCCTCTACTCCCTCCTCCTGGGGCTCCCAGGCGGTGTCTCCAACGTCCTGGGCATGCGTGGACATGGAGCCACGTGTGGGCGAGTATTTCCCGCTCCCCCTCAGAGAAACAAGATGACCCTCTGTGTGCACGGTTTTCACCCCTCTGGGTGATCTTGGCAGTTCTGGCTGGGGTTGGCAAACCCAGACATCCCCTAGCTTTTTGTCCTCGGAAGGGCTCTCCAGCCATGGCATCAACGGTCCTTAGTTTCCCCATGTGGACAGGGCCGAGTGCACACTCCTCCCCCAGCTGTTCCTTCTCTGTCTTCACCCCCCATGTTCCTTCTCTGCTTTCCCTTCATGTTGTCTTTCCCCCTTCCCTCTAAATCCTGCCGTTTCAGAAGCAGCCTCCTAGTTTGTATCAGGATTAAACAGACTTCCCTAGTATATTTTTATTTCGGAGAAATCATTGCAGAAACGTAATTAAAGGCAACCTGCAAAACTGTATGGCTTTGACGATTGCATGTCCGAAATATTATCCAACTACTGTTGGAACAGAGGTGGAATCAACCTAATATTCCCCCCAAACCGTGTTTTTTCACTTCTTATGATCCCTAATTCAGAGGCTTATTCATCTGAAATAGTTTCTCACTTTTTTGTGGGGTAAGGGAGGAAATGATGCTTTTCCTTGTAAACTGCCTTCAGGAATTGCCCAAGAAAACATTTAAAGACATAGCCGCTAAATAGAGCAAAAGTGCTAACCACCTCAACTGATAGGAAGGTGTCTAATCAGAAATCAGCGGCTTGATGTTTTTTTTCTAGAACGTGTACTTTTGTCACTTCTTATAATCACGTAAAGGTTGTATTCCTGAAAATGTAACTATTTAAAAAGCACTGTGAAAATATCTTCCTCGCAAGCCCTGCTGTGTCCTGCCCTGCCCTCCTGCTGCAGCTCCAAGACAGCTTGGGGGCAGCATCGTGGGAAAGGCCCGAAGCAGAGTGGCACCTTGCAGAGTGGCACCTTCCAAAGCCGCCCGGTTAGCCCCGAGCCTCCGAGAAGCAGATGCCAGGATGGGATTAAACATGCCAAGATTTTATTAGGGGAAATGTGTGGGAGAGAGAAAATGGGGACAGAGCTGAGAGGCTGGGAGAACTGTCAGTTGCAAAGCAAGTTTAAACTGAGTGCAGGAGGGAGGGAGAGAACGTGGGTGGGAAGTTTCTAGACTAACAGGCAGCCAAAGGCAAGTGAGGAATTTGCACTCACGCTGAGGAGCCGGGTCTCCCTGCTGCTCTTGGCCTCCGCCTCCCTGCCAGCCTGGTCTGTGGGTCAGTCAAGCCCTCTGTACCCCGCATATGCTCACGGCCACGCGGCCTGATCCAGCTGTTTTCCTACCTACCTGTTAAGGCTCTTCTGGCCTCTTCCTCTCTTGCTCAAAGATACTTTCGCAGCGGGCAAGACGTTTCTGCTGCGGTGTTAGTTACTAACCATGAGTTAGCACAGATCGATCGTGCTTCCCACAGCGCGGCAAAGGGTCTCCTCCAGGGTTGGGTTAGCAGGTCCTATAGCTGCAGAAAGCAAATGGCACAGGGAGTGGCCGTGTGACCAGGACATGACTGGGTCCTGATGGGGCGACTGCTGGTGACCCAATATCGGTCTGGGTTGCACGTTCTCAGGGGAACGGACGGAGTAACCTCCCTCGCAAGGAAGCAACGCACGTTTCGTGTTCCGTAGTGCGTGAGAGGGAGCCCAGCACTTGGAGCCTCTCTGCCACTGGCAGCTCAGGTGCACTCGGCCCAACCCTGTGGCACAGCCTGGGCAAGCCTGTGAGGGGCTTGTGGCCTTGGCCCCTGCATCAGGTGCGCCAGCTCCAGTCAGCCCTGCCAGCTGGCACGACTTTGGGCCCCTCATATCTTCAACCAGAAATTGAATCGCACTCGTATTTCTTAGGGTCAGTAAATTCCCTGCAGCTTTGGGTTTATGGGAGGGATCCCTTCACATGCATCCTTCTGCCTTCTTGACCCGCTTCCCCTCACTCCACGTCCTCTCCAAAGACCTGTGTTCCCTGGAGTGCTGGCCCCCTGGGGAGTGGCCGCATCTGCTCCAAGGCCTTCCCTTTAGGTGCCCTCCCCGCCTGGAAGCTGCCTTCCCGGGCTCCTGGAGCTCCGGGGAGCAGGAGTCTCCATCTCCTTACGATCATTTTTAAAAGATGTTTTTTTCAAAATAATTTCAAACTTTCAAAAAAGTTGCGAAAATAGTACAAAGACTCCCCACATACCCAGACTCCCCAAACATTAACATCTCAGAACCACAGTCCAATGATCCAACCCGGGAAATCGATCTCCATGCGCTATATCTCATCGTCTATTAATAGTTTGCGGGGTTCATTCAGGTTTTGCCAGTTGTTCCACGAATGTCCTTTTCTGGTCTAGGATCCAATTCAAGGCAGGCTCACACATTGCATTTAGTTGTCATGTCACCTTAGTCTCTTTAAATCCAGGTTCTCGGGGAGGGGTCAGCGCCCTTTTTCTGTAAAAGATAGTGAACATTTTAGGCTCTGTGGGCCATCCGGGCTCCCTTATGCTGATTTTTATTTGTTTTAAGTGAATATCTGGCAAATCTTGGCCAATAGATTCTGCAGATGAAAAAAACAAGTCCCCAGAATAATATTTCCTCATTAAAAGTGCCTCACGCCCGTCAAGTTTATTCAGTGTGTTTCAAGCAAACGGCTCAGCAGAAGGAGGAGTGAGACCATGTCCACGGGCAATGGCTGAGTCCTCCCCATCCTTGTTTTGGGCCAGGAGAAGCGAGGTTGGGGTCCCCGAGATGGAGCCCCAGCTCGGGCAGGGGTGCAGGTGGGTTCACAGTGCAGCTGGTCTGGGTCATCTGCCCGGGTCTCGGCTGGGACCCGCCCGGGCCCAATCAGAACACCTCGGGAACACGCTCCACTTCACGTTTTCAGATTCCTTCCCACCTTAGACTCTTCTTCCCCGAAGTGAGACCCTCGGAATCCCAGACAGGCAGAGTCAGCTGAGGACGGTGGGAGAAGGCGGGGGCAGCACTGAGCCCCCTTAGCAATCAAAGCCAGCATTGTTCTCAAAGAGTTAACCTGCATACCAGGCTTGCAATTAGCAAGGAATAATGGGGTGTGATGGGTGCAGAACAAGGGCTGGAACTGATTTCCACCCGTACAGTGAGAACGGCCCTGCTGGCTCCCTTCCGTGTTTCCTGGTGACTTGCCGCCGGTAGGCTCAGCAGAGCAGAAATCCTTGGGGTGGGGGCAGGGAGCAATCTGTCTTTGAATAATTTAAACAATGCAGCGCAGCCAGGCTAAATGGAGCTTATCAAATGTTACACCTCTTAAAGCTGCAATCAGCGGCGGCAGGATATTGAGTGTAAAGCCCTGGGCTCTGCTCGGAGAGAGCACGGGGACCAGACTTGCTACTTAACCAAAAAGAAAGGGGAGGGCGAGAGGTGGCAGGAGAGAGAATGGGATCAGCTTTGAAGCCCAGATCAGGCAGCAGATATCTCAGGACAGGACAGGGAGACAGCATTTACTGAGCACCTACTGTGTACAGTAAATGCTAGAGAAAACACAGATTGTTTTCTGTAACCTTTGCCCCAGCTCTGTAGGACACAGGCTGCTATTCATATGTATTTAAAAATTTTTCTAACCTTTGCCCCAGCTCTGAACAGCACATGCTATTATTCATACGCACTTTAGCAAAGCTAGTCACTTGAGACTCGTTCACTTGCAAATGTTAGAAAACCCTGACCCCAGCTGGCCTGAGCAAAGGGATTTTTCTGTCTCACGTGGCTAAGAGTCTAGTGGACCAGCTTGATCCAGGGCTCAAGCGATGTTGCCGGGACCCGGTTTCTCTCCATCTCTGGGCTCTGCCTTCTGCTGTGTGGCTTTGGGCTCAGCCTCCTTGAAGAGGTAAAATGGCAGCGGCCACACTGATCCCTGTGTCTTCTGAGGTCCAAGCCCAGCGAGGAAGAGCGACTCTGCTCTAAAAGTCTAAGCAGGACTGACTTCCCGTTCCAGCTGAGATGGCGTGACAGAGACCATACGCACTCTCACCTCAGACAGTTAAAAACCAGGACATGATATGTGGAACAATGGTTTTTAGACAAGAAATAGCAGGCGGTGCAGAACAAGGATTCCCGAGGGAAGGGAAACAAGTGAGTTGAGACTCACCACTGCCCCCATCACTGCCCCCTTCACTGCCTGGGGAGTCTCCAGGCTGCAGCACAGGGAGGGGAGCCGGGGAGGTGGAGCTGGGAGTCTGGGGAGGCCACGGCAGGGGGGCTCTCAGGGGGAAGCCACACAGACAGGGAACTCTGGAAACCTGCAATGGGTTCCCTCGAGTGTTCAGCAGAGAACTGATGGATGCATCTGTGCAAGGAAATTCCTGGAGCCCGGGAAAGAAGCTCTTGAAGAAATGAGCATAATAATTCTTGGAGCTCGCACGGATCGGAAATAGTGGGAAAAGCTTGTAAGACATGGGGCATCAGGTAAAGTACTCAGAAAGTGGTGGCCTTAACTACACTCACTTAACTTAGTGGCCATACGTCTAATCAGCCCTAGGCTTAAGGCTGCTCCGGTCCCAACTAACAAATCTCATCCTGCAAGTCTTGAAAGGAATAAACGGTTTCTAAGTAGCTTAACTGGATCCCAGAATAAAAACTCAAGAATGAAGAACATATAAAAATATCCAGCACCCAAGAAGGTAAACTTCACTATGTATACCAGTCAAATAAACATTGCCAAGCACACAAAGAAGCAGGAAACTATGACCCATCACGATGAGAACTACCAATCCATGGAAACAGAAAATGATACAGATGATAGAATCGGTAAACAAGGACATTAAAACATTTACTGTCAGTATTTTCTATACATTCAAGAAGACAGAGAAAAGCACGAACGTTTTAAATAGAGATATGGAAGATATAAAAAGACCCCAGATAGAACTTCTCAAGATGGGAAAACAAACCAACAAACAATATCTGAGATAACAACTAGTTTGGGTGAGATTAACAGCAGTCTTGACATTGCAGAAGAAAATATTAGTGAACTTGAAGAAATAGCAATAGAAACTATACAAAATGAAACACATAGAAAAAGACTGAAAAAAACAACCCACGCAGAATATTAGTGAGTGGTGGGTTAACTTCAAACGGCCTAATGTAGGTATAACTGGAGTCCCTGAAGGAGAACAGGTAGACAGCGTCGTCTTTGAGTTGCTCACTGCTACCCTTAGTGACCTGAGAATGAAAGATGCTCCGTTGTTGAATAAATGAATGATGCCGTTGCACCGTGATCTTGAATCTCTTCCACTCTGTGAAGTTAGTCTGATAATGACAGTGACAGTAATGACGGTGATGATGATATAATCCTTCCTTTTGCCCTGGCCACAGCCATGTGACATCAGGGTTGTTATCCTCAGGTTACAGGTGAGGAAACAGGCGTAGGAAGCCTGTTCGTCCCATGAAGGAGGAGCTGGGACCTTATCTGGAGGGATCCAATTGGACTGTATAATCACACAGTCTCGTGAGAAGCCTGGATGTGGTGTGAGTAGAGGACAGGGAGTCAGGGAACAGCCCTGGTTTCATCTCACGACTTGTGTACGTGGCCAGTCTTTCTCCCTCGCTGGTCCTCATGTTTCCTTCCTAGAATACGAGAATGTTGGAACGCATTGGTCTCTGAGAGCCCTTTCACTGTGAGCACTTGAACCCTTTGTGTTGGTTCCTGTCACTGGTGTCTTCCTTTTTCCCCAGGGCTCACGTCACTTGGTGTGGAAATCCTGAGACCAGCTCACTTTTCCCAGCTGGGGCTGCACGAGATAATCATTACATTGGAAAAATCCAGTTTCGTCAAGTGTCTGCAAATACCTCCATTGCCGATCACCGAGGCACGGGGTAATATTTCTGTTGGATAACTGTCAGGATAGGAAGGGGACACGCAGCTAGGTCGGGTGACAAATGGCTGAAGAATTTTTGGCAAAAGATTCCGGGGAGATATGACTCTGGACTTGGGGTGCTCAGAGGGATGCCATGAAGGAGGAGGGGCACACGTAGCAGGGGCCACTGTTAGGTTCTCTCCAGCTCACACTGACCCTCTTAACTGCCCGTCCCTCCCACGGTGTGGGCCCCTGACAGCCATGTACGCAACATGCCCCGTCCCCCTAGGAACGGGGGAAGTTAGTTTTCAGATGTGTCTTTTACTGGGCTCTTTTCAATGCTGACTAAATACACTTTTAAGGACTTAAATAATCATTACTAATTTTTGACAATAATAAGGAGTGTTTCTTCACGCATTCCTTGGTTTTCTGTGGACCTAAGAATTGCTGACTTTTCAAAATGAAGAAAAAAATTGTTTTTTGAAAGTTTTGATTGGTCCTAGAAATAACTTTGTTCAGGCTGTTCTATACCATCACCTTCAATGAGGAGGCATTTGTACATGAGACATTTGTAACATTAATAGTCTGATAAACCATACTCTTTGAAAACAAAACTTTAAAAAATGTTAATAATGTTTGATGACTCAAAAACTGGGATGGAGTTCCCTGGATCCCTGAATAGAGAATATTATAACCTACTCGTGATGATGACAAGAGGCACAGTGGTGCCTCCGTGACCACCGAGATGTGTGAAGCTGTTGGCCCCGGAGCCACATTTCCACGTTGGTCTGTTTCTCGTAGGCTACGTTCACTCTCTCATCCCTAGGCTGTCAGCTGTCAGGTTGCACTAACACTAGCGTGCTCTGCTGTCCCTCCAGTGTGCTGTGCCTGACACCGTGACAAACAGGCACAAGCACACGTGCACACACACGCACTCCAGCGAGAGCCCTCTCAGTTTGTAGGTTTGATGGATTTGTATCTGCGATCCTGACTCAGTGGGTGTTATGCAGGTCACGGGCTGGGAAGGCCACAGAGTGCATGCAGCTTGGCGCTGCCCCGGAGTCCTCACCCCGGGCTCCTCGTCTGCCATCCCTGCGAGCTGCCCCAGCCCTCCTTCGGTTCTGGCTCCTGAATTTCTAGCATAGTCCACATCCTGGTTCTGATTCTTGAGTTGCTCTTTGTGGAAGAGGATTTTGGAAGCACATGGTCTTGGCCGTTGCCAAGTGCAGTTTTCCAGTTTTCATTCATTCTCTGTCACTTGACCCCCTGCCACCCGCCCAGCCAATTCTCACACTGCCCGGTAACCGCACTCGCGCGGCCTCAGGCATCCAGGGGGCCCGTGTGTCGTTACAACTGTTTTGACTGGATACGCTGCCCTCACTCACACCATACGGCTCTTCACGTGGCAGAGGCGTGCACGGTTCGACCCATGCACGTGACACGGACAACACGCCACGACTCTATCACCAGCACAAACTCAGCAGCTGTGATTACTTTCATAACTGCTATTAACTCGCGGCGTTTCTAACTTGCGGTTTCTCGCAGTTGCATTGTCCTCATTCAACTGACTGTATATTTTGGGCCGAAGTGTTTTAAAGTGATTTACAGGAATCATCACAGATCACGCTTAAGTATTTCCGAAGCTATGTCTAAAATACTGACCATTTTCTTGCACAGTCAAAATAACACCCCCAGCCTTCTGGCCTGGATGTGAGCGCCCCATCACTCGTATGAAGATGGTTCCTATTTAAAGATTTCAAAGGGGCTGTTGGGATTGGAGGTGAATTATTCGGAGCCATTTTCCCTGTCTTCCCGGCCTGGGAGGGGGATTCTGAACAAAAATGGAAGTGAATAGTTTCTCTATCCCTTCCCAATACCCACACATCATGGACACACACACATGCACACAGACACACGCACACACATGTTGACACGTGCATACACATGGACACACGGATGCGCAGCGTGCACACACTGACACACTCTGACACTCACACACTGACATACACATATGCACCACACACAGAGGTCACATGGACAGCCTGTGGCTGTAGAAGGGCTTCCAAGGGCCTTTCTTTCTTGTCCTTGCCTGGGGTTTACAGTGCTTGGAGAACACCAGGCGTGGGAGGCCTTTTAGTCCTGGGTTAGGTTAAAACTCCCTCCACATATTTGGAGGGCAGCCAGGCTCTGCAGGCGCGCGGAGCAGATAACAGTGACCTTGCCGGTGCGGGAGGACGGCCCAGCTGCGGCCAAGGAGCCGAGCTGGGTCCCTCTCCTCCTGGCTGCACCTGGGCCGGCTGGGATGTCGATGACCCCCGTCCTGGTCGGGCTGCCGGGCCGCAGGGCTCCGGGCCTGTGTGCTCTGGCGGGAAACACAGGCTCCGCTCCTGAGGAGGAGGCTGAGGGTACAGCGCTGGCCCTGCGGGGTCGGGGTGGAGGAGAGTCCAGCTCTCCCCCGGGGGCCGCAGGCTGAGGGTCAAACTCCAACCTCACTGCCTCTCCGTAGCCCCCGAGCACACCTCTCCAGAGGGGTGACAGATTTCCCAAGGCCCATCCTAGCTGGGGGTGCATCCTGCTCCCCCCGTACGGGGGCCCAACCTGGCAGCCCCGACCGCAGCATGACAGGGGTGTGCATGCGGAGGGCGTCCACGAGTGCAGCCACCCCACAGAGCCCTGGAGCTAGAAGGCCTGTGGAGGTCGTGTCATCCACACAGAGTCCCCTTCAAGGGGCCATCCTGTCCCTTTCAGTGAGCACAGCTGACGGGGAACTCGCTGCCACCAGGAGCGGCTGATTTTGCGGGTGAACCTGCCTGGTTTCTGCCTCTCTGTTGCCTCCACCCACCGGCCCTGATTGTGCCTTCTGAGCCGCTCAGAGTGTGGCTGACCCTTCCTCCACGTGACAGCCCTTCAGATGCTTGAAAACAGCAGGTGTTCATCCCTTCAGCAAATACTGGTAGGGCACCAGGCCTGGTGCTGGGAGCCGGGACAGACACGGGTTGGCCACAAGCAGCCGGTGGTCCAGGGGACGAGGCCGACAGCAGGCCCCGGCCAGGGTGCTGAGCTGGGCGAGGACCACAGCCACGTGCAGAAGACATGCATGGGTGACCCAGGCGGGGGCCAGGGCACAGCACGGTGCCCTGCCCTGTGCGGGTTGCAGGTAGCTGCAGGCACGCAGGGTCAGGTGGGAGCTTTAGTGGGCCCACCTGGCCGTGAGGTGGAGCAGTGGCTTCAGGGGCCATGCAGTGGCGTGGCAGAGCCCACAGGGCCGTGGCCACAGCGTGGGGACTGACACATCCCTCCTCTAGATGTGCAGCTCCAGAGTGGGACGCTGGCTGACACGGCTTTGATGCCCCTCCCGGGCGGGTCAGCGCCCCCTCTTTGACTGGGCTTGTTTCTCATTTAGGGCATGTTCAAGTGTGGTGCTTGGGATGGATTGATCGCAGCAAAGTCTGAGCAGCGTGGAATATTCCAGGGCTTTGTCTTCCTCCTCCTAGTCTTATCTTCTCTGCTACCAAGGTTGACATTGGCGACCTGCAGCCATAGCCCACAGGCGGCTCCCACGACGCCTGCGCCGGCTCCTGCAGACCCCGATCCCTCCCCGCACCGGCTAGCGCAAGGCCGCGCGCCCCGTGTGGAACGTGGCAGTTGGCGCCTAGCACCTACTAACAGGAATCCACACTTATTATTATTATTTACACTTTTTCCTATGAAATTCAATTTTTGTAGATTCAGGGCCCCCCCCACCCCCTTTTCCCTTTAGAGCAGGACCCCTGGTTTGGGAGCTCGAGGTTTGGCCTCTGGGTTGACGTGTGACTTTCAATCTTAGTTCTGTCTGCTGTATATGAAAAACAATAATGCCCTCTTTCATTCTAAAAAGTTTGAAAAAGAATTTTATATTTAAAAAGCTTTCCTCTAGAAGCTACCGCCTGGGATGTTTTTCTTCCGCCCTGAGGAAACAATGTGTTGCTGGTTGTACGGGACAGAGAGGCGGCTGCTCCGTCCGCCTTCCAGAAGCCCCAGCGGGATCTCAGGCTGCCTCTGGTGGACCCACTGGGAAACCCTGGGGAAAGACAGTGTCGGAACTGGCCTGCTCTCCTGAAACACCTCCACCGCCTGGCCAGATATGGTGGACTACTCTTTTCTGGAACCTTCCAAAGACCATATAAGAGTGTGATGGGAATGGGTGTGTGTGTGTGCGTGTGTGTGTGAAGCGGGGTCAAGCTATTAGGGGTGGAGGGAAGGGAACTATTTGATTAATGGGTGTCCTGTGAACCTGCACATTTGCCCAAGGCTGCATTCCTGGGCTTTCAAACTGGGGGCGATTGATAAGCTGAGACCAAAGTCCTCCCTCCTCCCAGCAAGAAGCAAACAGGGCCACTCACTAATCCCAGCCCTGGCCTCTGGGGCCGTCTCTCAGCAACCAGCTGGCCAAGTGGCCTTTCACAGGCCAATCAATGAGGCAGCCTCAGGACCTCCGGGAGGCCCGGCCAGCTCGCTGCTGCCGGGAGGAGGGAGGCCCCGGCTCACCCAACCTCTAGCGCGTGGTCCGAAGGCCCATGCTTGGCCGGCTGGGCCCCCCATGACTGCAGCACCTGCCTCTCTGGTCCCTCCCGCTCTTCCTGCAACTGTTCCCACCCAGGCAGCTTATCAGCAGGGCTCTCTCCAGCCCTCCAGTGCCTGCCAGAATGTTCTTCCCAACACCAGCAGCCTGCAAGCTGCTGCCCTAGTTCCTCCTTCCTCAGGAAGCCTCCCCTGACCACTCCAACCCTTGTGGGGCTCTCCCTCCTCTGGGCTCCTCCTGCCTCCAAAGTCAGGCTCGCGGCTCAGCACGGATAGGGTCTCCCATCTGCTTGCGTGTTGCTTTGATGTCACCAACTAGATCGTGAGCACCTTGAGGGTAGGGCCTGGACTCTGGGGTCGCTCCCAGTGTGGAGCACACCAGTGGCTTTGGGAGGATCATACTGGTGGGGTGGGTTGGTGGGGACAGGGGACAGATCTGGGGGTAGAGGCGGCAGACCCGAGGCTCAGTCCCAGGGAGCCGTGGAGGGAAGGCTCTGGAGAGGACTGGCAGCCGTGGATTTAGGACTGGCGGGAAGGATTATTTCTGGCGAGTCTCAGTAGATCCCTGGGGGTGTCTGCCCAGCCTGTCTTCACTCTCCACTCTCCGCTCTGAAAACCGTTTCTCTTCCCGTGGGGGCCGAGGCGACGGAACGGCTTCTGTGTTTGACTGGAGGTGACTTGGGTTGGGATGGACCCTGCAGACTCTCCTCTGAGAGAAGACGCATGTCCATCTCTGGGCGTTTGCCACTGAGAGGACACAACTGGCTGTGGCTGGGGTGACTCTGCACAGGGAGGAGCAGTGAGGGCCAGTGGTTGAGGGAGGAGGAGGAGGCGCAGGAGCAGGGACTGGGAGCCCGTGGCCTGGCCTCGTGGGTTCTTTTCCCACAGGTGTTGTCCAAGTGAGCCCTCACTGTGCCCCGGGAGGTCGGCACTGTTGTGACCCCCTTTACAGGAGCAAGACCAGGCGTAGCGAGGTTAAGTGACTAGCCCAACAGACACAGCCTGTAAGTGGTGGACTTGAACCCTGTCCTGCCAGGTTGCAGAGTCCAAGCGTAACCTTCTTCTTGCCTTTGCTCCCTACAGCTTTGTAGATCCAGGCTCTGGTCTCTCGTGAGAGCTTTCTCTACTCCCCACACTTCAGTTCCATCACATACCAGAACTGTGACCAAAACTACTGTAACGAGGTTTTGCTTGCCTGTGTTTCTATCCATCCGTCTATCACCTACCCACCCATCTACCTGTCCGTCAAATCTATCCATCCGTCTACCGACCCACCCACCCATCCACCCATCTATCCATCTAATCTATCCATCCATCCATCTACCTACCCACCCATATATTTATCCATCTAATCTATTCATCCACTCATCCATCCATCCATCCATCCGTATCTACCTACATAGCTGACCAGCCATCCACGATCACATATCGAGCCCTGCTGAGCTCCGGGCACTGACGGGCACTGTCATGTTCTTCCGTCCCGCCCACTGGCACAGACCAGGAGGGATGGCAGAAGGCTACACGGCATGGACAAATCAGTGCGTCTACTAAGATTCCCCTGTAGAAATGATTGCAAATGCAGATTCCCTGGCCCCACCAGGGGATTCTAATTCAGAATGGTACAGGGGTTCAGGAATCCACTTTTCTAACAGGTTTCTCGAGGGAGGGCCAATGTAGGTGATACTCAGAGCGCACCTTGAAACCGGCTGTCTGGAGGGTGTTGTTCAAAGGGAAAGGGTGAGTGAGGCCTGAGATGGTTAGGGAAGGCCACTGGGGTCAAGGCCAGGCACTGTGACATCCCTAACAGGGCCTGGGAACCGGCCCTGGGGTGGGGGGGGTGGCTTGGTGGGGGAGAGTGACCCAGGCAGCAGGCGGCCTGGGCAAGGGCGCAGCTCCCTCTCGGGGTGGAGAGGAGCGTGCCAGCAGGGCAGAGGGCACGTTGTAGGGAGCTCTGTGAGCAAAGGCCACAGTCAGTGTTTACCTGATAGTAATGATGTCACAACAGCAACAGTGCCCACTCTGCCTCAGTGGGGCTGGATAACCTTCCACACACAGCCCTAGGACCTGTGTGGACCTTCCATGGACAAGAGGAAGGAGGTTGTATCTGACGCCTGGTCCAGGACGAAAACGTCACGGAAAACCCAAGGGCAACTAGGACGTCAGTGGGGACAAGAATGGCCGGGAACCCTGGAGATCTTGGGTGAACGGGGCTGAGAGGTCATCGCCGTCATCAGCAGTGACGCTGTCTGTCGCTCCCATGCCACGTGCTTTCCATGCACGCGTTATTGGATCTTCACGGCACCCGTTCTACAGCGGGGAGGCCAGAGCTCCCCACGGCCCATCCAGACAACGAGAAACGAGCATCGCGTGCTGCCAGGCTGCCTCTTGGGAAGGCTCCAGTCCACCCCAGGGGATGGAAAGTCACCTGCTTATTGCAGAGGAGACCCCCAGCTTTCCAAGACACATGGCTCTGTTCAGTTCACCCCTAAGATTCGTAGGCATGGACAGGACCCCAGCGCGAGCGCACTGTGGTCCCCTCACTCTCTCTTTGCAGCTTTTCCTGCAGAGCAGCCCCCAACCGGTGGTGTCTCCGGGCCAACCCCCACCTCGCCCCAGCCGGGCCTGCTCTTTCAGCCTCTGCAGCCTCCCCAGCCCCCGACCCCCGTCTCCCCTCCCAGCCGTGGGGACCCCTCTCTCCCACCCCCTCCTTATTAGCCGTGTGAACAGAAAAGGAATTTCTCCTGCTGTCCATCCTCTGCACAGCCTCCGAAGGGAGTTGAAGGACACATTGCAAAGTGTGAAAAAAACAGGGCCTGAGCCTGCCAAGAGGGCCGAGTGGTTATTTTAATCATGTGGAACAGCCCCCTTTTCATGGAAAATTTTCTACTCCAACACCTGTGGCCATTAAAGGCGCCCTCGGCCCTCTTCCACCCTCGGTCCCAGGGGTCACTCTGTAGCCCAGCTGGCTGCCAGCTCCAGGACTTCCTCCTGCTGCCCTTCCTCTCTCCTTCCCCATCCCTCCCAG
The DNA here is from genome assembly GCF_000956105.1 of Propithecus coquereli. Lineage (NCBI taxonomy): Eukaryota > Metazoa > Chordata > Mammalia > Primates > Indriidae > Propithecus > Propithecus coquereli. The sequence continues at coordinate 32,099 of NW_012148167.1, read as the reverse complement.
CCCAGCCCTGCCTCCCCAGGCCACCTGGAATGAACACTTTTTGAGATCAGAGTCCCTCCCTGGGCTGGCTGCTGCTCTGGGGCCTCTTGGGCCAGGTGTGTCTCTGTCCCTCTGCTGCCCCTGACTCCCCGCTTGCCGACCCCTGCTCATGCAGACTCACCCCCACCCTGCGGCGGTCCAGAGACTGAAGTGCCCCCTCACCCTGTGCCTTTCTCAACACAGAGAAAGGAGGGGTCCTAGAGAAACGGTGTCACCAGCCCTCTTTGGCTCCATTGTTCCTCTGCGTGCCCAGTTTTCTTTCTCAGAGCGTATGTGCTGACTCTGGTCTGCAAACGACCGTCACGGTGCTTAGACGTACAGCCTGTCTTTGATTCCACAGACAGTTCTGTAAGCACGTTTTTGATAGTAAACCGTACGTGGTCAGGGGCTACGTATTTTCAGCCTAGTTCAACAAGTGCAATAGATATTTATTAAGTGCCAGCTGTGTGCCAAGGCTGACCAGCACCTGAAGATGGAGGGACAGTAGACACCGTGTTTCTCTCAGAAGGTCGCCATGGAGAAGACGGACGAGAGTGCTCTTCACAGCACGATTACGTCATGGGCAGAACAGACATTTTTCGAGTGTGGTAGAAGCAGAGGAAGGAGGAGTTCATCCTTCCTGGGGAAGAGGTTGAAGAATAGCAACAAAGGGGCTGTGACGTTGGAGGATGGGGACGTCCGGGGGTTGAGAGGCCATTCCAGGCTGAGGAGCGACGCTCAGGTGACCTGCAGCCTCTGAGAGGCCGGTGGGTGCAGGTGCTTCATGCGCAGTCTGGACTTTGACGGGATGAAGCCCCAAGGGGTTTTAATCAGGGTTTGAGGGGATCAGAGTGGCATTCTGGAGAGACCCCTTAGGAACACAGTGAAAACTGGGCCCGAGAGAGGCAGGCTGGGCGGATCGGCCGGCTGGGCGCCACTGACATAGCCGGATGGGACGCAGTGGTGGCCTGTATGGGGCAGGAGCTGTGGGGATTTCGAGGGGGATTTAGGGTGTAAAATTGACAGGATGCAGCAAGAGGTCATTCCTGAGGCATGAGGGGCCGAGGATGGCTCACAGGCTTTTGGCTTGAGTGGCCCGGGGACACAGGCAGAATAGTGTGGCCATCTCGTCGACGTCACCAGAGGCCTGTGAACCCTGTCTTCCCCGAGCCTGCGGAAGCCAAGGACAGGAGGTGGGAAAGGGAGAGGCCGGGATGCCTTTCCTGCTCGGGCCTCCCCACACCCAGATTCCCCGGCAGACGTGGGGACCCAGACACCGGGGGTCCAGGTGGGTGGTGGCGTCCGTGAGGGAAGCCCCGTCTCCTGAGGCGGCACTGGAGCCGTTCTCCAAGGGCAGCAAATGGCCCAGGGACCGTGAGGAGCTGCCAGACCCTTCCACATAAGCACTGGGGGGGGTCCTGTGACCTTTCCACACCGGCAGCCACTTTCTCTGCAGATCGTTCTGGGCGCAGCTGCCGACGTGGGCAGAGGCTGGTCCTGGCTCCACTTTCGGGCACGGAGGAGACGGGCAACCTCGTGGTCTCACCGGCTTTCTCCCTCCAAATTAGTCAAGTTAAAAAAAATAAAAACCCAAGCCACAGATGGTTTAAAATGTTCCAAACAAGACAATAGATGTATATATTTTAAAGGGATTGTATTCCCTGAGAACATACTAAAAACGCTCCACCGACAACTTATTCTTACCATGATGTTCAACGATACATTTTCAGCGTTGTGTACTTGTCCTCCGACTGGGTTTGCTCTCAGATTTTCCTTCACATTGAGCACGACCGACCAGCCACGTTAATTCAACACGCTTCAGCGTGAAGCCTGTCGGGACTCTTGCGGCTTCTTGTCTCAGCTGAATTAAGCTCCTGAGCCCTGACCCTTCTCATCACCTGGCATCGGCATTTCCATTTCTGTCTGCTGTTTAGTTGGGTGACATAAGGAAGGAAAATGTGCTGATGCAATACGAATAATCGAGTCAGTGAGCACTGCTGAACAAAGACGTTGGGGATGTGGCCAGAGGTGATCTGTTGGCAGCCAGGCAGCCCCACCGCGCAAAAGTGCAACAAGTTCCTTCAAGAAATGCCGTGCAAAGGCCCACGCCGGGCTTGCATGGGGGAGTGCAAACATGTCCACGTGTGGAAGCGTGGGGTGATGACAGTCATGTGTATCCCATTGAGGACCACCTGGATTTCATTTACAGATGTAGTTGTATAAAAATTCTCTTCAGTTCCTTCCCTTAAAAAATAGGAATAGGATACCCAAGGCTCTCATTTGTGCAATTTGCGCAATTTA
>NW_012148167.1:17376-17880 GCF_000956105.1 Propithecus coquereli | reverse complement strand
CAGTCACAAATAGTTGCACCGGCACTTCTCTGTTGGCGAGACAAGGGCGTGCAGAAAGGAGTGCTCTGGGCTGGTTGTTTACATAGTGTGACCGAGCCTTACATCCATCATGCATGATGTTATTACCCCCACTTTACAGGTGGCAAAAATAGAGGCTCAAAGGAGGGAAATAACTTGCTCTGCTACTAAATGGTTTCAAATCCTGTGCCCATGCTGACAGCCCACAGGTGTGCTGGCACAGCCTGCAGATGCCTGGGGATTCCTGGTCAGTGGAAGGTCAGCCCTCACCCAGGGCATAGCCGCAGTTGGGCATCTGGAGCAGATGAGCCTGGCCCGCTCGGCCCAGGGTGAGGTCTGCACTGTGGCGGGTGGGAGAAGCTGGAGCACAGCTAAGGCGCCACCTGCGACCACTGCTGTCTCGTGCTTCATCATGGCTTTAACAGCAGTCAGTCGTGCCAACACGACACCTTAAAAATGCTGAGAAAGGCACTGCTTTGGGGTACT
>NW_012148167.1:9480-17326 GCF_000956105.1 Propithecus coquereli | reverse complement strand
CTTCTTCTCTCTATAATTAATACATTTTAAATGAAAAGATGTTGCCTTAATGAGATGAGACTGGGAGGCTGTCGAAAAGCAATAATCGGAGAGCTAGGACGAGCTTTGGGAAGTAAAATAAAGCAGGGAAAAAGGGTTTTACAGGAGTGCGTGACGATGAAGTTGAAGAAATTTCCCCAAAAGTTGAACAAAAAAACAAAGGAATAGAAAATAGGAGATTAAAGATGAGACATTTAGATTATCAACCTAGGGTGTCTAATATCCAGTTAGTAGAAGTTCTAGAAAAGAAATAGAGAAAACATGGGGAGGGGTAGAAATTAGCTAAGAAATAATAAATGAATTTTTCCTAGAGTTGAAGAAGATGAGTTTTCACATTTACTGTCCAGGACAATGAATGAAAAGACACATGTTAAGTAATAGCCACATGAGACTCTCCAACAGAGACAGAGAGATGTTTCTTAGAGCTCCCAGTGAAAAAATAAGATAGTACAAAGACTCAGGGGTCAGAATGGTATCAGATGTCACAATAACCGAATGTAAGCTAGAAGCCAAAGTAGCAACATTTTTAAAGTACTAAGAAAAAATTATTTCCAACATAGAATTCAGTACCTTACCAAATAAAAAATGTACCCTTTCTCAGGAAGGTACTGAAGGAGGTGTTCCAGCAAGACAAAGGAGTAAATAAAAAAAAAAAAGTAGAGGACGCAGCATCTAGGAAACAGGCTTCCAGCCATATTTTTATTCTCAGAACAATCACTGATTATTATTTTACTCAAATATTATAATTGTATTGGGTGAAGGGGAGGGCAGGGTGGCGTTGCTGAGTGCTCATTTGTCATGTGAAGAAGCCGCTAGGCGCTATCTAAAAGTGGTAAATGAAGACACAACCACATAAGCATATTATTCGGAAGCGTAGAGGCAAACACAAGAGGCAGCAGCTAGGAAGTGACCTGTTTGGGTGTCTCTGGGGAGCAGAGCCGGGCAGAGGAGGGGATGGGAAGGAGATGGGAGATGGGAAACCAGCCTGTTGTTGTTGTTGCTAAATGTTGTTCTTTTACTATGAATTGATTTAAAATACAAAAACTATGTGCACACAGTACTTTGGCAAAAATTTTTAAAAATTGCTATGAAGATCAATGAGCCAAGTACACATGTGGGCCATTAGTAACACAATCAAGCAAGTAGCATGGAGAGAAGAGGTGGGTGCATGTCATTTCTGCCTGGGCCCCACCCCCACCCCATCTCCACCCCTACCCTGGCCTCTGCACTCTGCCCTCCCCACCCACTCTCCCGTGCACCCGGCACAGCCCCCAAGCCTGCCCTCCCTGGCGTTGGGCCAGTGCCCAGACCCGGCGGGACCACCCCTCCCCCCGCAGCTGCCTGTGGCCGCTGGAATCCCTGTCGCCCTGGGACTCAGCTGACAGCGACAGACAATGGTATTTCCCATCAGCCTGGTATCAGGAGCCGGCCTTATCCAGTGGTGTTTTTCTATTAGTCTAACACCCCATTGTCCACCCCTTATCACTGAAATGTTGATGTCATGCCTGGCTTAGAAGTGGTTTCTGCATCTTGCCGCTGGGACAGCTTGGCTTTAATTGGGGGAGGGGGTGGGGTGGAGGAGCCCATTTATCAGAATTCTCATGAGAATTCACCTCTTTCTTCCCTTCAACCGGGGCCAGCGGGGACGCCATGGTGGGGTGGGTTCCCAGCCACAATTCCTGGCCTTTTCTCTGCCCCTGGGTAGGTGCCCCAGTCTCAACCTGGCGGCCTTTAGAGCCGAAACACTGAGGAAGGTGTGGGAACTCTGTGGGGTGCTTTTGTCCCACTGTGCTTTGGGCTGTGGGATTTTGGAGACCTTCCTTATGCTTATGGAAGATGGTGAGTTCCAGGTGGGTAGGGCCATGACTTTTCCTTCTCTGAATCTCCTGCAGCCCTTAAAGACCCCACCAGAGACTATTCTTAGTAGCAGCTTGGTGATCACGTGAAGGCAGCTGGAAGGTCCCATCCGAGAGCAGACAGAGAACCCAAGGTCTGTCTTCATCTCCATCCCCAACTCCTAGGAAACTCTTAGGAATCTGGTCTGTGCTCTCCCCATGGGCACAGGGAGGAGTGTGTGTGTGTGTCTGTGTGCACGCGTGCGCTGGGGGCATGGTTATTGTATGGCCCCCCAGGGGACTTGGGTTAAGAGAGGATGGGGCTCATTCTGGGATGGGTGGGCTCCACTGTGGCCTGCTCATGTTGCTTAAGGTTTCCAAGGCTAGGAAAGGTTGGTTGTAGTGGGGCCTGAAAGGAAATAAGGTGCTTAGCTTGGTGCCTGGCACATAGTATGCACTCATTAAATGGCAGCTATTTTTAGTATCACAATTTGTGGGCGTTGGGGGACAGGTGAGCAGGGTAGAGGAAGAGTCGATGTGGAGGCTGTTCTCCTGGCGCCCCTCTTTGGCAGGCTGGGGTAGAGAGGAGGCCCCCCCCAGGGCCAGGCTGGCCTGCCTGGGAAAGTGAGCCTGTTGGCTTCAAGTTCTTGCCTCAACTTTAAAAAGAAAATACATGCACACTGTAAGCTTTGCAAGCTGCCATTCCCTAAGGAGTCAAACTGTTAATCTAACATACACACAAACCCTGCAGGCAGGTCCTGCTCTAAGCAGGGAGTGAGAGGCGCGAGACCTGTCTGATGCGCACAGCAGGTGGGAGAGCTCTGGGGCCACGGAGTGTGCAGCACCTCTCAGCACTGCTGGGAAGCTGAGCCCCGGGTAATGAGCCGCATAGCCCCCAAGGGATGGGGGTCCACACGGGTGTCCCAGAACCCATGAGGCACTTCAGGAAGGAATCTTCACACCTACCTATAGCTAAGGAAGCTGCAGGGGCTCACAGAGAGCTAGAACGCAAGCCTAGGTCTTTTGGGTCCAAATCCAGGCCTTTTTCCATGACATCAAGTGGCAGCAGATAAAGCACTTGATTTTGCCTCTTAGACACACATTCTTGGGAAGAAAGAGGCTTAGGCAGCAGGGCAGGTCCGTCTGCTTCCTCCTAGCGTTTGCGGTGCCATCTTCCTCGTCAGGGTCTGCCAGGTTCTCACGAGCGCGGCCGTCCTTGGGGATCTCGGCCGGAGAGCAGGACTGAGGTGGCCAGAGTCCAGGACGGGGTTGCGCTACCTTGTCCCCAGTTCCAGACTGCAGGAGAGCCTAACAGGACTCTCCTCTGCGAGTTTCAAAGGTTGACGGCTGAGAGTGACAGGCCAGGCAGAAACACCGCGTGCGGCTCGGAGGAGATGGCGCTTCTCAGGGACCGCTCCAAGCCAAGTAAATTCTCCTGCCGAGGGACTCAAAGGGCTTCTAGAGGCCCCAGCTCTCCTCCATGGGGAGGGTGCAATGTCACCAACGAGCCTTCCGTCTGTCCTAACGTAAGCTGCAAATACGTCCGGGTGGGGCCACACACAAATTCATGGACACGTTAGCATGAATGAGTAACTCGCGCACTCGGCAAGAGTGCCAGGTGCCGGCTGAAAGTGCCGAGGGGCGCAGGCCAGGGCCCAGAGGAGAGGGCACGGAAACGGAGCACAGGCCACCCGCTCCACAGTTCTTCCAGAACTTCCATCTGTCTTTTTCTTGGAAGGGGTGAGATTTCCTCGCCTGTCAAGTTTCAGGGTTGGAACACATGTTCCCTCAGCTGATCCCTCAGGTTCAGGCAGCATTTCCGGGATGTCCCTTTGCTCGTTTATGTCCCTAAAGCTGTAGTGATCCCAGTGACTGCCTTTCAGGCTGTTAGAGGGCCTGGCTGGGTTTCTTGGAAAATTCTTACAAACGTTGAAGCCCCCTCTCCCTTCCCAGAGCAAACAATTCTGTTGAGCATTATCAGAGCCCTGTGTTAGCACACAATGCCCAGCTCCTCCCGCTAAAACTGTCCCCTTTCTCCTTTCTCCCTCTGCCTCTGTCCTTGTCGTTCACCTTTCTCTCCTCTCTTCCTTGGGATTTGAAATTTTGTGTGTGAAATAATGACTCACTCAAGAAACCAATGACTTAGATGAGGAAACCACAAATTCTTCCTTGACAACTCACCTACATCAGGGCCCTTCCCGATTATTATCTTTCACAGAACGCTTAATAGGGCTTACTGTGCTTCGTCCCTGGGGCAGGGCCCGTCCCTCTGTCCCCGCTGGGAACCGGGGTGCTCAGTGAGTGTGAGTGAATGAATGCGTGAGTGCCAATGCCATGGTTCTGGGGGGGACGGGCTGTGCCCTGAGCTTCTCAGGCAGGTTCCCTGGAGAAGGGACAGGGTTGAGTCTAAGCAGGGAGGCTGCCTTGGACTGAGAAAATGAGGGTTTGTCCTTCCCACCTCTCAGCCTCCTGGATGCGGAGCCGGAAGAGATGGTGGGAACCGCTGAGGGCGGAGCGGGGAGCAGGGAGCTGAGGCTCAGAGGGGAAACCCTGTCTATGGCATGTAGCGTGGCCTCCTCCAGGTCAGAGCCAGGCCCCGGGTGTGTGGGCAGCACCAGGCTCCTTCCCAGGAGGGGAGGTAGGGAGGGGCCTGGCACGTGCACAGCTGGCAAGACCATGAGGAACCGCGGCCCACACTGGCGCCGCAGGCTTCCCCGCCGCCCGGGGATTGCAGGGGGAGCCGGGCCATGCCTAAAGCCGCTTTCAGGCCAGGGGACAGCTGTGTCACTGAGCGCCCACCTGCACCCGCTGTTTAGCCTGCAGCATCTCAACTCTGCCTGCAAACACCCACGGAGGAAGTCGGGCTCCTAACAGCCCACCCTCCGCAGCCCTCGCTTTTCCGCTGAGGGCTGGATGCTCGGGCTGCCCAGGGACTTGTTGGAAAACGTAGGGTCTTCCCCGGGCCCGGGGGTCACTCAGAGTCCGTGTCAGGCCTGAGCCCAGGGAAAGCCCTGGCGGGACAGCGCTGCCTTCCGTGAGCACTTCCTCGGGCTCCTGTCTCCCTCAGCCCCGGCCTCCTCCCCGGCTGGGGCCTGCAGTCTGGAGCTGGCCTCCTCTATCTTGTCTCCGTTTCCAGCTATCAGCCATTATCTGGCGTGATCCGCCCTGGCAGGCGGCAGGAAGCGCCTGAGGTCCCCTGTCTTTATTCTCCGCTCTTCCTCCTGCAGAGACAGAGGCAGGGGCGGCCCGACAGACCTGCCGCTGCCCTTGGCTCCGTGACTCCCATTTCCCACTCTCATTTTCCCACAGGCTCCGCTTTTCCACGGCCAGGGCCCAGGACTGTGGCTTCCTCCCAAGGCTGTCTCCCGGGCCCAGCCAGTGGCAGCTCCCTCTTATCCTCGGTGAGATCAGCAGCCCCCATGGAGGCCCGGCCAGCCGTCTGGCCGTCTGAGCCCCCGACGGGGCTGGGCAGGCGCTGGCCTTCCTCATTAGCAGGGTCCCCACAGCCCTTCCTCTCCCTGGCGTGGCTGCGGCTCTGATTGTGGCTGTGGGAGTTGTTTTTGGTCAGAGAGCGCCGTGCACGCATTTATTATCTCACCGCTAGCTCAGATGTTTACTGTGCACTTCCTACGCCGCCGCCGGAGACCCAGAGATGAGCAAAACATGACCTCCGCCCTCTAATCGGGTGAAATTCGTGGGGAGTGGGGAGGTCGCGGGACTGAATCCAAGCGCCGTCACGCGTGGTGGACGTTGCTAAGTGCAGCAAGAGGGACACCGAGTGCTCTGAGCGTGCAGAGGAGACAGAGGGTGCTAAGGAGAGCTCGGAGCTCTCAGCCTCCTCCCCCACCAGGCTCTGCACTGAGCTCTCGACGTGGGCAGGCGACTCTCACCCCCAATTTACAGACACGGAGACTGAGGCCTAGAGCGGTTAAGTGACAGTTAGTTAGAACACACTGGGACACACAGGCAGTTCCCTGAAGACCCTGCTCAGACGCCTTCCTACCACCTCACTCCCACCTCAGGCTGGGGAGGAAAAGATCTCTGCAGAGATCTCTGGTTCAACATGCTGCGTTGTATCAGGAAACGGTCCATTCTTTACAGGGGACAAATCTGATTGTCAGAGAGTTCTTTTCTTCCTGAGTTCAAACACTCTCGTTGTATCCTTTACTTACTGTCCTGCCTGGCCCCGTCTAAGTCTGCTCTCGTCCCTTTAGCAATCTGGAGCCCCTTTGCCCCGGCAGTCAGCAGACAGACCCAGCATGTGGTCCTATGTGCCTGCTGACCCCGGCCCCACCCTGCAGGACGCCAGCCACGGGACTGGCAAACCAGGCTGGCTGCCTCTCGGTGGGCACAGAGCCCATGCGCTGGGGGACATCACTCCCTTTCTCAGGGAGGGTGAGTTATTGGAGGGAAACTCTGGCTCCTTGAGGGGCTAAATCATCCCTTGACTCAGACAAGAGCCCTTTGCCCCACAAGAGAGCATTACTCATCCCGGCACCCCCGGGACCAGGCTCTGTGTCAGGGGAAAGCGCGGCTCCCCTTCTCCTCGCTCAGAAACTCATAAATCATCCTTATTAGAATTTCAGCTCTTCAGATAGACACGGAACAGCTGCTGAGAGCCGGGTCCCCCGAGTGCTTCTGGGGAGCGGGAGGGAATGTCTCGGGGGGCCAGGGGACCTGCCCCTCATCCCAGATGCCAGGACGACTCCCCCTGGTCTAGCCGAGACAGAAGGACGGAAGGGCTGGTGTCCCCCAGGACTAAAATAGCATTGGAGAGGGAACAGGGAGAGCCTAAGTGTGGCTGTGACAACCGTGTTCTGTTTACAGTGGCCGCCTTGTCTCGGGACCAGCACTTGGCCAAGGCCTCTGCTTAATGTTTCTTGGAGAGATGATGTTGCAAACCTCTGTCCTGCAGCAATGCAGCTCTCTCTGTTCCTCACTTTCCTCGTTTGTAGAAGGAAAGAATTAGGCTGCTTCCAGCCCCAATATTGCATGACACAGGAGGCCCAAGAGCCCGTGTGAATCTGCCGCAGTTGAAATTCCAGCTGGTGCTGAGGTTCATTTGGCCGTTTCAATTAGAGCAGCAGGGACCAGTATTGACCACAGGGGAATTTCCGCAAACAGTAAGGATAGCACCAGATTCGTAAACAATCAGTTTAAAGATCCACCTGCTATGTTGATTGTAGAGGCATGGCCAGGTTCACAGATAGATCAGAGCCTTTCCCTGGCAGTGCGAGGGTATGCGGTGCCTGTGTAGGGTCCAAGCAAGAGCTCCTGAATTCCTGACCAGAGATGGAATTTGGTGTCTTATTGATACCACTGCAGGGAGATTGGGAGCAATGCCGTCCCCAGCACATGTGTGTGGGGCAGCCTCGCTGGGCTGGTTATGGATGAGTACTTAGGAGTCCCAGATTACAGTCTTAACCATAGCTGCAACTGACCTCACCACAAATTCTGGTTCGCTGGTCCCCAAATGGGCAATGTGGGCCCCCTAACTTCCTAATGGATAGAAACAGCAGAAATTCACTCCAGACCCTTGATAAATCAGGCCGACCACTGGGGTTAGGAATGTGAGCTGATGGAGGGGAAAAGTACTGGATTGGGAACCAGAATACTTGAGTGCTCACTCCAGGGTGCACTCATCAGCTGGATGACCTGGAAAACACAGTGACAGATGTGCCATTCTTCTCTGCCCAGCCTCCCCACCATGATGTCCTGGACCATCCCCACATCACAAGCTCGGCCAATCACTGGTGCACCAGCCGCTGGCTCAGGGGGCGGAGTTCAGAGATCAGCCAATAGGACCCTTCCCTGGGATTTGTATGAGCCACTGGGAGTGAGAAGTTCTTACTGGGATTGCTAAGCTGACAATTGAAGTCTGGAGCTGTCATTAATCCCTTCCCCTCTGCATGGAGAAAGCCAGCCATAGGGGACAGGGAGGCCAACTTCCAAAGCCAGTGGGAGCCAAGGGA
>NW_012148167.1:758-9430 GCF_000956105.1 Propithecus coquereli | reverse complement strand
ACTGCTGTCTCGTGCTTCATCATGGCTTTAACAGCAGTCAGTCGTGCCAACACGACACCTTAAAAATGCTGAGAAAGGCACTGCTTTGGGGTACTGTATTCAGAGAGTAGTGCCCTTCTGTCCCTCACAACCAGAGGGTTGGAACTAGGATGGCTGCCCAAGGTCCTTTAAATCCCAGAGTACCCCATGAGAGGTGGATCCAAGTGTCAACCGTTGGGACTTGAGGGCTGAAAGCCCAGTCACCCAGTGCCCCTCGCAGAGCCTCCTGTGGAGCTCTCCAAGGTCCTGCAAATGCTTCGACCTGTGCTCTGGATGACCAGTTGACTCTACTTTTCTGTCTTTGTCCTTGGCCTTCAGCCTTTCTTGACTATAGACCTCACCAAACCTTGCCTGTCTCACCTACAACACCGTCCTCCATCATTCACTTCCTGAGTCCTCTGACCTGAGCTCACTTGACCCCATCCACAGGGCCTTGAGTCGCACACACCCTTCCAGCCGGCCCGAGGCTCACTCTGAGCTCCCACGGTCCTGCGGACACCAGCTGACCCATTGTGAAAGTGCTGCATGCTTCTCTGTCCCCACCTCTTCCCACGGCCACCCAGCTGTGGGGGTTACTCCTTGGAATATGGTGGACCTTCCAAGAATCAAGCAACTTATTGATATTGTCCAGTCTTCTTTCGTGGTCCCATGACCGGCCACTTGGGAAATGTTTCCTGAGGTTGAATAGTGGAGCTATTCTTACTCCATAAGGCCCTGGACTTGAGCAGGCCTGTGGCTCTGTCCTGCCATGTGGTCACACCTACTACGTGGTCCTGATGCAGCAAGCTGACACTTCAAAGAGAACTGAGCAGAGAATAAACTTCCTTTGCAATGTGCCAGCTTCCCTGCTCAGGAGAACCAGAGTCACCGTGTTCTCTCAGCACGGCCCCGATCAGCAAGTCACCTAAGCCCTAGATTCCTCCATCCCATCAGTCATTCATTTGCTTTCTCATGACATAGTTACTGACCGTGTTTCCTGCGTCAAGCACTATGCCAGGTGCTGAGGATGCTACAAGGAGATGCAGTCTCTGTCTCTGAAGAACCCACAGTTTGATCTGGAAGACAATATGTATGTGATAAAAACAAAAGTAACCTGGCAAATTACTACTACAATAAGAACAGATTTTCAAGAGAACACAGAGAACAGAACGCCCATTTCCTGCTAATTGGAAGGCTTTTCCCTCAGGCCCTAGTGTGACTCCCTCCCTCACACCTGCGTGTCTTTGGTCCACTGTCTTTTCATCCGAGAGCCCTCCCCTGACCACACTATTTGCAGTAGCAACCGCACCTCCATCCTGGTGCCTGCGTTGCTCTCTTCTTGCTTCGTTTCTCGCCGTAGCATCGTCACCACTGGGCAAGGAAGGGCACTCCCATCTGGGAAGTGAGGACGGAGCTCCTGATTCCATGGTGGGTTGAATGTTGGCCCCGAGAAGAAATGTCCATGTCCCGACCCCTGGAACCTAGGAATTTGAGCTTACTTGGAAAAAGGGTCTTTGCAGATATAATTCAGTTAAGGATCTTGAGATGAGGTCACGCTGGATTTCCCAGGTGGGCACTAAATCTAATGACAAGTGACAGAAGAGGAGCAGACCCGGACGCACAGAGGAGGCCATGAAGACGGAGGCAGGGACTGAAGTGGAGCAGCCACAAGCCAGGAAACACCTGGGACCACCAGCAGCTGCAAGAGACAAGGAAGGATTCTTTCCTAGAGCTTGTGGAGGGAGTGAGGCCTTGGCCACACCTTGTTTTTAGATTTCTGGCCTCCAGAACTGTGGGAGAATAAATTTCTGTTGGTTTTAAGCCACCAGGTTTGTGATCATGTGTTATGACAGCCACAGGAAACAGACAATCTCTGCGATCTCCGCAGTCATCCTCAGGCTGAGCAGCCTGAAACTTCAGTAAAGAGTTAGGACTGGGAATGGTCTCGGGCAACCCCAGCCTTTTCAGTGAGGCATCAGCTGTATTTGTAGATGTAGACACAGCTTGGGAAGGAAAAGAGGACATGGGGCATGGCTGGTCACTGTGCACGACAGCTGCCTTGCTGTTCCTGGGGTGAAGAGAAAGACTGGAGATTGTCTGGTCCCAGTGGGGACATACACACTCACCAGCCGTGCCTACAGAATAAAAAGGAGGAAAAAAATTGTAATTTCAGAATGGTTTGTAATAGAAAAATAAAATGGGAAATGCCCAAATTTCTGCAGGCAAGTAGTTACCTAAACCATACTATGTCCTCGCCGTAGAAGTCCCGTGTGGACGTGTATAAACACACTCGATATGCACAAAGATGCATTGAAAAAGGCCTGTAAGGACACACTCAGCTGGTGGTGGAGGTTACCTCTGGGGAGGGGATGGGGTTGAGCTGTGGTCAAAGGGAGTCGTTACTTCATCTCCTTGTTGGAGTTGTTTTTACAATGACTTGAGACATTAGTTTTTATTGAAACAAAAAAAGGTGAGAAGAAATAAGCTCAGCTGCAAGTAGGACAGTACGATTCTTCGTGGCCTTGCACCCAGCTGGGGGGTGCTGGGAGGGAGGTGGGATTTGCTGTGCTTTGGTGCCCTGGGCTCGTAAATGTTCCTTCTACTGCTTTGGTCCCTTGTCAGTGTCATGCGAAAGCTGCGGGTGCACGGAGCCCTAGAACCTGGTGTCCCAGACAGAAAGTGCTGTCCCGGCAAAGCAAAGCAAGTAGACGCTGTCCCTTTATCAAGACTCTTGCAGACGATGTGGAGGTGGGGCCTGCAGTGACACTCCGCCACCGTGTTCATGAGGAACAGCCAGGAGCAGCCCCCGCCCCACTTCCAAGGCCACCAGCCGGGTTCAGAGTGGAAGCATGTGATCCCACCCAGGTGGGCACGGGTGGCAGGTGTGGCCCCCGGGGCTGCAGCAGAGCGCCTCTGACCCACCCTGTGGTCCTCAGGGCCTTTCAGCTCTCGGGGACAGGGACTCAGACAGTTCCGGAGCACAGGACACTTGAGGCCAGAGAAGGGATATCCGCCTTTTCCATCGCTTTAAAATTTGCTCTGATTTCACCTCCTCTGAGCAGTTTTCCCCGATACCCGCCGTGCTTCAGCATCCTGGGCTCTGTGCTCCTCTGAGCGCCGCGCAAATGAATTCGCTCCTGCACTTCTCTGACCCTGTGTTCGACCGTGAGCCCCTTGAGGGGTTCACGCTGAGTCTGGGCTACCCAGCCGGGGCCTGGAGGACAGTGGCTGGGCAGTCTGTGCCTCTGGGGTTGAACTGAAGCCAGCATGAGGCTGTGTCGCCGGGTGGCTTCAACATGATGTTTGCTTTCTCACAGCTCTGGAGGCTGGACGTCCTGAATCAAGGTGTCGGTAGGTTGGCCTCTCTCCGTGGTTTGCGGATGGCCGTCTTCTCCCTGTGTCCTCACATGGTTGTCCTTCTGTGTCCTCATCTCCTCTTCTTATGAGGACAACAATCAGACTGGACCCTAATAACCTTGTTTTATCTTAATCACTCTTTTAAAGGCCCTTTCTCCAAATACAGTTACAATCTGGGGGACTGGAGGTTAGTGCTTCGACATGTGAATTTTGGGGGGACAGTTCGGCCCTTAACAAAGCCCAAGCAGGTCATACCGGTTGCGGAGCTCAGGGCAGGCTATGGGCCCAGGGGCTGGTGGAGAATGACCTCAAGGGTCCCCCACTTAAGAGATGCAGGTGACACGTAGGCAAAGGCCCGGACATGGCCAGGTGTTGCTGAATCCTGGGACAAAGGATGTGAGGGTGACTCGTGTTTGGAAAACAACCTGAGGCTGGGAGCCGAGGGAGCCGCAGAGGAGGCGCATTTTTATTTACCACCACTAATAATTGCTTCAGCCGGAGAGGGCTCCTGAAGCTCTGCTCTGTGCTTGTGTTTTCTGACCTTGACCCCTAACTATCGAGGGCTCACGGTCTGTGGGCCCGTCTCCCACCACCCTCGAGCTGTGCTTCCGCCCGCCCAGCCCACACAGCGCGCAGCATCTTCAAGGCCTTGGGCTCCAGGGCCGGGGGAGGCCCCGGAATGGAATTTCAGACTAAACTTGCACAGGCGAGCTACCTTCTCAAGGGCGCGGAGATGTCCCAGGGAGAGCCAGAAAGTTCTAGCTTGTTGAGCATGGAAAGAGGTGGTCCTGCGGAACAGCCCACCCTGGGAAAGCCCTGCTCCCGAGGGCCAGACCGTCTAGGACCCTGGGAAGTCTCAAGGACGTTTGCAGGACCAGGGGCAGCTGGCGGCATTTTATAACTGCTGGTTTTGTGCTGCCAACATTGCTACTTTGGGAATAAGGGTTTGTTTTGTCAGGCGGTGGCTATTTATCAAGCATGTGGCAAATTCCATCTGCATCGTGCTGAATAGTCTACGGCATGGCCTCGCACACGTCGCTCCACCAGTCTGCACTGGAGTGAGGAAGATTCACTTGTTCTCGCTGCCCTCCTGCAGATGAGGAAGTGAGGCTCAGTGAGGGGGAGGGACTTGCCCCAGGTGGAGGGGTGGAGCAAGTCCTCTGGCACCTGGGACCTCTGCATCCCCAGGAGCTCACTGATCCCTCAACACCCCTGAGAGGAGGGTCGGGAGCTTTACACTTTTCAGGGAAGCTGACACCCAGAGGCTGCACGAGTGCCCAAGATCTCGCAGCCTGCAGGAGGCCGAGGGATCTCGCAGCCTGCAGGAGGCCGAGGGTTGGACTCCGCCAACCCTCCTGACATCAGATCTGGGCACTTTTTCCTCCACCACACCGCATATCTGAGACGGGGCCCCCCAGGAGGTCTGGGACCAGGCCCTGCCCTCAGTGTGCTTCCAGCTCAGCTGCTGGAGGGGCAGGTGGCTGCCAGGACAGGGGCACAGGTGGGAGTGTAGGGGTCATCCGCCCCTGCCCCGGCTGCCTGATGTCTCCTTGGTGGGCCGGGAACTGTGTTGGTGGCAGCACTTGGGCCCACATTGTGGGAGGATCTAGCATCTCACCAACACCTTCCACTGGTGGTGGCCGGTCCAGGGAGGAAGCACAGTGTTGCAGAAATACAGCATGGAATTGGGAGTCAGAAAGGTTCGAGTTCAAATGCTGATGCTGCCTCGGGTGAGCTGGGCGACCTTGCGCAGGTTGGTTAACTAGTTCCTCCACGTGTAAGATGAAGCAACAATGCCTGGTTGGGAGGAGGCTTTGAGGACGAAATGAGACAACGTATGCCAATTATCTGGCACCGTACCTGAAGCACAGTAGATGCTAAATACATGGCAGCTGCTACTGTTACGATTGGCCTGCCGGGTGGAGCGCCGGGCCCAGCGCAGAGGCTGTGTGGAGTTCCGGGAAGGTGTGCTGGGGCCTGCACGCCTGTCCTCCCTGTGTCCCCACCTGAGGCCAGAGGCCTGGCAAGCTTTAGAATCACTAGCTGTGGGGCCCTGGGCAAGTTACTTCCCCTCTTTGTTTCCTTTTCCTCGTCTGCAAAATGGGGGTGCTGGAAGCACCTTCCTCACAGCTTGGTGAGAATCAGATGAGGCCACGGCTGTAAAGATTTGACATGGAAGAAGCTTCCAGTACGTGTGAGTGATCAACACCATCATCACCACGATCGTCATCATCGTCTCATGTGCCAGCTCACGAGTCGGTGCCCGGAGTCCCCGCGGGGGGACGGGGGCCTGTGCGGGCTCAACAGGGAGAGCCGTGATTGACAGTGGCGTGTGTTGAAAGTGATTAGAAGCACAAAACCGCGAATTTTCCCTCTCTAAAGTAGATGGCCTCTGAGGTCCTATTGGTCTAAAATTAGCCTCTTCTCTACTTGGGGTCTCGTTGCCGTCTCTGCCTATGGGGGTGGGCTGAGTGATCTACGAATTCCTTTTGGCTCCTTCACTCTAAGACCTGTGCCTCGTCTGACCTGAACATGATCCAAAAGGCTCCTCTACAAAAAGTTGGCTCCAACCAGGAACAGAAAGGAAATCAGCTCCTGCCTCTTGGGGTGCTTGGGGTCACAGGCGGTTCCTGACGTTGGGGGGCTCCCTTTGGGGGCCCTCAGTGCGTGCCAGGGCCCAGCCAGTGGTGTGGATCCTTCCGGCCTCTCTCAGGTCTGCCAGAGTCTGGGGGGCTTTACCCAGCCCCGGGCCAGCCGTGGGGTCTCCTGGTGTGTCCCGGAAACAGGGCCTCAGTGCCGTCTGGGCCCACAGAGCAGGGGACCTTGACCACAGGCCTGTGAACAGCCCTCAGTCTCCTTCCCAGAGAGAGAAGCGGCAAAAACGAGGCCTGGGCTAGAGAGAATTCACATCTGCCGGGGCCCCTCTGTCAGCACCGCGCAGTTTCTCACAACATGGAGGGGGACAGATGGGGTCTGCTGCCTCGGACACACACGTGCTTTCGGTTTAGTTTTTAAAATTTTTAAAAAAACTTCTGTTTTCTCCGACTGGAGAGCATGCATGCTGCAGGGCAGGAGACATCCCCGTCATCCCGGTTACCAAGCGCTCCGCGAACAGGTGGGCCCGGGGCACCGCTCAAGGAATGCGCAGTAACTTCACGGGGCGACGACAAGGACCAGAGCGAGCGTGGAAGGCTGATGCGGTGCCCGGAGACTGGTGGAGGTGAGAGCCCGGGAGGTGGCAGCTGAACTTGGTTTTGAAGGACGAGTAGGATTTCGTCTGGGAGTGACGGGAACAAAGTCAGATTTCAGGATAAACTTTCTGTTGGTGAAACTTGTGAGCCCTTAAATAAGTTCTGGTGGGACGTGAAGGTGTGAGCTGTAGAGAAATTAGAATCCACGTCTCGAGGTGGCCACACGGGGAAGGGAATCGAGGGACAATGCCCCTCGTCTGTGCCCAGTGCTGTGCCCGGCGCTCGTGCACGGTGCCGTCTCTGCACCTGTCGCCTCCCCTGAGAATCTGACAAACTGGGCCGTGCTCTGGTCTCAGAACTCCTCGGGGCTGGAGGCTGGATTTACCGCAGGGCTTTCTGCTCCCAAAATTCCCGCTCTTTCCTGGGCGGCCGGCCCTACTCTAAGCCATGGGATCGGGTCGCCCTAACCACGGGTAAATGAATTAAATGCCCCTCAGAAATAGAGCCTTCTGTTTAAGCTCCAGGCCTCAAGGCCAGAACTTAAAAATAAACTCCAAGGCTTTTAACATTGCAGAAAAAGTCTTTCGAGCCTGCGGCTTTTCTGCTCTGCATTCTCCCAGTGCACTCCTGTCCCTCCCACTGTCCTCCCTTCCAGCCCAGGTCGCAGGAACAGGCAGAAGCTCCAAGAGGAGGCTGGAGACGCTCCATCCATCAATGACCTTGGAAGGCCCCAGGCAGGGCTGGGGGGCGGAGGGAGGTGGGGGAGCCCAGTCGTTGCAGAGGAGGATCGCAGCACGGTCCAAGCCGGGGCTCCAGCCCACTTCCCTGGAGGGGAGGCCCCCACTTCGGGGTGGGAAGGGAGGGGCGCGGGAGGAGGGAAGATAAGCCTGTGGTCATTTGTCTTTTTAATTGGCTGCAATGCCTGGAGGAGCCGCCTTGTTATCCCGGCTCCAGGCTGGATGGAGTCCAAGCACCAGGCCGTGCAGTGTGGGGCGGCAGGGCGGGGGCTGCCCTAGCCCCGGAGGGGCCACCTCTGGAGGGAAGGCTTCAGGGGCACTGGGGCGGTGGGAGGTGGCTTTCACTTCTCCGGCATCTCAGAAATTTAAAGCAGTGATTCAGTGATGGAGTAGACATAATTTAAAGGATCTGCAGCATCTGAAGGACCCTCCTAATTCATTCCCCCGCCTGAAGGTGGGGCTGGTGAGGGTGGCTAAGGGAGGGACAGCTTTAGAGCTTTCCTTTGGTAATGATGACATAGGCACTGTTAGAGTGCCCAGGACAACAGTCCCTCATGTCTGCTGCTTACAATCAGCAACGCCCTGTTGCATTCATTTTCCTAGTTCGCTGGTCTCCGAAACAATCTGGAGGGAAAGACGGCACAGGTACGCCCCTCAGACAGGGATGCTGCCTCTCCAAGAGGCTGCGATGTGGCCAGGGGCACCCGGGGACTGCAGCTCAGACCCAGGTCTTCCAATCTACACCCGCGGGCTGGCCCAGCATAGCTGTGCACCCCACCACGGGGACACGGTGGATGCCCGGCGTGGTGGCCCCCAGCAAGGGTTGTTGGCACAGCTTCCAGGCGACAGACGGCTTGGTTCAAGTCCCCACTCAGAGCAATTGCAGTGGGGGGAAGGATGTGACGGATGCAGGGAGGAGGCTCCCTGGAGCTGGGTTGGTCCAGAGAGGATGCTGGGAGGTCAGCGGGGAGGATGGGTGTTCCCAGTCAGCGTTGGGCTGGCCGGGCAGCAAGAAATAGGCTCCGCTGGGCCTGAGTGGGTGTTTGTGAGGGAGGGGCCTTGACAAGCACAGGCTGCCTGTACGTAATACCTGGTCCTCCAAGATCCCCGGGCCTTGGCCTCTGCTCCCAGGCTCAGCTCCCCGCTGTCTGGACGACCCCCACCCCTGCTTGCCTCCCTCGCTGGCTCCCTCTCTACCTGGAACCTCCCCACAAGGTCAGCTCAGGTGCTACCACCTGCTCTGAAGAGCCGACGCCGTGAAACACGCCTGGCGTGGGTTCCCTGGCAGGGCAGCGGCTTCCCTCTTGGGCCCCTCTTCCTCCGAAGCAGCCCACGGGAAGGGAGGCAGATGCCCTGGCAGGACAGAGGG
>NW_012148167.1:0-708 GCF_000956105.1 Propithecus coquereli | reverse complement strand
GGGATGCTGCCTCTCCAAGAGGCTGCGATGTGCCCAGGGGCACCCGGGACTGCAGCTCAGACCCAGGTCTTCCAATCTACACCCGCGGGCTGGCCCAGCAAAGCTGTGCACCCCACCACGGGGACACGGTGGATGCCCGGTGTGGTGGCCCCCAGCAAGGGTTGTTGGCACAGCTTCCAGGCGACAGACGGCTTGGTTCAAGTCCCCACTCAGAGCGATCGCAGTGGGGGAAAGGATGTGACGGATGCAGGGAGGAGGCTCCCGGGAGCTGGGTCGGTCCAGAGAGGATGCCGGGAGGTCGGCGGGGAGGAATGGGTGTTCCCAGTCAGCGTTGGGCTGGCTGGGCAGCAAGAAATAGGCTCCGCTGGGCCTGAGTGGGTGTTTGTGAGGGAGGGGCCTTGGCAAGCACAGGCTGCCTGTACGTAATACCTGGTCCTCCAAGATCCCCGGGCCTTGGCCTCTGCTCCCGGGCTCAGCTCCCCGCTGTCTGGACGACCCCCGCCCCTGCTTGCCTCCCTCGCTGGCTCCCTCTCTACCTGGAACCTCCCCACAAGGTCAGCTCAGGTGCTACCACCTGCTCTGAAGAGCCAACGCCGTGAAACACGCCTGGCACGGGTTCCCTGGCAGGGCAGCGGCTTCCCTCTTGGGCCCCTCTTCCTCCGAAGCAGCCCACGGGAAGGGAGGCAGATGCCCTGGCAGGACAGAGGG
>NW_012148166.1:19506-19824 GCF_000956105.1 Propithecus coquereli | reverse complement strand
GCTTCTAGGAGGTACTAATAGCTTCAGGATCTCTTGGATTGTGGCAACATAGTTCTAATCTCTGCCTCTGTCTTCACATGGCTGTGTTCCCCCTGAATCTTTGTATCTTTGTGGCTTCACATGTCTTTCTATTCCCTGTGTCTCTGCTTTGTCTTCTTATAAGAGCGCCAGTCATATTGAATTGGAGTTCAGTCTAACCTAAACTCATCTTAACTTGATTGTGTCTACAAAGACTCTATTTCCAAATAAGGAAATATTCACAGATGCTGAGGATTAGGACTTCAACATATCTTTTATGGGGACACAATTCAACCTATA
>NW_012148166.1:8178-8486 GCF_000956105.1 Propithecus coquereli | reverse complement strand
TTCATATTTTAGTGAACTCATAAGTAAGGACTTAGGCTCTGGAACTTCTATTAGAAGTAGTACGAAAGTCAAAATATCTTCCCTTGTTATACATTAATTACATAAATCAATTAAAAGATACTCAATTACCTACTCCTTGAGTTAATTTGGCAACTTTTATTTGATCAATTTAAGATTTCTTATAATGAGTATATAAAGTACAATATATCAAAATTTAGTGAACTCATAAGTAAGGACTTAGGCTCTGGAACTTCTATTAGAAGTAGTACGAAAGTCAAAATATCTTCCCTTGTTATACATTTATTACA
>NW_012148166.1:6108-6940 GCF_000956105.1 Propithecus coquereli | reverse complement strand
ATATATGATGTTATGCATATATGTTGATACGTTATATATCTTTAGATATCATATATATGAATGATTTATTGTAACTGTGTTATTTTTATGTAAAATAAAAACTATTTTCAATGAGTTCTTTACTAAACAGTTTTCTGTTTCTCACACTCCTTCTTCTTTCCCTTTTGTTTTCTTTTACATGAACACATACAAACACACACATCATTAGTCATTTTGAAGAGTACTACATTTTTGTTATACAAGACTTCATTGCCTAATTTTTTACAAAGACTGCCTTGTTTTTTAATCACAAAAATATTATCTTAGATACATATGTGAAATATTTTTGTTGCAAATAACAGAAGTTTAACCTTAACTGTTCGACTGGCAGAGTGATTTATTGCCTGACACAATAAAAAGAAAGGGAAAAGTCTGTGGAAGAGATGAAAATAGGAGATGTCACTTCCAAATAAATGTGTGGTAAGTTTGGTATAAAGCAAGCTGGCTAAACTGCTACCCTCTTGAAGGCAGTGTCCATATAATGAATTATTGACTATATATTGTAACAAAATAAATCTGTATTAATAAAATACATACATCCAGGTGTGTCTTGTTATGGTAATATGTCTTTTACATTCTCTTTACAACAGAAATTCCAACATAGGAAATGTTGGTAGCCATCTTCTTTAGAGACTATAACAGTGCTCAGAACCCATGAGAACTTTCTATCTGCAACGGAATTGGACCTACTACCATCCTCATTCTGTCAGATATACTCAGTCCCGCAAATCTGTGCATCTCAGTCGAATCGATGACGAATAGAACTTTATCATACTAATAGTATGTCACCACT
>NW_012148166.1:5067-6058 GCF_000956105.1 Propithecus coquereli | reverse complement strand
AGTGTAGCACAGACACTCCCATGGCTGCCGCAGCAGCTGGTGTTACACTGGTTTCCACCCTAAGCCCACTGCCTTTGAGATCAGCACAGCACTAGAGATTGCCGAAGGATTCCAGTCTCTGTGGCCTGCTATCTCTTTACAAAAGATCAGTAGGCAATATTCAAAATAATGTCAGTAGTAAGCTTTATTCATGATAATTCAGGTAACTTCCAGATGCAAACACAATGTTCAATTATCACTCGTATAGTGACAGAATGATCTCCAGCATTGACTGTTTTCTTTCATGCAGATCGCTGATACCAGCAATTAGTGTTGCCTAATTTGGCAAAGATGTGCACTCTCCTTGTAGACAATCCTTCATTTCATATTGACTCTGTTACTCCAACTATACCACCAATATTGGAAGGGGAGAAAATAAAATTGGATGATTAATACTTTCAGATATTTTTGGTCTTGTACCTTGGATCTAATAACAAGAAAAAAAAAACAGGAACCAATAATTTAAAGTCTTTTATCTTTTATTCCTCAAAGACAAAATTGTCTATCTTTAAAGACAGATAAAAACATTTCTGGATAAAAATGGAGAAATTCAAATGGATTGGAAAGGGATCAGTTGGGGCACCACGTAGGCTGAGGGAGAAGCATTGTTTAATATCTTAGTAAAATGTCCTTTTAAAACTAGTTTTAAATTCTTTAGCTTGGCATGTTAAAGGAGACCAGTGAAATAACATATATTTGCTCAATTTGTTGCCACATTTCAGAGTCCCTATATATTCTTCTTTTACATAAATGCAGATTCTCTGCATTTGTCCTATAATAATTTTCACAGGCTACAAAGGTTACATACCAATCCATTTTTAAAGGACTAGCAATATTAATATGGAAAACAGATATAATGGAAGGTACAATATTTACGCTTAGAACTACAACATTATCTCCATTATATTACATTCTATATAAAATTGTAACCAGGACAGGAACAAGCTTCTCT
>NW_012148166.1:2753-3071 GCF_000956105.1 Propithecus coquereli | reverse complement strand
GATATGATTTTCAGCTTAATGAAAAGATATGTCACAGAAGAACTTCAATTAACTATGTACCAAAGAGATGCCAATGTTAAAGTTATAATTTAAACAAAAAGATCAGAAAGAAATGTTGTATTTCAGAAATGTTACAATTAAATTTTTAAATGAGAATGAAGTACTACACTGCTAAGGAATGAAAGGAAAATTACTGTATTAGAAAAGCCACTGGGTCAAATGATAGGAATGAAGATGACTTGTCATAGTCCCTTCAGGCTGCTATAACAAAATACCATCGATTGGGTGATTTACAAACAACAAACATTTATTGCTCAC
>NW_012148166.1:0-478 GCF_000956105.1 Propithecus coquereli | reverse complement strand
TCTATCCTTATGATATATGCCATTTAAAAACTTTACCATCCTTCTTGATTTTATTTAGGTACTTTCCGAATATGTAAAACATAGTTCCAAAGTTGCCAAACTGTACCAAAAATGTTGAAAGAAATGTCATTCTTCTTCCCTTTCTATTATTTATGCACATTTCCTACTTACCTTTTCATGAAAAAAAAATCTCCTTAGTTTCTGGTTTATCCTTCCTGTGGTTTTTATTTTTAATAAATTTTATTGTGTATATTTAAGGTATTCAACATGATGTGTAATACATCTAGACAATAAAAAGGTTACTATAGTGAAGTGAGTTAACATATACATCATCTCACATAGTTACATTTTGTGTGTGTGTGCTAAGAGCAGCTAAGAATCTACTCATTTAGCATGAATCCAAAATACAGTGCAATTTTATCACCTATAGTCCTCAGGTTGTATATTAGATCTCCAGATGTGTTCAACCTACACATCT
>NW_012148165.1:10882-12030 GCF_000956105.1 Propithecus coquereli | reverse complement strand
TATCAACTTTTCTAAATTCACACTTAATTTATAAAATAGATTCAAATGCATTTTTATATATGTAATTTCTTCATTGATCTCACTTTGTATTTGTACAAACAAGAATGTCATTCATGCTATGTAGCTACCAAAATATCTACCATAAACATCATCGTTATCATTTATTGATTATTTAATACCTTATTAGAGTCACTTTTCTTAGAATTGTGATATGAATCTTGATCCAAAAGGTCTCAAAGAAACAAACCATTCTAAAAGAACTATTATTCCTTTCAGCTCTGTTAGAAGAAAATGGTTATATTTGTAAATAAAACAAGTACTTGGTTTCTGGTTTATTTTGTTTATTTTCACAAAAAAAATGGGAAACTGATCATTCAGCTATTTAGTGATAAAACGTCAAACTCAGAGCAACTTCCCTTGTCAACAAGGGCTTTTGTCATTGTGTTACACTAAAATGCATACCAACATATGAATAAAAATAAGGTCTTAACCACATCAATTGACAGCCAACTACATTTGGACTTACCACCATGACTCTAATAACTTAGTTCAATAACAGAAATTTCTGATGATCACTTAGAAGTTATGAAACAACAGAATTGTGCACAAGTTTAGAAATCTTAACAGCATTGGTTCATATTCCAGAATATTACTGTTTACATCACATCTCTTGCTGAAGTGTGTTTAAATATCCAGAGTGCAAAAGAAAAGAAAGGAAGCATCTGCTTGACATCATTTTTGTCACCTCTACTACAAGCTAATGTAAACAGGACCTCCTAAAACATACAACTTGTGAAACAGCATTCTGCTTTTCAAAACAATACTCCCAACCATGTCAGGAATATTTTATCCTTCAGAATTGCCACTTTCAAAAGATACAACTTCTGTGATGAATGTGTACATATAAATAGAACAAGAACCCAATCTACAGATCTGATTTCCAAAAGGAAAATAAAACATAGCGAGTCTCAATCATTAGTAACAAAGACAGCCAAGAATTCCATGG
Organism: Propithecus coquereli; assembly: GCF_000956105.1. NCBI lineage: Eukaryota > Metazoa > Chordata > Mammalia > Primates > Indriidae > Propithecus > Propithecus coquereli. The sequence continues at coordinate 11,024 of NW_012148165.1, read as the reverse complement.
ACCATAAAATAACCTAATTTTAAGTGTTTCAATTCCCAGCAAAACTTGATAATGGATCTACAGAAACTAAAATTGACCTATGTTTCATCTTCTGTTTCCCTTGTATCTCTGTGGCTGATGTCACAAGGATAAAATAGACAAA
>NW_012148165.1:8054-8698 GCF_000956105.1 Propithecus coquereli | reverse complement strand
TTGATGCTTATTTTAGCAATGAACTCCTGGCATAAAGAAGACTTGCCTTAATACTTTTATCATTTAATCCTAATGCTGCTGTTATGTTAAAAAAATTTGCATTTGTTTGCATATACAACCTGAGTGTCCAACAAATGAAGAATAATTTAAAATTTCTAAAATATATTACAGTTTTAAATTTTAAAATCTACCACAAAGGTCAGCCGAAATTATTGCGCAGCCTCATCTATGCTGTCAGAGGCAAGCACAGGATGAAGCCACTTACCTCTAGGGTGAATGACAGCACCACGTCGGACTTTGACAGCTGAATCTCATTCTCATCTCCTATGTCCAAAAATGCAGAATTCTGTGAACGTTTTAATTTTTGTAATTTAAATTCTGGACCACCCTTTGAAACTGGAAGACTTTCCAAATTGGCCATTAGCAAATTCACTGAAGACCGCAACTCTTCTATATACATATTCTCCATGTCTTTTGCTATGAATTGTGGGAATTTTCTTTCCTTGAAAATAATTTTTAAAATAACAATGTTACATAAGTCATATTACAATTTTATCATAGAAGATTACATATGCATACACTTCACTGTCGTAGCAATTATGATACTTCCAATACAATATATCTAGCCTACTTCAGTCTCTAGG
>NW_012148165.1:5294-6279 GCF_000956105.1 Propithecus coquereli | reverse complement strand
CCTTTTTAAAAATTATATTTTAACAAAAGGCAAATAAATATTTGAAAGTTCAGATGCACCAATTTTTTTCATTAAATTTTTAACATGTTATTTAATGGAAAATCTGGCATTAAAACATATGAAAAAAAAAACTATTTATATTTAGCTCTCACTAAAAGCACTTCATTCCCTGTTATCTATCAAAGAGGAGATAGGCAGACATCACCAAAATTGATTATTTCATCAGTATTTTCAAATTTTTTAGGAAATAGAGTATACTAGAATTTTTTTCTCTGAAAAAACTCATAATTCTGTTTTAAAGCTTTGAGGTTTACTGATAGTATTTCATCAACTTTATTTAGCCTGCTTGTTTTGTCTCTCACTTGGAAACAACAAAATGAACTGTACATCAGACGGGTATACATGTTACATGTGTTCTTTTAAATTAGAATTGAATCAGACAGAGGGTTATTTTGTAGTTAACTGTGAGTCATTCCTATAAACCATGGTTTACCATGAGTTAAATCAGCGGTCCCCAACCTTTTTGGCACCAGGGACCGGTTTCATGGAAGACGATTTTTCCACCGGAGGTCGGGGGTGGCAGTGATGCACAGCCCAGTTCCTAACAGGCCATAGACCAGCATAAAAGGAGGTAGGAGAGTATGATGATTAATTGTGTATATCAATTTGGCTAGACTATGGTATTTAGTTGTTGGGTCCAACAACAATATAAATGCTGCTATGAAGATATTTTTTAGATGTGATTAACATTTACAATCAGTAAACTCTGAGTAAGTTATATTGCCCTCTAATCTCGGTCTCATTCATTCAGCTGAATGACTTATGAGCAAAGATTTGAGTTTTCCTGAAGAAGCAGTAATTCTGTCTTAAGACTGTAACATAGAAAGCCCATCTGAATTCCTCACCTGCTGGTGTGCCCTGCAGCTTTCAGATTTAACACTACAACATCAACTCGCACCTGAATTTCCAGCCTGCCAGCTTGCCA
>NW_012148165.1:0-2944 GCF_000956105.1 Propithecus coquereli | reverse complement strand
TCTAGAGATTCTTCCTCATACATCTCTGCCTTGGTTCTCACAATTTACTGTCATTCTTTTTCCCTAATTTCTCTCATTTTTTTTCTATTTCATTATTAATCTCTAATTTCTCAATTTTTTCTAACATAGTTTTTGTATTTGAAAAACTTATATATAGGTAGAAATACATATGTTCTTTGTAGAAGCACAAAAGTAATTTAATTGTTGAAATTATGAGATGTATCTTCTTGCATGTTGGAAGAGCTCACAATCTTGATTTGGGAAGTGGTTATACAGGGTGTATATACATACATTCATCCAACTGTAAACTAAAGACGTGTGTATTTTACTGTATACATGTTATATGAAGTGGGGGGGAGAGGGATAGACTATCAATCAAATATTCAAAGCTTTTGCTTGGCAGAAAGGGAGAAAATCTTAACACTCAGAGCAATCAATAGCATTATCCCTGCAATTCCACTGGAAAGGACTAAAATTTTTATATCGCTGAAGTAAATTAACCCATCAATCCACTAAAGAATGATTTAGACCATTAGGTTCTCTCTAAAAACCTAAAGTATTAAAACGAAATTTGTGGCTTTTGTTTGAAATCTATTTCTGCTCATAAAAACACAGTGATTGCAAAAATTAAAATCTGTGATATTATACTGAACTTACTTTATCTACAAGACTCTATACTAGATACTTCAAATTACATTTTTCATGCATTTACTCATTCAATCAAATATTAGTTGTTATCAGTATGTGCCAAAAGCCATGCTGGATACTTTGGAATGTATTGTATGATTTCTTGGGGAGGAGATTTTTCTCCTTGATTATATTTTACTTAGTTGCAACATTAAAACTCTTCTAGATCTAGTAGTCTGAGAAATTCAGGCATTGCTTTCAGAAAAACCTACAAAAGTTATCGCTGAATTTAAACAGTTGACATATTGAGGATGGATATGTAACGTGGATACTATGTTCCATTTAGATAACATGCATTCAGATATTTGGGATTAAGAGGTATACATGTGGAAGAGAATATTATGCTGGATTTGTGTGTGTGTGTGTGTCTGTGTGTGTGAGTGAGTGACAGGGTCTTGCTCTGTCACCCAGGCTAGGGTGCAGAGGTGCAAACAGCACACCACAGCCTCCAACTCCTGGGCTCAAGGGATCCTTCTGCCTCAGCCTTCTGAGTAGCTGAGGCTATGGGCACACACCATCATGCCTGGCTCTTCTGCTAGCTTTATCTATACAAAACACTCTTTCAGCCCACAGATTTCTAAGCAAAGAAACAAATGTGGTACAATATGTGTAAATTAATAATTTACCTTTGCCATTTTCTCTGCCAACTGCAGGCGACCATCAAGTTCCCTTCTGATCTGGGCTGCTTGTTCATCTGCATTATCCAGCTTAAACACAAAACAGAAATTACACATACATGATCACTTAATGGCAGTGATCGACAGATTAACGCAAAGATTAAATGACTCAAAAATGTTTTATAAGTCTCTCAGCTACCTCTTGAGAAGAGAATACAGAGGTTGTTTAATTAGATTGGCAGTCCACTTAAATTTCTTGGTTATTTTTTCATTGTGGTTTTGTTATTATCTATAGCTCTAACCTCCTGCAGGAGTTCCTGACTTATATTGCCCACTGCCTACTTACCATAAGCTCAGAATGGAATCTTGATTTTCAGCTCCCTACCCCAATCACTCATGAGTAATGCCATGTCATAAATAGCACCACTCTCTACCCAGTTGCTCAAGTTGCAAATCTAGGTGTCATCTTCGACCTCTCTCTTTCCCTTACACCACATCCAATCCACCTAGAGTCATGTAGAGGGAAACCTAAAACCACACAACCAAGGCCTAGGCTGAATAAAATTCAGGTACTGTGTGGGAGTCCTTGGCCAGATCTTCTTTCTGTGTGTGTATGTGTGTGTGCATGTGAGTGTGTGTGCATGTGAGTGTGTGTTAGAGTATTTCTCTAGCTACTTCAAGCATATTTCATTTTTCCAGTATGGTTGCAAACACTGCTATAGTGAAAATAATTCTCTTTCTTTCCTGAACCCTGCAGAGAACTTAAATAATTGTCTTTACACATGCAAAAAAAGGGGAAAAAAAATAGAAAAAAAAGAGAGGGAAGAGGAGAAGAAAGAAAGAGAAGACTGAATGAATGAATTACATTATGGATGTGGGGCATTACATTTTCAAATGGTGTTGACACACCAGACCACAGTGCTGGGTTTGAGCTGTGAGATAAATAAAATGGGAATATGTGGGCTCTCGTGTTTATGGAAGGGGCTTGTCCTCACTCCACCAGGGCAACTTCATCTTTTAATCTCCTTTTCTTTTAATTTCTGATTTCAGCATTTTACATGACAACATATTACTTAACCTCACATATGTGCTTTCCTAGTGCAGAATATTTTGCAGGTCTTTTAAAAAGAGTGATTTAACCTTGACCATAATAGATGCCCAAATGTACCTTTACTCTCTGCAGTGCCACTAGTTTCTATTACACAGAGCGTTTTTCTCTTTTTTCTCTCAAAATATTTCACTGGCTTGAAAAATATTTAGTACAGACAATGTACTTTTGTTTTCCTCCTGTTCATTATGCAGGGGTTAATTGGTATTTCCACATTCAGAATTCTCTAGGCTAGAAAACTCTTAACTCGGATCATTAGGAGTCTGTGAATCTCTTTAAGTTGTGAGTAAAGTTTTGTAGAGGTTTGCATTTTTTCCCTTGGGGACTTGTTTGACTTTCATAGCTGACCGAAGATTCTCAAAAGGGTGGTTAACTCAAAAGAGGTAAAGGTAAAGGCTTCTCTGTGGAAGCCTCTATTCTTTCTTTCTAGGAGAGGCTTGTATGACTTTTGAAACATAAACCATGGAAAATAGCCACCTTGGTCCTACACGTCATCAACCCTATGCTTACAGAGATTTTCTATTAATAAATT
>NW_012148164.1:21820-22995 GCF_000956105.1 Propithecus coquereli | reverse complement strand
AAACTCATCTAGGAAAAATTAGAAAAGTCACTTGGTTACAAGACTCTAAAGAAGAATTTGGATTTAATTTTCTTCATGATATTTTTAGTTGGCTTCCTAATGGAATAGGGTTTTTGTTATTGTTGTTCTGGCATAAAAATCCTCTTTTTATAATCCTTATGGGCATTATATTTCTATTAATCCAACTATGAATGCTATGTTTCTCTTGTTGTTTTACTTCTCCCAAGAAAATTAAAGTCGTTGTATTGTAAAAACTGGAGATGATGAAACAAGTGACAGCAGCTATATACACCAATGACTTGACTGAATTCTCACTTTTGCCACTCTGTGACGCTATTTCAGTTTGGTTTTAGGGCATTCATAAAACTCCTCACTGAGACATATTCTCTCTTTCCTCACCACCTGACTTGGGACAGGACTATCTGGAAGTGACCCCTCTCAGTGGTGTGGGACACCTTGACACTTACACTTTGATCATCAATGCTTTCAAGGAGAAGAATTTTGATCAAAAAAGGAAAATAAGAAATAAAAGAAACTTTTTTTTTTTAAATTTGAGGACTGCACATCTCCTCTAAATTATCAGGCCCAGACAGTCACAGGAATGAGTTACCAGTTTTGTCCTACTCCACTCCTTGACCCCTGAGCTAAGCAGCTATTATAAATTAACAGCGCTGGATCCTTGCCACCATAACATATATCCTATAGTTCAACAATGTACAGCCAATCACCCATCAATGGGTAAACCGATGAGAATTCTTGACAAAAAACTTTTTATTGGCCCAATCCTTTTCTCCTTTTTGCCTTCAAAAACATGCTTATAATAAAGACCGAATGGAGCTCATATCCAAGGTTACTTGGGTCTGAGACTTCCAGGCAGCTGTCCCCAACATTGCTCAAGTAAACACTTTAAACATACATTTTGTTACCAACATCATTTTTCACAGATCGAGAAAAGATAATCCCATGCTTCATATGGAACCACAGAAGACCCCATATAGCAAAAGCAATCTTAAGCAAAAAGAACAAATTGGGAGGCATCAATTTACCAGACTTCAAGCTATACTACAAGGCTATAGTAATTAAAACAGCATGGTACTGGCACAAGAACAGAAACATAGACCAATGGAACAGAATTGAGAATCTGAATATAAAACCATCCTCATATAGCCATCTAA
>NW_012148164.1:21497-21770 GCF_000956105.1 Propithecus coquereli | reverse complement strand
CTGTGGCAGGCTCAAGTTTGGCCTTAGCTTGCAGTCACTGGGCTCAGGACTGCTTTTCGCTCAGTGTCATCTATGTAACTTTATCTAAAAAATAAACAGTATTTAAAGAAGGCAGCAACTCCAGTCAAACTCAGTGTTATATTTATAGAATAAAATAAAATTCTAAATGGGAAAAATTCAAATCATAAGGTTTTTCCTCTGCTCTCATAGCACAATAATCAACACAGATTTCTGTGACCAAAGGTGAGGTGACTTCTTCCTATCAACAAGCAA
>NW_012148164.1:7257-8687 GCF_000956105.1 Propithecus coquereli | reverse complement strand
CACAGCAAATGTCTGTCTCGAGTATGCTCATTGGAGCCCAAACCAAGGCAGACCCTCTGCCCGTGTGGACTGTGGGATTCCTCTGCAGACATGGGCCCCTCCCCATGGTGTTGCAGTGCAGATAGGAGCAGCAACAGACTGGCCTCCTGAGGAATTGTTTGGCCAGTTTGGGGAAGAAAGAAAGACCCAACTACGATGCTCACCCATTTGGTCACTATATTTATAGGTAACTTCGGCAGACCAGAACTCTGAAGATTTCCATCAGCCTTCAAACTTTCCATTGTTGAAGCTTAAGATGGCCTCTCTGCAGATAGTGAGTTATCTCAATAGATTTTTCACAGTTATAGGTCAAACTCCTTGCTCTACTCTTTCCCTTTCTCACAATTGCACTTGCCTATACTTAAAATAAACAAATAAATAAGAAAAAATAATACCAGGGTTATTGGAGTTGGTGGTTGAAAAATCAAAAACAAAACAGTGAAAATTGCAGAAGACTTTTGATAGGTACTTATGTTGGATTTTATTATATAAGTGTCAGAATCATGGTAATATTTTAAAGTCTCATAAGTCCTACATGAAGAATTTAATAATTTTTGTATAAACTTTCATGTACTGCACATTTGTCACATGAAATAATGGGAAAAAAGCAAATTTCTTCTCATATTGTAGTATGAATTTGGGGGTTTGGTATTGGATTTGGGTGTTATAATTTGCTGTGGTTAGTGACCACAGCACTGGTCACTAACTGATTCTATGTTTAGAATCAACAACAGACTACTCTACAAGTCCCTGCTACTATGGAGAGAGTGCCATGAATAAACTTTATGTTAGGTTGATTTTTTGAGTTATATTTCATAAGGGATATTCTTAATCCTATAATGACACATTTACATGTTCCTAACTATCTGAATGTCAGAGTGGTCTTCTAAAGTGTGTCCTCTCCTGAGAGAGCTTTCCTGAGCCCTGTTCCACAATCTTTGTCCTCTGTCCCAGAGCCTTCCCAACTTTGAGGGGATTTGCTTATTTATATAGTGTCATGGCCACAAGTTCCATGACAGTGAGATTCCCATATCCATGCCTGGCTTAGGCAGTCAGTGAAAAGTTACTGGAGGGGTGAGAAAACAATCTACAAACAGATGTCATCATCAACCCATTTCAGGGGAGGTTCTTGAGATTTAACTCCTCCCTGGACCTCAACATGTTTGAGTTTGTCTTGTGTTTTTAAAGATTCACATACCCCAGTGTGTGGGGGTTGGACTGGACTGCAGCACCTACCTGGAGAGAGCAGGGTTTGGGCAGATTGTGCAGCCAGTTCTGGTGCTGATGACACATTATTTCTCCTTTGGAAATCCTTACCTACTTCATCAAGGGCATCCTGTCATTCTTCAAGGTCACAAAATGCTCCACAGCCCTTCCTTGTGGCCACCAGA
>NW_012148164.1:5189-5740 GCF_000956105.1 Propithecus coquereli | reverse complement strand
ACATATACAAAAATTAACTCCACATAGATTAAATTTAAATGCAAAACCTAAAACTATAAAATTTCTATAAGAAAACTTAGGAAAAACTCTCTGGACAGTGCCTTGGGCAAAGTATTTTTTACTAAGACCCCAAAAGGAAACACAACAAAAACAAAAATACATAAATAGGACTCAATTAATCTAAAAAGTTTCTGCACAGCAAAAGAAATCATCAACAAAGTAAATAGAAAACCTACATAATGCGAGAAGGATACTTGTAAATTATACATCCAAAAATGGACTAATATCAAAAATCTACAAAAACCTCAAATCAGCAAGGAAAAAACAAGCCCATTAAAGAGTGGGCAAAAGACATAAACAGACATTTTTCAAAAGATATATAAATGGCCAAGAACCATATGAAAACAAATGCTTGACATCACTAATCATCAGGGAAATGCAAATTAAAATGACAATGAGATATCACCTTACTCATGTCAAAATGGCCATTTTTAAAATGTAAAAAAAGCAATAAATGTTGGCAAACATGCAATGAAAAAAGAATACTTATT
>NW_012148164.1:0-1158 GCF_000956105.1 Propithecus coquereli | reverse complement strand
TTTTAATTAAACCCCACATTGACTTCAAGTGCATATAGAATTGCAAATTGTAACCCAACATTATAATACATAGGTAAAACCAAACACACAATAAACCGATGTTAAGAAACCTAACCTAAAAAGAAACACAGTAATATCGAATTACAAAATGACAATAAAAATATTTACTCATAAAATCCTGTATGTAACTGTGAAGTTTTTGGCGGCGAAAGGAAAGACAGACAGAGTGGGGCCAAACAACGTGGCTTTATTGAGCGCTCCCGGGCGAGATTCACGGGTCCCGAGGACTGGGGCCAGAGAAGTCGCGCCCGTTTGGAGGGGCTGGGGCCTTTTAAACTGTCTGAAGCGGGTGTGGGGATTTTTCATTGTGGCTTTGGCGGGTATTGAGAAATAGGAGGGGCTGGTGGTATTTGTAGATTCCAGGAACCCTAAAGCTCCTTATCTGGGTGAACATCTGGGTGTGGTTATTCTTTAACTCAGCTGGGCCTGGCAGTTATCTTTTGGCGGGTCTTGTGGGCTTCTTTTTCCTTTAGGGAGGGAAGGGGTGCCGGCCACCAGCCTTACAGTAACATTAATGTAAAATTTAAAAAAAAATTTTGTTAGATAACTACAAGGTTCAACTATGATTATTTATCCATTTAGAGCAGGTATTTTGAATTATTGGCATGCGGTGTATGGCAATACAATTTCACATAAAATGTACTATACTCAATAAAATGTTCTAATGATAATATTTTAATGCATAAGCACTTAAATGGTACTAAAGATAACATTTTATGTTAATATATTGATACCTTGACTACACAAAATGAAAAAGCTGTAATCTGCCTTAAGAAGGAGAGAAAAACCTTACATTTCTGAATAAAGAAAAAAATGCAAATTTTTTTTTAAATATGAGGAGTCACTGGCATGGAAAATAAACATTTAGGAATAAATTATATTATCATTTAGATATTAAGTTGAGGAAAATAAATGGAAATAGTAATGATTCCTTTTTGCCTGCTGTAAACATAAATTTATGAGTGAACATTGTAATAAATATGGGGTGCCCATAAATTATCTAATTTATCCTTATATGTTGTATAAATTCTAGCATACCGTTCTGAATGTTTGAATCTAAAATTACAAACAAATTTGAAATAGAACAAAATAGAAAGG
>NW_012148163.1:2300246-2301630 GCF_000956105.1 Propithecus coquereli | reverse complement strand
AGATTGTCATACTCCTTTCTAAGTTTAGTTCAGCTTCCAACATTTTATCCTGTGTGCCTATAATGTCATTAGATACCTCAGAGTTCCTTTCATATGAAATATCTTGCTGATGTCACATCCTCTGAGACATCTTCATTCTTTTCTTCACAACCTCTTTCCTCATTCGTGCTGACAAGTTCACCTTCACTAAGCTCCTCTGCTTCATATCTATAGTGTATCAAACAGCAACAGGTCAACATTCCCAGGATCAGCCATTTATTTTAAAATTACATTTACATTTGAATTTCATTTCACTCCCCAAATTATCATTTTCCCCTTCTTTGCTCCCCTTTTATCTTTGCTGGCCAATTTCCTTTTTCGATTACCCATGTTTATAACATGTCACATGGGTTTATCACTGAGAGACACATGTTGCTCAGAGTGAACTGATTAATGGATGTGCAGTGACCAATCACCAGAATGCTTTAAAAAAAGTGATGTGATTGGTCACCGACCCACAATGGGCATATGTTATTTATATGAAGATTGGTAGACTGAAGAATTGCCATGAATTCGTCACTAACAATTTCTCACAGTTAATACACCATTACAACTGAAATTTCAATGGTGGTGTTGGGGGACTGGTGTTATTTAACTAAGTTATGATAACTGAAATCTACATATGAAAACAATGCAAAGCAAGGATTGCCTGTAATAGCACTACCTGGCTCCCACCTCAGACCAATACAACCAGAACATATGAGACTGGACTCAGGCCACGATATTATTTTACAAGGTAATACTGCTATGCAAGCAGGTTTGAAACTACTTCCCTAGAAATATGTTTCTGCAAATTTAATGTTCATAAAAATCACTGAGAGGATTTGTTATACCTTAGATTCTTAGGCACCCTTTCAGAAATTCTTACTCAGAGATCTGACAATTTGACAAATTACTTGTTCTAATTACCTGATAAAATACCTAGAATTTGAATTTTTTGCAAGCTCCTAGGTGATGCTGATACTGCTGTTCCATGGGCAACATTTTGAGTAGTTACCTGGATATAAGGACAATACGTCATCTGAATGTAAAACCTGTAAATGTGGAAACTACTTTTGTTGCTATGTAGAAAGCCACTAAGTGCATATTTGGCACATGAAGAAGAAGAGGGCTGAGAGAATTATTGTGAATTCAAGATGGAAATCTGATGAGTTAGTGAACCTCAGGATCAAACTGCACCTAAGTTCTCCCTTCCTTAGACTTTTCAGTTATATAAACCAATAAATTCTCTTGAATTTAAAGCAATTTTCAGTTAGGTCTTGATATTGACAATACACCAAATTCAACCTTATAAAAGGATTTGATTCTCTATTGTGTAAACTTTTCTTTATTTCATCAGTTCTGT
>NW_012148163.1:2297052-2297400 GCF_000956105.1 Propithecus coquereli | reverse complement strand
TTTTAGTCCCTGAGATAAAAGAAATACCGCTAAGTTTATATTCTATACAAACTCTTAGGACAATCATGGTAAGCTGAATTTATACAAGGTCTACTACTACAACTCTTCAGGGAAGCCAGCTCTCAAGCTGTGGACCACTGCATGGCCAGGATTCTAGAGATCTCTGTCAGATCTCAGGTCTAGATGTATAATTGGTTTGGATGCAATTTCAGTTTTATGTTTCTCTATCAATAAAATATCAAATTAGGGGCCAGATAGAGTTCAGATTCAATAGCTGTCTATTTCTACTATCTAGTTCCTACTAAAAGCTGCAAATACTTAAAATTAACTTCTATTTTTGAGGTTAAA
>NW_012148163.1:2293514-2294497 GCF_000956105.1 Propithecus coquereli | reverse complement strand
TTTTTTAATCTTTTACTTTGTCTCTGATCTTTCCACTTCATAAGCCCCTTCAATAATTCTCCGTTGCTCCACGAACCACATTCTAGCTTTTCACCTCTAACCCCTGAGTTTCTAGACCATTTCTCTTGCTTGCTACATAATCCAGCCCAATTCCCTTTTTTGTAGGTCCAGCTCGCACAAATTTTCTTCAATCATTTCCCCACTTTAGGTTTTCGCGTCTTTCCAGAGGTTTAATCTGTGGTAATGTGTCCTCTCATAAGTCTACTAAGAATTCTGAAATTCAACTTTCTACAAGTTACCTTCCAGAATCAATGCAAGAAAGTGGCTTCCTCCCATATTTTGCACATTTGAGAGGGCCATGCCCATGACCATCAACTTGAAGACCATCTCAATTATACTTGGCTTTACTCTCCTTTCTTAATTTAGAGTGAAAGCAAAACTCATAAATGAAATAAAACTTCAAAGGGAAAACCATACTTTGAACATATCTGACAGTTTTTTCAGACAATTAAGAATGTGAGTAGAAAACTAGTGACATAATTTTATTGAAGTTACTAAGAGTTCAAAAAAACTCAGTGTTTTACTTTTCAAGAGTAATTAGCAATTATGTGTAAAATTTGCATCTCTGAACCAATATATTGATCACGTGAGACTATTACACATTTAAAAGGGTAAAATTTTGTAAGACAATGTATGATGGTATATTTGCTTTTTAGTCAAACAAATCTACAGGTACAAAGAAACACACTTGTTCCTATTTAACCAATTATTTATTTCTTACATGTGTATATACGTATACACACACACACACACACACACACACACACAGAGTAATTGCAATGTGCCTTGTGGAGCTCATGTAATCCAGCTTCTATTCAATTGTGTACCGGTCAATCAGGAAAATGGAGGCCATTCTAGGTATTTTAAGTAGGAAGAGGCTTAATACAGGGAATTAAAGGCTTAATACAGATTATACCACTGGA
>NW_012148163.1:2289678-2290941 GCF_000956105.1 Propithecus coquereli | reverse complement strand
TTTTTATTTCAAAAATATTACAGAGGTACAAATGTTTTTAGTTAAACGGATTACTTTTGTTATGCTTGAGTCAGGGTTGTAAGTTTGCCTATCACCTGATAGTGTTCCTTGTACATACTAGGTAGGTTTTCGTCCATCCCTTCCTTCCCTTCCCCACTGATTGTTTTCCCTTCCCTCTGTGCACATGTGTGCTCATCAGTTAGTTTCAGTTTAATAGCGAGGACATGTGGTGTTTGTTTCCATTCCTCACATACTTCACTTAGGATAATGGTCTCCAGTTCCATCCAAATTGTTGGAAAAGGCCTTAATTCATCCTTCTTCATGGCTGCATAGTATTCCACAGTATACATATACCAAATTTTGTTAATCTACTCATGAATTGATGGGCAATTGAGTTTATTTCACATCTTTGCAATTGTGAATCATACTACAATAAATATTCAAGTGCAGGTGCCTTTTTGATAAAGTGATTTCTTTTCCTTTGTGTAAATACCCAGTAGTGGGATTGTTGGATCAAATGGTAGGTCTACTTTTAGTTCTTTAAGGGCTCTCCATACTGTTTTCCATAGAGATTGTACTAATTTGCAGTACTAGCAACAGTGCATATGTGTTCCTTTCTCTCTGCATCCATGCCAGCATCTATTGTTTTTGGACTTTTTAATAAAAACCATTCTAACCAGTGTAAGGTGATATTTCATTGTGGTTTTAATTTGCATTTCCCTGATGATTAGTGACATTGAGCAGGTCTTCATGTTTATTCACCATTTCTTCTTTAGAAAGCTTCTGTGTACTTTTTTTAAAAAAATTTCAAAATATTAAAGGGGTACAAATGTTTTGTTGTTTGGATACATTGTATAATGCTTAAGACAGAGCTTTTAATGTGCCAGAATAGTGTTCATTGCACCTGATAGGTAAGTTTTTATCCTTCAGCTCCCTCCCACACTTCCCCCTTCCTGTTTTCCAATGTCCTTTACATTTCTTTGTACCCATGTATATCAATAGTTTAGCCCCACTAATTAGTGAGAACATGTGGTATTTGTTTTTCCATTACTGAGATATCTCATTTAAGGATAATGGTCTCCAGTTCCATCCAAGTTGCTGCACAAGACATTATTTCATTCCTTTTTATGGCTGAGTAGTACTCTGTGGTATTTATAAACACATTTCCTTTATCCACTCATCAATTGATGGGCACTTAGGTTGATTCCCTATCTCTGCAATTGAGAATTGTGCTATGATACACACTTGAGTGCAGGTCTTTTT
>NW_012148163.1:2286725-2288193 GCF_000956105.1 Propithecus coquereli | reverse complement strand
ATCTTTTTCTTGTCCAAAGGTTAAAATACGCTTGAAGTTTCTGAGATCAAAGAACTGTTCATTTATCTTTATGGGACATTCTAATATTGCTGTAATGATTGAAATGTCAAATTTCTACGTTATATCTTGTTGATGTGGAGAACATGTAGGAAAGTCAAATGAAAAGATTTTTCTCTGTGTGTTTCAGTGTTGCATTTCTAGGTGCAAGTTATATTTGCAACAAAAACATAATAAAGCAAATGTTAAAGAGATATCTGAGGTGTAATAAAAAAATTAAAAAATCAGATGTTTCATATGTTATGCAATTTACATGGTTAGAATTTGGCTTGGTTATTGGAGCTGGAAGGTGGAGAGGAGTTGAATGGAAAGGAAGTGCCAAAGACTAGTTAATGCTGGAGTGAAGAGCTCTAGCGCTCCAAGTAGGTGCTTCCAGCTTTAACCGTGGTCCCTAGTAAGGAGAATTACTTTGGTGTTTACTTTTTTTTTTTTTTAACTGAGTTTGTAGTTATAACTTTTTCATTTGTAAAAGTTCTTAATGAGAACACACAAATACAATAGATACAGATATTTTGGTTATCCTAATAGCTGTGCCTGACAGCTTATTAAAATAATTCACAGAAGACAACACTAATCTTTCTTGAGCAGTTATGAAATGCATAGCTGCCTTATGTGCACTATTTCATTTTAACCCTCACCAGATTCTAAGGACCGATGTTGTCATTCTACCTTTCCAGATAGATTGGTTAAATAACTTTCTCAAACTCATGCAACTAATTTGTGTCAGGGTTCAAACTGTAAACATAGCGCTATCTGCAACAAAGTCTCTACTTCTTTTCTTTAAAAAATGCAACGTCTCAGGAAGAAAGGAGTATCCCCCATTTGACTTTCATATCAGTTTATGACCGTCACAAAAAAGTAATATCATGCAAATTAATACAACCCGTTCTTCCTGGAAATTTTGCACCCAATCCCTGGCACATGAAAATAGTCAAAAAGCAGTTATTATTAAAAACTACATTGCCAAGAGAGGAGTTTCTAGCATCTCTTCTGAGTTACTGGAGGATGATTAAGGAGACAGGATGATGTTCACGAAGGCAAAACATGCTTTGTGAATTTAATGGGAGAAAACTAATAGAAAAAAGGAATTAAACACTGAGTTTCTCTGTGTTAAGCACCTTATTAGTGGTTTTCGTAGCTTTTTTTTTTTTTTTATCGGTTTTTTTGTCTTCAAAATCCAAAAAGGACAACTAAGAATTTGAAAATTCATGTAACTTTCCAACTGGCTCACTAGTCAGTGATGAGTTCAGTATTTGAACCTATCATTCCAATTGCAAAGCTAGTGCCTTTTGTTTTTTGGTTAGCATGTATGCAATATTTTAGTTCAAGGTTTATAATTATAAGAGATTGAATAAAGTTGTTAAACATTTATTTATTGAGTGCTTACTATATTCTAGACTATATTTAGTGT
>NW_012148163.1:2284403-2284897 GCF_000956105.1 Propithecus coquereli | reverse complement strand
CATGGCAGATTGGAAAATTTTTACCAACCTTCTTGCCAATCAAAATGAGAAAAGATGAACATTTTCCCGAAGTCATGGAAAGCCAAGAAGGCAGTGAAGAATGAGAAGGCTACGGTCTGGAAGATGAGAAATACACCCAATATTTGGGCTGCTTTTGCCTTAAGGATTTCTGTAGATTTCAGACAAGGTGACAGAGTGGCTGAGAAACTTAAGGAAGCCTTTGAAAACGTTTTGAAGCTGGAGGAACAAAAATTCAAATTTAGTTCACTCCAAAAGAGGGCCCATTAAATTTTCCATATTTGGTTGAGATCCTGAAGGTTTGCACTCTGGGAGTAGGAGTGCTATCAAAATAAGTCAGTTTTATACAGGTTGAAACCCAGTTTTGAATCATTCCAAGCCCTCACATTGGATAAAGATGCTCCCAAAATGCTAATGTTTCTGGTAGTTTACAAGAAGTAAACATAAATCTTCTCTTGAGAATTACATTATCACCT
>NW_012148163.1:2275731-2282913 GCF_000956105.1 Propithecus coquereli | reverse complement strand
AGAAATGTGACAAAAAGGTTTGTTGAATTAAAATGTTTGATAATATTAATTTCTCCAAGCCAACTATGTATTTTTAAATTAACAAATCTGTGTCAGTGGGAATATATCTTTTTGGAAGTGAGAATAAATAAAAACATTTCCATAAATCATCTGGAAGAAGTGAAAATGCTTACAAATATAAACTGTTTAATAAAATACCATACATCAGCCACGGTCCTGGCAGGAGGAAAAGGACCTACTTAAATCAGTTAATTAAAGAGAGTGTAATGAAAGGGCTATTTCCAGAGCTGTAGATGGGATACAGGACGCTGAACAGGGATGATGGTGTATCCCAGAGCTAGCAACTACCGGGAGCTGTTTCTATTCCTAGGCCTGAAGGAGCCAGGAACACAGCAGTTGTTAAGTGTTTGAGGTGACTAGAGCTCGGCTGTGGTTCTGGGAAGACATACCCAGTAGAAGACGAGGACTTCTATAAAGAGAAACAGCCCAGCAGGCAGAAGGCTGGGGAAATAAATGTCCCACCTGATTCTCCTTCTGCCTTCAGATCTTTTCCTTTTGACTCCCATTGTCCAAACACACCTCAGAAGGGCAAAGGGCAAAGGAACCTGGGAAATTCAGTCCATAAAATTCAGTATTTTGGGGGACTGAGCAGAGTGGAGGAGGGCATTCAGTGCATTTGAAGGGGCAAAGACACAAGATTAAGCACACACCCTCAAGTCACTCAAATAAGTGAAGGTGAAACAACAGATGAAGTTACAAACATTGCCCTGGTGCTATTTGTGACGGGTGCTACATGATTCTCAAGTTATTTTGATGATCGTATATGAGGAAATCATAACATGTAAAGCGATTAAATAAATTTATCATGCAAAGAAAACTATTTAAGAGGAAGCAAATTCCAAAAGCTTGAAGTCAAAGTATTTTTCCCATAACTACATTAAAACTCATGTAAATAAACCCTAGTAATGCAACTGCTAATCACCTAAGTTCAAATTTGGGGAGAGTTAGTAAATATGAAAGCAATGAACAGAATACATTAAGTGAAAATTGAATCATTTTCAGCAATACACCCTTAATGATATTTGGATTTTTTTACTTAGCAAATTATAACTTTTAATCATTTCTATATTAACCAATGCTTTAAAGATATTTCACACCAGAAGTTCATTCATTTATTTAAGCATTTGGATGGTACCTACCATGTTCCAGGGGTTACATTAGACTCTTAGGCTGCAAATCAGTCAGAAAGGGACACAATTCTATAAGAAATGAACACTATCCTTGAGCTGACATTCTTTGTAAAAGATACAGATATCTAAAATGAATTCTTATAGTTTTGCATGTTAGAAACGTATCACACATTGTTGACATTTACTAAATATTAATATTGGAAGGTATGTCCAGATAGTTGCCTATGAATCTATCACCACATACTACTGTACTCAATGGTATATTAACTGACTTATCTCTTCTATGGTAAATACTACCAAGAAGAATGTCTTTAATAACCATAATACACTCCAAGGGATGATGATAAAGATTTTATTTAAATTTTACTGACTTTCAATTAACTTCAGATTCAACATGGAGTATTGTATTAACATTAAAATCACTATAAGTAATGCAAAATGACAGTATATTAAAATAGAAACATTGAGACAAGTTCAATGAACTCTTTTAGGATTTTAGGTTGCAAATTATTATTTCTGAAATCACAATCATTCCAATCCATTGATGAAAATTACTAAGAGTTTCATGATTACAATGTTCATGAGTAATAAGATTGACCCTACTCATTGAAAGATTTGGGCATGACATCATTTCCTTAATATTATGTTACTCCAAAATAAAGACTAATATGCTTTGAAATTCTTATGCATTATTGCTTTCAGGTCATGAGACACACCTAGTGAAGAAAAGACATTTTCCTTGCAGGTACTTAGAAGAGAAGATCTTACCTCAAGAGAAACTTCACAGCATGTCAAATTCTTACTCTGTTGAATTTTATGTTTATATTTGTACCTGTCCTCATAGAATAATATATGAAAATAGTATAGAAACTCTTAGTACATGATTCCAAAAAGAGACTATGTATTATATATAAAACAGATTATGTATTAACTGTATATGAGTCAGTGTCTCTGAGGAAATAGAATCCATTGAAATGATTTAAATGAAGAGTCTTTAAATAAGGTATATGCACAGATAGAAGGACAAAAACAAATACAGAATGTTGTAGCATCCAGAGGGTAACAACACGAGTGGACAATTACCATCCCTGGGAGGGACTGAATATGTACTGGAGCTCAGTGAAAGATCTATAAAAAGAGGGATGCAGTTGCTGCCAGAGTAGGAGCACTGAAGTAGGGAGAGAAGCAGAAGGAAATATTCCAACTTCTCTCTTTCTACCCTTTAATCTGCTATTGCTTCTTTTTGGTCAAATCACTCAAGGCTGGAGGGCAAGGGGCTTCAGGTGCTATCCCCTGGGGCACAAAGTAGGGCAGAAAAAGATTTTAAAAAATTGATATAGAAGTAAATGGAAAATACCAAGCGGAAGAAGTAACAAGGTTCATCACATCCATCTCTACAAGGTACTAACCAAATTTATAAGGGTTGTAAAATTTCAAAATATTAAGGGGGTACAAATGTTTTAGGTTGCATGGATCATTTTTGTAATACTTGAGTCCTGGCTATACCTGTGCCTGTCACCCAACTAGCGTTCATTGTACGCATCAGGTGGGTTTTTGACCCTCCCCACCTCCCATGTGCCCCGTGGCTGCTTTCCTCTGAGTTTTACTTCCCTCTGTGCACTTGTGTGCACATCTGTTAGTTCCAATTTAATAGCGAGTATATGTGATGTTTGTTTTTCCATTCTTGAGAATTTTTTCCTTTTTGGCAGAAAATTCAAAACATTATTTCTTTTATTGTTTTTCTTATTGTGTTAACCATATGTTGAGAGTGAAGAAAACATATTTGGAAAAGCAAAATCCATTCATCCATTTTTTTGCAATATATTTCTAATTTTAAAAATAAATCTCAGAGCACTTCATTGGTTTAAAAGCAAGAAAAGTTTATTAATGACCTCAGTTTCAAAGTACTTTTGATTAACTAGTGCCAAGTACATTGAGAGGCAAACTACTTTTCATTAACGATTCCTTTTATTGTTTCTATTATAAAATGTCTCTAATTGACAGCATGTATTTTCCAAACAGTCTGTATTATTAGATTAGAAACCCAACACTGTTCACATCTTGGTATATGAGCAAAAAATAATTAAATTTAATAATAATGAAAAGAACTCTCAGTAATCCATCATGCCACTATCGTAGTATGAGCAGTGAAGTTGAGTGGGTGCCAAATTAGAAAATGAATCCATAAAAATATGCCAATTATTGTAACCATAATAACATTCCTGTCCTATTTAAAGTAAATACTAACCGTCATCATCACCTCAAATAGAACCTCTTAGGACTTCATCGTTTTTAAATTTTAGATGCATTCCTAATGCACATTAGATGCAAAAATTTTATGAAAGCTTAATGAGAAGATACATTTTTAAAGCAATGATAACCCCCTTGGGTTATGTAACTCAACTATTGAATCTTATTCCTATATCTGAATATCCATGACTAACACATCTGTTATTTACCTTGTAGATGATTTGGTATAATCTCTTTCAGTCTTAGTTGGACAAATAGGGGAATAATCACTGTAGAACATTGTGAGGATCATATATAATTTACTATATTTTTCATAACACTTTATTCCTATCCAGATATGAGGTTATTACCATTTAGTTAAGTAAAATGTTGGAAATAAAGCATTAAATTAAAAAAACGACTCTCATCAGCAATCTTATATTTTAAGAATGAAAGGATTCTCCTCCTTCCAATCCCTGAATGATATAGATTTGCATTATATTATTCAACATTGAGAATTTCACTCAAATATATTTTTCTGTATCTTTGTAGGTATGGCATGGAAGTGAACTTATAGTCAGATTCTGTGAATGTGCAGGAAGAGTGGAGAGTAGGATGGAGAAGAAATCTGTGTGCACTGGTTTCCACAGAGAGCATGTGTTGCTGGCTCTGTAAAATCCTGTCCCTTCTGTGAGTTTCTGTCCCTTCTACTCTCTTGGAATTTTCTCTCAAAGCAAAACGCTAAATCAGTCTTGGAAAATTCTTCATTTCCTGTGAAGTAAAATACATAGGTCAGGGACTGAATTAAGACTTTTAAATATTTAATTTGCAGAGTGAGAAAAATCTATCAGAGAATTTGTTATTGGAAAAATTGCTGATCCGAATTTGGAAATTTGTTTGTATTCCTCAGAAGAGGGACTCAGAGAGAGTACATTTTGAGACTCCAGAAATAATTATTTACCTCCAAGTATAACTCATTAAGTTGTACTCTAAGTAAACTGTGAATGTTGTGTTACATCTTTTCCACAGTAGGTTTTGGGAAGAAAGAGGAGAGATGCAAACAAAGGAAACATCTATTATTCTTTTTTTTTTTTTTGAGACAGAGTCTCACTTTGTTGCCCGGGCTAGAGTGAGTGCCATGGCGTCAGCCTAGCTCACAGCAACCTCAAACTCCTGGGCTCAAGCGATCCTTCTGCCTCAGCCTCCCGAGTAGCTGGGACTACAGGCATGCGCCACCATGCCCGGCTAATTTTTTCTCTCTCTATATATTTTTAGTTGTCCAGATCATTTCTTTCTATTTTTTAGTAGAGACAGCGTCTTGCTCTTGCTCAGGCTGGTCTCGAACTCCTGACCTTGAGCGATCTAACCGCCTCGGCCTCCCAGAGTGCTAGGATTACAGGCGTGAGCCACCGCGCCCAGCCCCTATTACTCTTAAAAGAAGAGAAATGCCATGGGCTTATAAAAGTGACACGTCTGTTTTATATAATTCCTATCAAGGCCAGCCTAGAGATGTCCCAAATCTTTAGTAGCAATTGAATAACCAGATAGGATCATTCAAAACAAGGCAGATTTACTGATGAATTGAGGTTTTTTTTTTTTAATTAATTTTTGTATATATTTTTACTTTCCAAACACAATGTGAGAGTCTTTCATAATTCTATAAAGTACCCTTCTATTTCTTGAAAATATCTCATTTAAAGAGTAAAATTTCTTGATTATTTATTCTCATATTATGTGGCAGAAGTGTTTTTCTCTTACACTTAGACTGGCTGGGTAATAGTTTCAGATATTACCTGTTTTTCCCCCTTATTTACATTAGTTTTCCTTTCTGTTTAAGGCAGCATATTTTCTGCCTTCTCTTTCCAAAACTCTTAGCTTCAGAGTGAGGAGAAGATAGACAGAAACAGTAAAGTGAGCTTAGGTTAGACCACAAAGCTTGGTATGAGTTCCAAATCTGGGAAGAATAATGACTTAGACTTGTCTAAGGTTGCTTTCAGTTTGGTTTACTACCAAACTAGGACAAACATTTAACGCAAAGGACAAACACAAGATTAGGATATAAGTGGGTGGATGTGACTATCCCAGGATGCCTACTTCCATACAAAAGTGTTTCTTGGTTCAAGATATTAGTGACTACATGGTGTGAAAATCTACCAGATGAAAGGAACTGAGAATTATGGACTCCATCCTTCAATTCTATTCTAGGCCATGGGTTGTTGAGGGGGGCATGGTGGCACTCCAGTTCTCACACAAGGCTATGATATAAGAGGATTCTTTCTTGGCCACAGTTTGGTAATTTCACATTTTTTTTTTAACTACATCATGTGGCCTACTTATTTTTATTTAGAAGGCCTAACCATGGCTATCATAAAAGACTAAAAATATGTTCTTCCCAAGGAGGGGTAAGAGATCATACACACACACACACACACACACACACACACACACACACACAGAGAGAGAGAGAGAGAGACAGAGAGACAGAGACAAAGAGAGAAATCTGTGGGTTCTAGGCTTGTACTCAGGGAATCTTCCCAGGAATATAATATGACTCAGAGAAAAATAGCTATGTCAAGAATTTAGGTTAATAGAAATAAAGAGCCCTGTGTCTCAAAGAACAGCATGGATTGTCCAGCCAAGGAAACTATCATTAGAGAGGATAGACAACATACAGAATGGAAGAAAATATTTGCATGCTATATATCCAATACAGAGCTGATAACTAGAATCTATATTGAACTCAGGAAAATAAGCAAGAAAAAATCAAATAATCCCATTAAAAAGTGAGCAAAGAATATTAACAGAAACTTTTGAAAAGAAGATAGACTAATGGCCAACAAACATATAAAAAAATGCTCAACATCTCTAATCATCAGGGAAATGCAAATCAAAACCACAATGAGATATCACTTAACTCTAGTGAGAATGGCTTTTCTCAAATTTTATTTATTTTTTTATTTCAGCATATTATGGGGGTACAAATGTTTAGGTTACATATATTGCCTTTGCCCCACCCAAGTCAGAGTTTCAACTGTGTCCATCCCCCGGATGGTGCACTCCACACCCATTAGGTGTGAATATACCCATCCCCTCCTCCCCACTTCCACCTGCCTGACACCCAATGAATGTTACTACTATATGTGTACATAAGTATTGATCAGTTAATACCAATTTGATGGTGAGTACATGTGGTGCTTGCTTTTCCATTCTTGTGATACTTCACTTAGTAGAATGGGCTCCAGCTTTATCAAGGATACTACAAGACATAAAGACATTCTATAAAAAAGACATCTGAATGAGAATGGCTTTTATCAAAAAGTCCCAAAACAACAAATGTTGGCATGAATGTGGAGAGATAGGAACACCCATACGTTGCTGGTGGGACTGCAAACCAGTACAACCTCTATGGAAAGTAGTAGGGAGATACCGCAAAGAACTAAAAATAGAACTATTTGATCCAGCAATCCTACTACTGGGCATTTACCCAAAGGAAAAAAAGACATTCTGAAAAAAAGACATTCTATAAAAAAGACATACGCACTCGAATGTTTATAGTAACACAATTCACAATTGCAAAGAAGTGGAAACAACCAAAGTGCCCATCAATACATGAGTGGATTAACAAAATATGGTATATGTATACCATAAAAATATGGTGAACTACCTCTTGTTTTATCCTGGATGGAGCTGGAGCCCATTCTTCTAAGTGAAGTATGACAAGAATGGAAAAACAAACACCACACATATTCACCATTAAATTGGT
>NW_012148163.1:2273308-2275681 GCF_000956105.1 Propithecus coquereli | reverse complement strand
ACATCTCTAATCATCAGGGAAATGCAAATCAAAACCACAATGAGATATCACTTAACTCCAGTGAGAATGGCTTTTATCAAAAAGTCCCAAAACAACAAATGTTGGCTGCATGCAAACAGACAGGAACACTAAAACACTGCTGGTGGGGCTGCAAATTAGTACACTTCTATGGAAAGTAATACACAGATACCTAAAAGAACTAAAAGTAGAACTACCATTTGATTCAGCAATCCCACTACTGGGTATCTACCCAAAGAAAAAAAGACATTCTATAATAAAGACATCTGCACTTGAATGTTTATAGCGGCACAATTCACAAGTGCAAAGACATGGAAACAACCTAAGTGCCCATCAATACATGAGTGGATTAACAAAATGTGGTATATGTATACCATGGAGTACTACTCAGCCATAAAACAAAATGGTGAACTACCTCTTGTTTTATCCTGAATGGAGCTGGAGCCCATTCTTCTAAGTGAAGTATGACAAGAATGGAAAAACAAACACCACACATATTCACCATTAAATTGGTACTAATCTATCAATACTAATGTGCACATATGGAAGTCACATTCATAGGGTGTCAGGTGAGGGGGAGAGGGGATGAGTAAATTCACACCTAATGGGTGCAGTGCGCACTGTCTGGGGTTTGAGCATGCTTGTAGCTCTGACTTGTGCAGTGCAAAGGCAATTTATGTAACCAAAGTGTTTGTACCCCTGTAATATTCTGAAATAAAAAACATAATAATAAATTAAATTGAATTAAAGAAAAGAACAGCACCGATTATCTACATCCAGAAAGGCAAGTTAGCTAGATGAGTGGAGTCTCAGTGCTAAGTGATGTGTAGGTACCCTGGAATACACAGCCTCAGCATAGCATGAGATTCGATCTCAGAATCATGGTACAGAAGTCCAGGTAAGAGTAGAAGGGTATGCTCAAGAAGGACACATGTTAATTTAATTTTTTACCTGTTCAAGAAAATAGAGGCTTAGAATCCAAAATTAAGTCACTGAAAATAAAATTTTACTGCTTTAACACCTGAATTTGTGAACTGAGTTTCATGTCTTATACCCATTAATTTTATATTATATTTGTGAAATTAATAGATTTTGACCTTAAGAATCAACCTGTGTTTGAACTTAATCCTCTTCATTTTCTCCCCATTGACTCTTTAATTACTGTTTTATTTGATCTTTCTATCCTAAATCCATGCTGCCATATCTTGTTTGTCATTGCCAAACAGATTGTTATGAACTGAATATTTGCGTCTCTCCAAAATTTGTATGTTGAAATCTAACCTCCAATGTGATGGTGTAATATTTGGAGGTGAGGGCTTTGGAAAGTAATTAGATCATGTGAGTAGAGTCCTGATGAATGGGATTTGTGCCCTTACAAGAGGCCAGAGAACTAGCTAGCTCTCTTTCTGCCACGTGAAGGTATAAGACGTTGTCCGTCTGCAACCCAGAAAAAAGACCTCGCCAGAACCTGATCGTGCTCCCACCCTGATCTTGGACTTCTAGCTTCCAGAACTGTGAGAAATAAATATTTTCTGTTTATGCTACTCGGTATATGGTAGTAGTTTTTTGTAGCAGCCTAAGCTCACTAAAACACGGGTTAAGTATAGCTCCTATTCCATCATTCAGACACTTGATGATGATTAGTGCGACTGTGCTCTTTTCTTACAATGAACAAAACTGAAAGCATTTTATGAAATTTATCTCTTGGTTTATTTTATAAAATCAGAATTGATAATCTATATATTAAATTTCCTTAGAAAAAATAAATGTTTGCATGCTATAAATATTGAGTCATTTAAAAAATAACATCCATTAGAATAGTAATCACTTGTTATCTTCAAAGAATGAGTAGCAAAACAAAATGGAGAAGTCGGAGCATTAGGCCTTTTCAGCCATATTTTACCATACTAGAAAAAAATTTTCTTCTGTAGCAAGAGAAAGTGGATTGTTACTTTTTACTGGCAAGAACAGTATTGTGTAAATGTCATCTTAAAAATACATTGCATACATCAATGTCAAGGCTGTATTATTTTGTTCCATATGGAAGAGAATAAGCCTCATAAGAGTTACTTCATTATAGATTCTCCAAGATGACTTGCAGCTGTGCACATGGACCCTTAAAAACCTCTATACAACTAGATGTGGGTTATTGAAATGCTTTTATTGGCAATTATCCTATGAAATCCTTGCCATGATTGTAACAATTGTTTTCTAAGCCACTTTGAAATATTTTTCCTTAAAAGCCATACAAAAATTCTCAAAATATTGATTTATAATTTTAAAGATATGTAAATACAGAAATATATATGTGTGTGGGAGGTGTCTGTGCATGTGTATGTATGTACAGTATTTAAA
>NW_012148163.1:2259362-2272898 GCF_000956105.1 Propithecus coquereli | reverse complement strand
AACTGCATTTTCAGATGAATTTTAAAAACTGTGTAAATTAACCTGGCTGAAAGGAAAGATGCACACAATGTGTAGATCTCTCTTTATCAAATAAACTTGGAGAATTATCATAAGTTAGAGGCAATTTCTATTGGGGTGAAATGGGGTGACTATGTTTTTAACCAAGGATATGTATGTATATATTCTCATTTGTATATGTGTAAATTTAATGTCTTGAATTTTTCCAGAATTGTTCTATTTTAAAATATTATCTCCCTTTGTGCCCACAAGTTTATTCATACTTGTCAACCAATTTGTCTCAATTTTTAAGTTAGAAAAATGGTCACCACAGGCATACAACCTCCAGGTAAAATTTGAGCCATCATCTTTCCTATTACTGCACATGTGGTTAATACCTAGCATACAAATTAGATCCCAGATACTCCCAAAGTGAAGACTGTCACAGAGAAGACACATAAGGTCGAATAAACATTTGATGCTAGGGTCACGAGAACATGCTGTGCACCAGACAACAGAGAATCAATCATTGCGTTGCTGACGTGAATCTGGATCTAATCCAAACCTGGGTGAACTAAGAGGATATCACATGGAGAGATATTTTAGGAAGATTTTAACCCAAAAGCATGTATAAATAAGCATACAATTTGCGTTTTGATTTTTAAAAGGAACTCTTTAGACACAGATTTCAAAGTAGCCCAATGGCAATACAATGTTTTTGTCACCATGAAAAATGGTCTTGTTTAACATAAAACGAAAATTTCCAGGTAAACAAAGCCCACTTAAGATAAAGCTAATGAGGCATTTAGTGAAGAAGACAATGTGTGAAAATTATAAAAAGCTGGAAAGAAAATGCCTTTTATTCTTACAGTTTAGAATACTCATGGTAATATGTAATATTGCAAGGATTAGCTTCCTAAGTGCCTTCCATTATCATCTCCTATTTTGTGTGTGTCCTCAGACACACAGCATACATCGCAGAGTAAATTACTGGTGTAAGAGTGGAAACAAACAAACGAGGCATAATACTCTACTTTGGAAAATGATATCCAGAATCTATATACAGACTCTTAGAATATAGGTTTTATTCAAACATGAAAGATATTCTGAAAAAATGCTTATAGTAATTAAGAAACTTTCAGTTTTTAGAAGCTTAGAGCACATCTCCAAAAGGTAAGTAATTGCAGATCTTTAATAATTACAGTACTTTACTTTTTAAGTTATCTCTCTAAAATTCAGAGACATGCTATTAAGGCATCTATGAGATATGAGAAAAAATTAGAATCATCTTCGTTTAAGGATTCCATGCAAGAGAAAAAAAAAGAAAACCCTACTTAGTGCACATATGTGAAATGCTACCAACCAAAATGTTCTAAAAATTGGAGAGGATAAAAATAAGTTTCAAATACACAGTGGCCTTTACCCCACAGCCAAGCTCCAGTGCTGAGTTGGCTATATAGAGACTAATGAAAATAAAATTGCTATTAGAGAAAATGGCCTAAAATAATATAAAGTTACAATCCTTCCTCAGAGCCAGAGTCACTAAAACAGTGAAACTCGCAGTTGTTTAGAACACTGTGCTTGTTTGGGGTTGGTTGCATGAAAACTGACTTACGAAATTTCCCAAGATGTGAAAAGAAAACACTCACATGGCTTTAAATATCAGTGGGACTAGAAATGACGTGTCTTTAGATTTTAAATAAGTATACTATGCACACCTAAAGACCAGATTTGTAAACATTAATCTACCAACTAGATAGAGAAAAGAGGAAAGGTGATTGCTTCATGCTTTCTATGTTTATTATTTTTGTCGATATTTTTCAAAAAACCAGTAGATGATCTTTTATTGGTTTATGGTGCATTATGATGAGTGTTCCAATTATATTATATAAACATAAAAAGATGCCAAATTAAGGTAGAATGTACATCCAGGACTGTTAAAGAGCTTTTGTATTGAGAAGCAGTTTACTGATGAGAAATTGATGATTCATTATATATAAAAAAAGTTTCAATACTTCAGTAAATAACTCAATGTTCAGGAAAGCCCATTTAACACTAAATTTCATTTATACAGAGCAGTGCTATGGTAAAATTATGAGTATATATTAAATAAAATTAAACATCAATATAGCTTCTAATCATGAAATAAACTTAGGTAATAAAACTGTGCCACAAAAATCTATAAATTTTCCACCACTGCTTGTTTGTTGAGGATGGATTAACAGTACCCTACATTTACATATTTGGCATAATTTTATCAAATTTTCCTTACAAAAATCCTTAAAAATATAGAGTATAATTTGGGTTTTATAGATTATAGGTTTCTGAAAACCTACAGAATCTCTTGCAGAACGAGCAAAAGGAAACAGTATGCACTGAATGGTAGAAAAAGACATCAGGTTTTAGGATAGTGACAACAATCCAAGGAATAGAATGGCTATTTACAGATGCCTCATTGCTAACAATAGAAGTCTACACATAGTTCAAAACTCTTTGTGACATTTTTAAGTGAAGATAACATTCATTTCTCTTTATCGGCTATGCCTGTGCCAGCCACCTAATTTTGTGCTTTATATCGTAAACTGATCCTATGTCCTATAGCTGCAGGCTCATTCCAGACACATTATGCTCCTGACAATTCCTTGAACCTACCAAGGCTTAATGCTTCTGCCTGTGCTGTTTATACTGCCTCAGACACTGTTTGACAGATATCCAAGGGACTTGCTACATAATTACTTCATGTCTCTCTTCCCTTTCCTGACCATCAATATAACATGGAACCCAACAGCATCCCCTACTCTACCTTAATTTTCTTTTACATTCTACCAATCACCTCATAATGCCTCCCCAAACACTCACATAGATTTGTTTGCATGTTCACAGTCTGCTGCTTTCCCTCAAAAGATACTATGTATACTACTGTATTCCCTGAGTCTAGAACAGGGGTAGGGAACTTTTCCATGTTGGAAGTCCACATTAATGTAGCTGTAATCAAATAAGGCTGCATTCAAGAAACTTCAATTAGATATACTTAAAAATGTCCATTATTTTGTAAAAAATCTAGCTATTATACAATCAATAATGTCCAAAAATGAAAACTATTTGTTAATTTTAAAGTTAACTAACCTTTTAATGACTGGCAGCCTGGTGCTTTGTCCTCAGAAAGCTCCCAGTTGACTGGCAGAAGCAGCTTTTGGTCTCGTGAGGGTAGAAGGACCCTCCAGCAACCCGGGAGCCCACTAAGTACCAGAGACGTGAGTGAGGGAGAAAAAAACCACTCTGCTTACCCTTCCTGCTGGACGTCAAGCCTCTCAGGGGGTGATCTCTGCTGATATCTTGCTCCTTCTTGTTCTGCTCGACAACTTCTTCCTGTAGAATCTCTGGTAGGTTCTGGCACATTTCACTTGGAATTATACCTGATCTATGTTTATTTGTTTGTTTTTTCTTTTTCATCTAAAACTTTTCCTTCTTTCTGAGATAATCTGGCAGGTGGTGTCTCTGATCCACCATATTCACAGTGGATATTTTATATTTCTACAGCGTCAGTTGTAATGTCTTCATTTTTTATTGCGGTTATGGTTCTTTGAGTCCTCTCTTTTCTATTTCTGGTTGATCTGACTAGTGGTCTATTGATTTTGTTTATCTTTTCAAAGAACCAACTTTGTGTTTCATTGATCTTTTGTTTTAATGGTTTCCATTTTGCTTAGTTGTGTTCTGAAGTTTGTTATTTCTCTTCTTCTGTTCATTTTGGTTTTGGTTTGTTTTTCTTTTTTTAGGTCCTTGAAATGTGACATTAGATTGTTAATTCATGATCTTTCTGTTTTTTTGATGTAGGCATTTAAGACTATAAACTTTCCCCTTACAACTGCTTTTACTATATCCCATAGATTTTTTGAAATCTTGTATCACCTTAGTCATTCAGTTCAAGGAATCTTTTGATTCTCATCTTATTATTATCATTTATCCAAGGATCATAGCAGCAAGTGTTTAATTTCCATGATTTTGTGGAGATTTGGGTGCTTTGCTTGGAATTGATTTCTGATTTTATTCCACTGTGGTATGGGAAGATACTCCATATTATTTTGATTTTTTTAATATGCTGAGGCTTTTTTTGTGGCCCAAGATGTAATCAATCTTGAAAAATGTTTCATATGCTATTGGGAAAAATGTATTTTCAGTAGTTTTGAGGTAGAATGTTCTGTAAATGTTGGTTAGGTCCATTTGTTCTAGAGCTCCATTTAAGAACAGTGTTTCTTTATTTATTTTTGCTTCAATGATCTGTCCAGTTCTGTCACTAGAGTGTTGAAATCCTCAGCAGTTAAGGTGCTACTGTTTATTTCTTTGCTTAGATTTAAAATAATTTGCTTTATAAAATTGGGAACTCCTGTGTTAGGTGTCTATATATTTAGGATCATTATGTCTTGTTGTTGAATTGCTCCCTTTACCATTGCATACTGACCATTTTGTCTTTTTTTTTACCAGTGTTGATTTGAAACGTGTTTTATCTGATATGAGAATGACTACACCTGCTCGATTTTGGTTTCCATTTGCACGGAATATTTTTTCCCATACCTTTATCTTGAGTCTGTGAGAGTTCTCGTGCTTTAGATGTGTTTCTAGAAGACAGAAAATATTTATTTGGGTTGTGTTTTTTCATCCATTCAGCCAGTCTACGTGTTTTAAGTGGGACATTCAGACTCATCATTTTGAGTGTTAGTGTTGCTATGTGGGATTCTGTTCTGTTTATCATGTTGGCTGATACCTTATTGTTTTGTTTTCATTCCTGTGCTGTTGTTTTACAAGAGTTGTGAGCTTTAACTTCTGGGGGTTTTTACACTGGTGGGTATCTATTATGCTGTGTCATGTGTAATGCAATTTTGAGCATTTCCTGTAGGGCAGATCTAGTAGTGACAAATTCCCTTCGTGTTTGCGTGTCTGGAAAAGTGTTTATTTCTCCATCATTTATGAAACTTAGTTTTACAGGATACAAGATTCTTGGCTGGCAGTTGTTCTGTTTAAGAAAACTAAAACTGGGGCCTCAATCCCTTCTGGCTTGTAAGGTTTCTGCTGAGAAGTCTGCTGTTAGCCTGATGAGTTTTCCGTTGTAGGTTAATTATTGCTTTTATCTTGTAGCTTGTAGAATTTTCTCCCTCATTTTGACCCTGGCCAGACTGATGACTCTGTGTCTTGGAGATGGCCTCTTATGAAGCTTCCTGGAGTTCAATGACCATCTTGTATCTGGACATTTGAATCTCCAGCAATACCAACGAAGCGCTCCTCAGTAATTCCCTCAAATAAGTTTTCCACGCTTTTTGCTTTTCTCCTTCCATGCTTTTTCTCCTTCCAGGATACCTATAGTTCGTATATTGATGCACTTCACATAGTCCCATGTTTCTCTGCGTGATTGTTCGTTCTTTTGTTTTTTTCTTTTTTCTGCATCTTTGACTGACTGAGTTAGTTTGAAAGCCTTGTCCTGAAGCTTTGAGATTCTTTCTTCTGCTAGGTCTCGCCTATTGTTGAAGCTTTCTGCTGTATTTTGTAATTCCCTAAATGACTCTTTTATTTCTTTAAGTTATGTCCTTTCTTATGTTGTCTATCTCCTTAGTGAGTTTTTCGTATTTTTCATTCATGTTTTGAAATATTTATTCATTTCTTTGTGTTGATTTTCAACTTTCTCTTCACTCCTATTCATGTCATTTGCCATCCATATTCTGAATTCTATTTCTGACATTTTGACAATTTCCTTTTGCTGAGGTCTGTTGCTGTGGATCTATTGTGATCCTTTGAGGGTGTCAAAGTACCTTGTATTTTCATATTACCAGAATTCTGTTGCTGGTTTCTTCGTATCTTCTCTCAGCTCACGGCTGAAGGGTTTGTCATGCACCTGATCTCCTTTGCTGGGAATTCTCCTACTTAGAAGGAGGAGAGGTCCTTAGATATTGCTTTTGTGTCCTACTCTGGAGGATTGACCTGGCAGGAGAGGGAAGATACACTGAGAATCTGTAATATTGCTGTTCTCCTGAGTCTTCCCATTCCCCTGTGGTTGTCACAATCCACGCTGGTGCTGGGGGATAATGGGTTGGATTGGTGGGTTGATCTCCAAGCTACTGTTGTCAGCTCTCGAAGGGGGCTAGGCAAGTTCCTCCCCATATAGGCAGGTGGCATGACTTTGGCCAGCACCTGGGTGGGTTGCTAGACCTTGGCAGGAGCCTAGACACATCATGGGACTGCATCTAACAGTGGGATAGGTTAATGCCTGAGCAGGTTGTGGGATCTTGGCAGGAGCCTGTATGGGTTGCAAGACTTGGGCAGATGCTCAGACAGGTCACAGGACTTTGACAGGTACCTGGATGGTTGTGGGACCTCAGCCAGTGCCTGGGCAGGTTGCAGGAGCTTAGTGGGTACCTAGGCATACCACAAAATATCAGCTGGTCTCAGGGCTGGTCACAGGACCTTGTTGGTCACCTGGGCATGTTGTGGGACCTTGGTGGGCAGCTGTGTGCATCATGGGTCTGCATGTGGTGGCGGGTCATGTCACAAGGCCTTGGTGGGTGCCTGGACGGATCAAGGGGCCTTGACCAGTGCCTGCATGGGTCACAGGATAGTGGCTGGCAGTAAAGAGGCTCACTGGGCTGCAGCAGCTAGGCCACCCACAGCTGGCAGGGTTGGGGAAGTGTGCAGCACCTCATCAGGGAGTTGTGGTGGCTGGAGCTCTCACTCTATCCATGTCTGACTGTGGCAGCTGCTGCAGTGCTACTCAGGTGGCAGTGGCAGTGCTATCCGGATGACAAGATGGTGGCAGAAGATGCTGAGGGCCTGCAGGCACCTGCTTTGCTAGGATCCCTAGGAGGCAGCTGGTAGGGAGGTTTTGGGGGGTGGTGCATGGCACCAAGTCACAGTACATGTTATAGTGCCTGCCCTCCCTGCTCCCTCCCTGGCCTGCAGGGGTATGGGGAGGCAGCTTCAGTGGAGCCAATCCCCCTGCAAAATGGGCACTCTGGGGCTGAGGGCACAGAGTGGCATCTGTTGCAGCAACCTGAGACCAGAAGCTGGTGGGACCCCACTATGCCTGCTCTCCAGTGCAATCCTGCTGTACAGTCTCTAAGCAGCTCCCTGATCAGTTAGGAGGCTGCCAGCTCAGATTTCTGTGTCCTCTGGGAAAGTGCAGAGCTCTGGGGATCTCTCGCCTAACCCTATCTCACATGTGGACGATTCCCCCAGGTATCTTCATCTTGCCAAGTGGATCATCCCACCTCTCTCTCCTGCATTAGGTGTCTCCAGTCGCTTCTCTGGTTATTCATAATGCTCTCTCCAAGACAGTCCATCCGCAAATGAACCTCTACCCACAGGCTTTGATCCTCTCCTTGAGAATAGTGTGTGCAGGCTGCTTCCAGCTCACCATCTTATCCCGCCCCCCCAATGGCTACTTATTAATGTTCATGCTGATGAAGGATAATGGTGATGAAGCCCTTTAAAATTGTTCACATTATGAGACGTTTCATTTTTCCCCAGAGAGTAGAGAAAGACTGCCAAGTTGTAGTTTAGGGAAGATGCATAAGATACTTTCACAACTGTGGGAAAATAAACTATTCTTTAGTAGTCAGAAATTTCCCTGTTTAATAGTTGCAACGGAAATGTTATTAATAATTTGCCAATCTCTGTATTTTTTGTATCTCTACTTTTTACAGACTATATATGAGTATAAAACAGAGTTTTATAAACAAGAGTTGTATTATTTGCACCAGTGATAAAATTATCCTCTTCTTTAAACAAGAAAGAGGTTAAATGTATTAGCTACTGTTTGGAAAGTTAAGTATTACTACCCAATCACAAAAGTGTAATAATAAATTCACAATCCTCATCTATAAAGTGAACAGGAGCATAGTATAACTTGACCTGCCTCAACAAGATATTTTTTGAATTACAAAAATGTGAAACAGTACAGTATAATGAAGCCGTTTAGGCATAGTCTTGTGAAAATACCCTGGTTAATTACATAAATTCACGCTTTTGATTAGATATTGAATTAATGTGGGCAGCAGACATCACTTCTGTCTTATTTTTTTATTGTTTGAGTTTTTTACTTTGGTTTTTAATACAAGTATTATATTGCTTTAAATCTTTTCTAACTTAATAACTGGGCTAAGGGAACATTCTTCACTGAACAAATGGAAAATTTGTGTAAGATTATCAATGTACTCAGCATCTTCCTGCCTTTAGGAGAAACTTCACACTTCCTTTTTATTCTCTGCCCTATAACCTGTAAGAAATCTTTGCACTAGGTGAGTCCCCACCATGGAATTTATTTCCTGTCACAGCCCATGATATTGGCTATCATTTTTGAAAGCTACCTTTACCAAATGAGAGAATAAACCCATCCATAGATTGGAATCACTTTTCTCTTTGTATTCCTCTTTTCCAATCATAAAGGTCATTCAAAGTGTGTCTCCAGAAATTTAAAAAAAAAAAAAATTCTACCTTCATTTCTGCATTGCCAATATCTTGTATTTTTTAGTACTCAATAAATCTGTGCTGAATAAATGAATGATAGAATAAGTGAGTGAATAAATAAAAGTGATACAATTTGTAGCCTCCTGCCTATTTATTGGATGATATAATTTGGGTCGATGTTATACTCACAGGTGTTTAGAGGAAGCAGCACTCTAAGGGGAAAGGGGGCTATAACATATCTTCCTAAACAACGTAAACAACGGAGAAGTTTATTGAATATGAGACTTCTTAGCAACTGTATACCACAGGGAGCATTTAACTGAATAGGCTGTATGTTCGTTTTGCCCACAACAACTATAATGCTTAAAAGTAGATTATTATCCTATTTCAAATATTTCAAACACAGAATGACATATTTTTAAATAGATTTCTTTCCAGAAGACAGATTTTCTCCTCCCCTTTCTAATTTGCTATGCAACAAATATTAAACCATCTCCATTAACATGTGTCCCCTCCCTCATTTTGGAGAAATAACATAAGGTGGAAAAGTCATACTAGTCATCTGCAGAAAGAGTTTAGAGGGGTAACAATCAAAAAACAAAAAAAGAAAATAGAGAACCAATTTAAAGTATTACGAAATATTAAAGATTTCTTTTACAGTGTTAAATTTAGGAGGATCACATAATGATCAAGTTTCAGCTCTGCAACAGCTTTCTGTCCATACTCCAGATCAGAATCCCGATTCTGCTACTAACTAGAGGTGTGAACCTGAGCATGTCATTTCACCTCAGCTTTTCACCTGTCATTTGGGTTCACAACCATCCGGTTTATTCCAAGGGATAATTCCTGTTGAGTGTTCAGAATAGCACCTGCATATCATACATGTTCAACAGCAATTTTTAGTAGTACTATTAATAAAATAATTATTGTCTGCAGTATA
This sequence comes from Propithecus coquereli, assembly GCF_000956105.1. Classification (NCBI taxonomy): domain Eukaryota; kingdom Metazoa; phylum Chordata; class Mammalia; order Primates; family Indriidae; genus Propithecus; species Propithecus coquereli. The sequence continues at coordinate 2,263,510 of NW_012148163.1, read as the reverse complement.
GAAATTCTAGCCTTTGGGTAGACAAGAGATACATAGTTCTAACTAAACAATAATGATTGATTTTTCAGCTATGACCAAGGGTAATGGCAAAAGCACATGAAAAGTAGATTGTGTACTAACAGCGACATGTAAGATGAGGAATCTCATAAAATGCTAGTAAGAAAGTGAAACTGTCAAATAAATAAGGACCTAGCCCAGAAATTCTCTGCTACCACACACCTCATGCACTCCTACCACACACCACACACCACACACCTCTACCTTTTGGTATAGGTTCTTGACAAACACTCTGCCTTGTATCATTTTCTAATCCCACTGGCCCAAGTCCAGCCAGAGCCTATATTCATTTCATGCTAGATTATAAAAATATCCTTTAAAGCGGTCCCCTATCTCCAGACTCTGTCCATCAAATCTATTACGCTTATCAATTTTCAAATTAATTTTCAGAAAGCACTGGTTTGGTAGAGTCAGTCTCAGGCTCCAAACCTTTATTGTTTCTCTATTGCCTATAGAATAAAGCTCAAGTTCTTTAACTCTCACTCAATGATTGCTATACTTAGTCCCAATCTCTACTTCTAAATTTTGTTTTTACTTGATATCCTGCATAAAACATAATTTATAGCCAATATGAAATTTTCCAGATAACTTGTCATTGCATGCATCACATATCACACTACACACTGCCTTATATATAATATACATCTAGTCATTTAGATTATGTATCCCATATAATTCTTGAGTTGTCAAATATATTGGTAAATATTTGAATCCTGTAAAACACCTAATGGGATTCTTTGTGTAAAATTGCTTAATCAATATTTTTTATACAGTGGTAAATGCTACTCTCCAACTCCAGATTGGGAAGCCACTGAATCAGAGATTACAGCCAGTTTAGACAAAAATAAGTCACCCTACAACCCTCCCTCTTCCCCACCTTCAATGCTTATAGTAATCTTTTTCCTTAAATATTGCTTACTATCTGATTCTTTCTTTCTTTTTTTTTTTTTGTCATTTCATAGGTTTTACCAAAGCCCCCATCTTTTCTTGGCTGGATTATTCCATGGGTGTTCTAACTGGCTTCCCTACTTCCACACCCAGTCTACTGCCTTCCATCTTGCTCATTGCTTCCATGTTGATTGTCTGCAAGCTCTACTCAGAATATTCTGCCTTGGTTTCTCATTGCACACATCAAAAAAATCTAAACTCTTTTACAAAATACCCAAAGTTCATAGATTCTGACCTTTATCTACCTTTAACGCATGTTTTACAATTTATCTTTCTACTCTATGAACCTATACTATTTGAAGTTTTGAAAAACATACAGTATTTAATGAGTACTCGTCATTAAATTGTGACAGATCCTAGGACGACCCCAATAATTCTCAACATCTGGAGATCACATCTTTGCACAATCCCTTCCCCTACAATGTGGGTGGAACCTATGATTTCCTTTTAACCAATAGAATACAGTGAAGGTGTTGGGATGCCACTCTCCCATGATATATGGCATGTTATAGGTAAAGGTAAAGCGATTTTGCAGTTGTAATTAAGGTCCCATATCATTGATTTTGAGTTAATAAAAAAGGGGCTTATCCCAGCTAGACATAATCTAATCAACTGAAAGCCCTTAAAAGTGAAAAGTTTTCCTGCTGGCCTTGCAGAAACAACATTCATGTTTGAAATGCCCATGGACAGAGACTTGTGGAAGGGAGATGTGAGTGGCTTTTAGGACTGATGGCCTTCTCCAGCCTCCATCCAGTAACAAGCCAGGGCATCAACCACACAATAACGAGGGAATCAATTCTCTCAACAGCTGAATGAGCTTGGAAGCTGATTCTTCCCTGGTTGAGCTTCCAGATGAGAACACAGATCAGACCAATGCCTTGGTTACAGCCATGTGAAACTCTGAGTAGAGAACTCAGCTAAGCATGCCCAGACTCCTGACACATGGAAGCTATGAGATAATTAATGTGTGTTGTTTTAGGTCACTAAATTGGTAGTACTTTGTTATGCAGCAATAGACAACTAATAAATCATACTGCTGTCTTTGCCTATAATATATTTATATAGTACTTTCTACTTAGTTCTACATCCTACTAAAATAATCCTTCAGCAATAAACCTAAATATTACCTCCTCCATGAATCATTTTCTGATTTATTATCTTTGGTAATTTTACCTGTTCTTGTCCTCTCAGAGTATTTTGTACATATCTTTGTTAATACTAATCATACCATATTAAAATTTGATTTTACATGTCTGTTTCTCTCTGTGAACAAAGACCTCCTTGAAAGGAGACTAAACACTCAATATATGCATTTGAATACATAATATAATAAATAAATATTAAATTAGGTGATCTACTGTTATTTGGTAAGTTTATCAGCAATATTTTATGGGTTTTTATTATACTTCAAACAGTCTGCTTGGACCTTAGAATTATTTGCTTAAAAAAATGGATATAGAATTCTTATAAAAGAATAGACCACAGAAGTTGGGAAAGTAGTAAAATTCAGGGAGAAGAGATAAGATTTCATCTTAAAAGGATGATTTTTTAAAAAAAGGATAGTTGGTGTGAACAATGCTAGTTTGAAGAAGTGATTTGATGCTGATGAGAATGACTTCAAAATTTTACAGTTACTCTGAAAAGAAATGAGATGAATTACAATGAAAAAAATGAAGTAGAGGAAAAATAGTTGCTTGTATCTTGAGTTCTGACACAGTATGAATGATGATGGTTTCATAGTGTCTGGTCTATGACATATGAAATAAGATTCAAAACCCACATAACAGATGGTTAGGTTACAGGGGGAGATAATGTGCATTGAAAGATTAAGCTAAATATAAAGAGCCTGATACACATACACTAAAAGGAGGGGTGTGACTGCATTTATACATATCTACTATGTCACAGAGAAAGAGGACAAATGTTTGGCCTTTTCTACTGCTGGCAAGGCTTTCAGAGACAGAGAGGACTTTTGACAAGCCACATAAAACAGAATGTCATCATAATGCAAAGAATTCCCTCTAATCAAAGGAAGATTTTGTTGTATCTCATAATATAGTCAGTCATGTAAAATGTAAAGTATCCAGAACTAATGTAATATTGGTAGAGTTATCCCCCATAATGCTGTCATGCAGTCTATACAGTGATTTTTCTTCAACTCAAGGATTTAATTTCATTTATAGGAAAGAATGAAAAAACACCTTCAGCAACAGCATGTTCAAAGTCTTCATGTTGCATCTTATTTCTGGTTATAAAAACTCACGTACACTTAGATTACTTTGATAGCCATAAAACTGTAATTCAGATGAGTTATCAATACATGTATTTTTTCAGAGTGATTATTTTTGTTCATAATTATACAGCTAGTAAGTAGCAAAGCTAAACCTACCTCTCCAGGGTGGACTCAGATCTTTTTCATCATTGCCATTGAGCACATGCCAATCAACTAACATAACAGCTCACCCCCACCTCTTCTTATGAGATAGTGATAACAACCGCATAAGCATCTTCTATTATTTTTGCCTGTTTGCGTATTGTTATTGCACTCCTTATGATTTAAAATCGGTAATAAAAGGTAATAGAGAGAGCTAGTTATTAATATTAATACATTATTAATGTTCCTAAAGTCTTATCAAAATGGCAAAAGTTGAATAACTATATCTGAAAAATCTGTGGCTGGATGGCCACTACCCTGGTATCTGAAAGGTTGGACATGGAACTGGGCGATTCTCTGGAACAAAGGCCTAAGCATCATGTAAAATCTTTGGGAGAAGTATCAGGCCACTTGTCAACCCTTAATGTCCAGGAAGTTTCTATTAAAAAAGTCTAAGGAAAATGAAGAAAGTGGAAAGAAATCTGTTTTAAGGGATTCCTTGGCTTGCCACAATTAGCTCTTTTAAACCTGTGGATATATCACTTATAACTCCCGAGTCTCAATTTTCTCACTTGTAAAATTGGATTAATTATTCCTGCCTTGCCTATATCACAGAAAAATTGTGAAAATACAATAGAATAATATGGATAATACTTATTTGAAAACTACAACATTCCTTAGAATATGCTACCATTTTCCACCATATATACTCATAGAAGTCATTCCTAAATATTTGAGTTACTCAGCAAAACTTCTTGAATCATGCAAA
>NW_012148163.1:2249836-2250692 GCF_000956105.1 Propithecus coquereli | reverse complement strand
AGCAAGGTGACAGAAGATTTGACCAGGAATGACAATGTGACCTAATTGCCACATACAAACTGTATTGATTCCTAGGACTGATATGACAAAGTGCCATAAACCATGGGTAGCTTAAACAGAAATTACTGTCTCACAGCTCTGGAGGCTGGAAGTCTGACACCAAATGTTGGCAAAGCAACACTCCCTCAGAAGGCACTAGAGGAGGATCTGTTCCAGGCCTCTCTCCTACCTTCTGGTAGTTCCCTAACTTGTGACAGCATAACTCTATTCTTCACATGGTGCTCTCCATGTGTTCATGTCTGTATCTTCACACAGCATTCTTTTTATATGAACACTAGTAATTTTAGATAAAGAGCCCATCCTACTCCATTATGACTTCATCTCAACTAATATGTCTTTAATGACCCTATTTCCAAATAAGGTCACATTCTGAGGAACTGGGGATTTAGCCCTTCAATATACAAATTTTGGGGGGATACAATTCAACCCATAAATCATATGATTGACCCAATGATTGTGCACTTGAAATGTTTACTCAGATTGACACATACTGGGCCAAAAACTAGCCTCAGCAAAGGTGAAAGAATTGGGAACATGAATGAATTAGCTAGAAATTTCCTTAAGAAAAAAGAAAAAACAGTCAATGCTCATTATTTGCAGTAGTTGTATTCTACAAAGTCTCCATGAACACTGAATTAGTGAATACAGAATTTTTGCATGTAGGGGAAATACATACGTATATACATATCACATAAATTACACTCTTAAATCTAAAGAAAAAACTCATTCTAGTAAAGTTTATTTTCTTTATTTTACAAAAGGGAAAATGAGGTTCAGTCATGTTGAGTGGCTTCCC
>NW_012148163.1:2248500-2249786 GCF_000956105.1 Propithecus coquereli | reverse complement strand
TATTCCATGATCTATTTTAATAGGCAAAGTAATCACCTTGCAAAGATGTCCATGCCCTAATGCCTAGAACCTGGGAATATTTTTATTTAATGGCAAGAGGTATTTCTGCAGATGTTATAAAGGCTAAGAACTTTGAGATAGGGAGATTATCCTGGGTTATGTGGGCGGGACCAATCTAATCAGTAAAGTTCTTAAAAGTAGAAAAGAGCCAAAAAAGTAGGTCAGAGACATGTGAGATAAGGTTTCAACCTGCCTTTGCTGGCTTCGAAGATGGAGAAAGGGGATCATGAACCCAGGAATGTGATAGCCTCCAGAAGTTTCGAGTGACCCTTAGTTTATAGTCAGCAAGAAAAGAGGGGCCACGAGGAACTTACTTTACCAACAACTTGAATAAGCAAAGAGAGAGTTTCCAGAAAGGAACACAGCTGCTGACAACTTATTTTAGCTCCGTGAAACCTGTACCAGACTTTTCCCTGACAGAATCGTAAGATAGTAAATTTGTGTTGTTTTAAGCCAACGAGTTTGTGGCAATTTGTTATGTCAACAATACAAAACTAATACAACTATGTTAGAGTACATATACAATTAAGAATAAAACATATTATCTACCCTTGAGGACTTTACAGTCTTGCAGTTACTGGGTAATGATGGTCATTGGCTGCTTTAAAAATCTGGCTCTGTTAACCATTGGTGCTGTTCAGAGATGTGTTTCTCTTTCTAGGCACAGAGTAAAATTGAATGTCTGACTCCTTGAGGAAGGCCCAGCCACGTGACTTGATTTGACCGATGGAATGTGAGCAGAAAAGACACAAGTTATGCCCAGGAAACACTTTCAGAGTCAGAAATTTATTTGCTATAACTTTTTCTGTCTTTTACTAAGACTAGAAATGTTCCAGATTTATCTGAATCTTTGATGAGACCAAGCTAAAGCAGAGATCTCTACTAAACAGAGACACAGGAAGTATGAGCAATCAAAAAACTTGTTTGTGTTAAGTCATTAAGTTTGGAATTAGTTTATTTCCATAGTGTAACCACGCTAGTTTATACCGACTGATTTACTGACCAAATTAAAAAGGATTAAAAAATGTTCTCTTGGTGTTCTGGACTGAATGATAGGCAAGTCCTCTCAGCTTCATGATATAAACTTAGATTAATAAGCAGCAGTAGATAATACAATTCTTTTTGTCTGTTATGCAAAATTACATGTAAATATAATATTATAGACAAATTAGATAGAGTTATAAAAAAATCAAGCCAAAAAAGAGTTCTGCTTCCAGCAATAGTGG
>NW_012148163.1:2239071-2239520 GCF_000956105.1 Propithecus coquereli | reverse complement strand
TGAGAATATATAAGAAATTTTTTAAAATATCCTTTAGAAATCACCTTCTGGGATTCTGCTTTGCTCTTAGAATATCTATAATACATTATTTGGACTTATAAAATGAAAAAATTTCTTTATTTAGACGAATGATCTGGTAAAAGATGTCAACATAAACATTATAATACCTAAAATGTTATAACAGAAATGGACTGCTTAGAATTGATTTTGATTAGGGAATCTTATTAAGTGCATTCTAATAAAGTAGAATAAATTTTGCTAGAAAAATGCCACATTTCAAAATTAGCAGCCCCTCATTTCACATACTGTTAATTATAACTATGAATTACCTAAAAAAATCTTATCTAGTCATTTCCATATACTCTCAGTAATGAAATTCATATAAATGTAAATGCATTATAAATAATTGCTTTCTGAAATAGCTCCTGAGGTTAGAAGTTTGTTTATAA
>NW_012148163.1:2226317-2227386 GCF_000956105.1 Propithecus coquereli | reverse complement strand
TTTAGTAGAGACAGGGTCTCATTCTTGCTCAAGCTGGTCTCGAACTCCTGACCTCAAGCAATCCTCCCGCCTCAGCCTCCCAGAGTGTTAGGATTACAGACGTGAGCCACTGCGCCTGGGCTAATACTATTAACATTATTTAAACTTTTCTGAAGTGGAAAAAGAGAAATCTCAATTTAGAAAAGTTATTGTCATAAATATTTTTAAATTTTTATTTAGTGAATTGCTTATTGATTTCAGCAGTATTTTCATCTTCTTCTTTAGAGGTGTGCTGTCTAAACAATTATGATACAATTCTAACCTTATAGAAACTTTTTCAGAGGATAGAAAAGGAGAGAAAATTCTCCCACAATTTTCTTGTAGTCAATATAATCATTGTATCTAAATCAGAAAATGCTAGGATTAAAATTTTAAAAATATAGACCAATCTCACTTATAAATACTAGAGCTCTAATACAGACTAAATGCCGTAGAGTAATAAAAATGGGAATAGCCTCAGAAATAAAAGGATTGCATTAGATCAAAGAAGAATAAAAAGAAAAACTGGTCACATCAATAGACACAAAAAGATTGCATTTGATATAATTTTACTTATTCATAACAAAAACTACAGCTAACTAGAAATACCCTCAACAAAGAAAAAACTCTCAACATGTTAAAGGGTATTGACTTGGTTGAAGAATAGTTACTAAACATTTAGGATATAGATAATAATTAATGGTAAAATATTAGAGGCATTCTGTTAAAATCTGACAATAGATAAGGATGTTTGCTTCCTTCATTACATTTAATATTATCCCAGAATGCCCTGGCAAGTACAGTAACACAAGAAAAATTAATAAAATATATCAAGAAGAAGTATAATTATTATTTACAGGTGATATAGAAAATAGATATTATAACTGTATATAGAAAATATAACATAAAGTACAAGCATATCTTTGAAATTAAGTCTACATACCAATATACAATATCAATTGCATTCTTATTCAATGACAAAATTATTAAAAATGTAATTTTTAAAAGACATTATTTATGATAGCAACAAAAACAAAGAAATGAAAGCTAT
>NW_012148163.1:2222679-2226267 GCF_000956105.1 Propithecus coquereli | reverse complement strand
GTTAGCCATGTAATCTCTGGAGGTAGAAAGTCCTATTTTCAAAATCAATTAGCCATGTGACCTTAGACAAATTTATAAAACTATGAGTCTCAGTTTCCCCATCTATAGAATGGAAATAATAATAACACTCATCTTAAAGGGATATTGGAATAACTAAATGTGAAAACAGACTTTCTCACAGTGGTCACATAGTAAGAAGTCAATATATAATAGGTATTATAACTGTTATTATTGTTAATATTATTTGTATTTGTTTTAGCTCTTTAATGTAACAGTGCAGAACCACAACCTCACATCCATCAGAATCATGCTGATCTTGTATTTTTGGGCCTCTGATGAGTTTAGTGATCTATGAGAAACCTAGTTAGTTTGTCCATTCTTACTCTTTCTTACATTTACCATTAATAAAGACAGATAAATCAACTGGACTCTTCATACCTGGGGACACAGTTCTCATGATAAGAACCGAGCAGTTTTGCAAATTAGTTCTCAACAGGTTGATACTATCACTGGTATCTATTTAATTAAACTCTAGGGAAAGAAATGTTCTCAATCATACCTCACATTATTGTATTTTACATGTTGGAAAGAGTGAAGAGGGTGTTCTTGTTTGAGAAAAGGTTGTTTTTGAGTTACAGGAAATGAAAATTAGAAATAAAAGAGTGAGATCAAATTCCAGAGAGTGATTATTTAGGACATTAACCTGAAGAATTTAGATAAATAAAAGCAAATTTATTTAATCTTTCTGGTACACTTTGATGGATTGTAAGAAGCTTTCAAAATTTGAGTTTAAAATAATTGTAAGGACATACCTTGCCTCTTTAGGAAAACTTACAGTCACCAATTTTCAGTAGCTACCTTGGTATATGGAGAAACACCTGAGATGTATCTAAAATACTGAGCTGGACTATGTAGTCAGAACTAGGGACTGGAAAAATCTTAGGTTGTGGAACCTATGAGGAAGATTGCTTTGGTAGGCTCTACAGGGCAGATTGAAGAGGCAAAGCCGAATCAGAGAGACAAAGAGTTTGTTAAAGTCAGCCAGACAAATTCTTCACAGCATCTTTTTTATTATTCTAGGGTATGGACTTTATGTCTGCCTAAGAGACTTACAGCTATATCGAAGTATCTAAAACCAACCTGCAGTCTTGAAGGTTGGTGCTGCAAAGTAGATATGTCTGTGAGTCAAGATAGAGTTGGTCATGGTATATATCACACTCCAAAATCTCTGGGGCTTAAAGCAAGGAATGTTTATTTCTTATATATGGTCACCATATGCCAACAGAGGACTCTGCTGACATCTCCTACACTCAGTGACTCAGATTAATAAAAACTCCACCATCTGGAAAGAAGAAACCATGCTGAAGAAAGAAGAGACCACTGCAGTCTTCCATCAGCAAACAAATGCTGTTACCTGAAAGTGAAGCGTTAGGTTAGGATCACTGGCCAGACTGGTCATATGGCCCTGCCCAAGGCAAGGAGTGCAGGGTAGTAAAGTACAATCTTTCCCTGTGCCTGAAAGCAAAGACGAAGCAGACACAGGTGAGCATTAGCAAAAAATCTTTCCTATAACATCACAGCAAAACCCATATCTAACTTATAATAAAAATGCCAATATTTTTGAAACCTATTAGAAAAATTAATGATAACAATGATTAATAATCTTATCTAAGGTTGTCAGATACCTTGCTGTGTATCATGACTTGATCTTCATAACAACTCCATTTGAGTGTCAGTACAGGTGATGTATTAATTATTGGATTGATATGGAACCTGAGGCTCAGAAAGGTTAAGAGATTGACACTGGTTGTGTAGCTACTAAGTAAAGCAGCTATTGGTCTCCTTTATTCAAATACAGGAAAGTAAACTCTTAAGTTAGTGTTTCTCCATCTTTAACATTCATATAATTCATCAGAAAATCTTTCTAAAAAAGAAGATTGTGAATTAGTATTTTTGGGAATGGGCCTGAGATTCTGGCTTTGTAACAAGATCTCAGACGATGCCCATGCTGTGGATGCAAAGATCATACTTTGAACAGCAAGACTTTAGATGAATCACACATCGTTTCCTGTAACTTCTCACAGTACAATCTGCATTTCCTCTCTGCCTCTCTTCCACGTTTGGAGGCCCTTTGAGGCAGAGTTAGGAAGTTAATGTTAAATTGCACGAATGTTCTTTAAATTTGTAAAACTTTGTAAAGCTTTCCAAAATGTACAGATCGTGAAAAAAGGAAACATTATTCTTACAACTGTATCATTTGATTTACCCTTGAATTACAATGAGAGTCAGCAGATGTGTGTCCTGGTGATGTGCCCTCCTCCTTCCTTAGCGGCAAGTCTAAATCTACAGAGGTGAGAGCTAAGGAGAGAAGGTAATTGAGTGCTGACTCAGTACCAACTATAAATTGCATTGTGTTCATAACACATTGATAGCTATTAAAACTGGTGTTTTGTGAAAATTACATTTATTACTTTCTTACTTAAGTCTACAGAGAAATCACTTTTTGCCACCTGACTGCACATTTGACATTTTGGAAGGTAAGTGTACTTCTCTATCATAAATAACATCTTGAGGTCATTGTGTGCTATTCAATTCAAAGCAAAGGGGCTGAACCTAAAAAAGAAAAAAAAATCGTTTTGCTTCAAGGACAAAGTAAAAGACAATTGACTAAAAGAATTTCTTTGGGTATGGTTAGTCAGAGGGTCTTTGGGAAAAATTTGTCTGAGACTTTGGTGATCAAGTCACCTGCCAGACTCTGAAGGGACACATCAATCAGGTCTGACACTCTGCTGATTGCACCATCAAATCACCATCATAGGCTTGATTTGTCTCATCAGGTCAAGTGAAAAAAAATTTGATGGTAAGCTTTTTTTCAAATTTTTTTATTGAAACTTCTCCAAATAAATCTATATTTTGCATTGAGCTAAGCTAATCGACCATAAAGTTCTATACTTAATGACAAGATATTTAGAGTAGGTGTCATGCTTCCTTAGGCAGGGTCGAATGACTATTTTTAGCAAGCTGAGGAAACATTCATGATATTAACTCTCTAGAAAGATATTTGATAAACTGCAGGTCATTTTGACTTTAACTATATAGGAAAAAGGGAAAAGTTAAAGGTTACCATAGGCTGTTGGAAAATGACTGCTTGTCTATAAAATCGACACTTGAGTTGATGTTATAACTTATTACCCATGGACAATGTCGTAAATCAGTTTGGTTTATGTCATATTCTAAATGAAATAATCTAAGATACTGAATATTTATGATTTAATTAGAAACATAAGTATGCAAATACAGTCTTCATATTGTGAGATTCTAGTTATAATTCTTTTATTAGGGAATAACAAATCTGAGATCTTACTCCATTCAAAACACTGGAATATGTATTATGGGGATAATAGAGAAAACATGTTGATAATAATACTCTAGTATAATGATAATTATCTTTCCTGCAAGGTCTTAGATATATTCAAAAAACTTATCAATCACTACAATAAATAGGATGGTACCAATTTATATTCTCACCAGTTGTTTACGAAAGTGGCCACATGACTGCAAATATCAATACAATTTTTTTTTTTTTTT
>NW_012148163.1:2219476-2220549 GCF_000956105.1 Propithecus coquereli | reverse complement strand
TAATAAAAGAAAATGTAATAGAAATAAGAGCAAAGAATATAAATAGGTAATTCATAGAAAATTATGAGTGGCCAAAAACCAAAAAGATATTCAACCTTACCAGCAATCAGGCAGATGTGAATTAAAATCACAACAAAATAATATGAATACCAATCAGATCAAGGGGGAAAAAAAAAAGCTTCATGACTTAGCATTGACAACAACTATGAGAAACGGGGACTCTCATCCTCTTGAGGTGGGAGAACAGTAGAGCCCTTTGAAAATGCCATTCTTTCTGTTACTTAAGAAAGCTAAAGAAATGATATTCCCTAGGAAACACTTTCTCTCCTAGGTAATTTCTCTCACATGAACACAAGGAGACATCAGCAGGGTTTGCAGTAGTAAAAACTAGAAACAGTGATCAATATCACTACTGCTTATGAAAACCTGGCTCTCAGAAACTTCTTCTGAGCCGAACCACATGACTGGTTCTGGCCAGCAAACCTGGAATAAAAGTGAATTGCACAATTCTTCTGTTTCTTTCCCCACTGCCACCATGGTTATGATTTTCTAGGCAGGAAGCCCTCATCACTTGGATCCCTGAGTACACTGTGGAGCTGAACATCTTCTTAAACTATAGTAGATTTTACCTAAGCAAAAAATAATTTTTTGCTGATGTTTTTGGGTTGTTTTCTATTGCAGTATAAATCTAGCCTCTCTTAACATAGGTTAAATCTCATCCACAGGAATATTAATTAGTAAATTGTAGATCAGTAATAAAATGGGATACTACACAAATATGAAAAAATTAATGAACTAGAATAACATATCAAAGCATGAACAGTTGGACACAGTGGCACACACCTGTAGTCTCAGCTGCTCAGGCTGAGGCAGGAAGATAGCCTTATCCCAGGAATTTTATTCTAGCCTGGGCGGCACTGGTAGATCTCATTTCTAAAAACAAAAACAAAACAAAAATTATAAACAAATCTCCCCAAAATAGTTATCAGCAATTGCAATAGAATGCATAGAGAATGGTCTCACATATAAAGATTAATGACTTGAGAGATGATATACTGTATTGTTTAGCAATG
>NW_012148163.1:2206847-2207851 GCF_000956105.1 Propithecus coquereli | reverse complement strand
GTAAAGACATAGTCTTGCTGTGTTGCCCAGGGTGGTGTCAAGATCCTGGCCTCAAGTGATCCTCTCACCCAGGCCTCCCAAAGTGCTAGAACTACAGGCACAAACCATCATGCATGGTCTATTATTATTTTTAATAATTCTTTCTTTTAATCTCCATACTAGAGATATAAATGATTTCCTTACCACCATTACAGTGAGCATTCTGAATTTGTGTACTCTCTTTCACCAGTGAATTTTATACTTTTACATGGTTTTGTATTACTGATTAGTGTTCTTTTCTTTCAGCTTGAACTCCTTTTAGCATTTCTTGTAAGAGGTTTGGTGTTGATGAACTCTCTCAGCTTTTGCTTGTGTGGAAAAATCTTTGTCTCTACTTCGTTCCTTAAGGACAGATTTGCTGGGTATGGTATTCTTGGGTGAAAGTTTTTTTTTTTTTTTTTCCCTTTGGCAACTTGAAAATATCATCCCATTTTTCCTGCCCTGTATGGTTGCTGATGATAAATACACTGCTAACCAATTGGAATTTCTGTACATGTTATTTCCTTCTTTTCTCTTATTGCTTTCAGGATCTTTTCTTTGTTGTTGATTTTTGACAGTTTGAATGTAGTATGTCTTGGTGTAGTTTTGTTGGGATTGAATCTTATTGGAGTATTTTAACTGTCTTGTACTTGAATATTTATATCTTTTCCTGGATTTGGAATATTTTCTGCCAATATCCTTTAAAGAAGCTTTGTACCCTTTTGTCTTTCTCTTTTATTTCTTTAACTCCTATATCTCAAATGTTTTCTCATTGATGCTGTTCCATAAATCCCATAAGCTTCCTTAATTCCTTTTCATTCCTTTTTCTTCTTGACTGAATATTTTCAAATGACCTCTCTTTGAGTTTGTAAATTCTTTGTTCTACTTTATTGATTCTGCAGTTGATGTTTTTTATTTCATTTGTAATTTCAATTATTTTTAAATTCAAATTTTGGGTTTTTAAATTCAATCATATTTCAGCTCCA
>NW_012148163.1:2204428-2206797 GCF_000956105.1 Propithecus coquereli | reverse complement strand
AGTTAGACTTTTTTACACTCCGCATGTTAAGTGAGATCATGCAGATTTTGTCTTTCTGTGCCTGGTTTACTTCACTTAACACAATGTCCTGCAGGTTCATCCATGTAGTTTCAAATGACAGGATTTCCTTTTTTAAAGGCTAAATATTATTCCATTGTCTACATTTTCTTTATTCATTCATCCACTGAAGGACACTTAAGATTGTTTCCATATCTTGGCTATTGTGAATAATGCTACAATAAACATGGACATGCAGATATCTCTTTGACATACTAATTTCATGTTTTTTGGATACATACTCAGTAGTGTTGGGATTTCTGGATCATATGGTAGTTCTATTTTTAATTTCTTGAGGGATTTCCTATTTTCCATAATGGCTGTACTAATTTACATTCCCACCAACAGTGCACAAGGGTTCCTTTTCTTCACATCCTCTCCAACACTTATTTTCTTTCCTCCTTTTGATAATAGCCATTGTAATATGTGTTACAATGTAAACTTCTAACAGGAGAAGTGACAGCTTATTGAGGCTTTACTTTCCCGGATGATTAGTGATATGGAACATTTTTTATATATCCATTGGCCATTTGTATATCTTCTTTTGAGAAATGTCTACTCAGGTCCTTTGACTATTTTTGAACCATGTTATTTGTTTTCTTACTATTGAGTTGTTAGGGTTACTTACATATTTTTAATAATAACCTCTTGTAAGATATATAAGAGATTGCAAACATACTCTCCCATTATGTAGATTGTCTCTTCACTTTGTTGATCATTTCCTTTGTTATGCAGAAGCTTTTTAGTTTGATGTAATCCCATTTTGTCTATTTTTGCTTTTATTTCCTGTGCTTTGGGGGCCATACCCAAAAGGTCATCACCCAGACTTATGTCATGGAGCATTCCCCTTATTTTTTCTTTTAGTAGTTTTAGGGTTTCAGGTCTTATGTTTAAGTCTTTAATCCATTTTGAGTTGATTTTTGTATATGTTGTGAGATGAAATTTAATTTTATTCTTATATATGTAAACACCCAGTTTTCCTAGCACCATTTGTTAAAAATACTGTATACTCTCCCCATAGCATCCTCTTGTCACCTTTGACAAAAATCAATTGACCATAAATGTATGGTTTAATTTCTGCATTCTTGTCTCTTCCAGTGGTCTATGTGTCTCTTTTTATGCCAGTACCACACTCTTGATTGCTATAGCTTTGCAGTAAATTTTGAGCTCAGCTACTGTGATGCTTCTAGCTTTGTTCTTTTTACTTAAGATTGCTTTGGCTATTGGGGGTCTACTGTAGTTCCACACAGATTTTAGGATTGCTTTTTCTGTCAAAAAAAAATCATTGGAATTTTGGGAGATAACTGTGTGGAATCTGTAGATCACTTTGGGTAGTATGGAAATTTTAACAATATTAATTCTTCCAATCTGTGAACATGGGATATCTTTCCACTTATTTGTGACTTCTTCAATTTCTTTCATCAGTATTTTATAATTTTCAATGTACTGATCTTTCACTTCTTTGGTTAAATTTATTCCTAAGTATTTTTTTTATTCATTTTTGTAGTTGTAAATGGGATTGTTCTCCTAGTATCTTTTTTGGATCATTTGTTGTTAGTGTATAGAAATGCTACCAATTTTTGCATGTTGATTTTGTATCTTGCAACTTTATTAAATTTGTTTATTAGTTCTATCCTTTTCTTTTTAGAATCTTTAGGTTTTCTATATATAAGATCATGTAATCTGCAAACAGAGACAACACTTTTTCCTTTCTGATTTAGATGACTTTTATTGCTTTCTGTTGCCTAATTGTTCTGGCTAGTACTTTCAGTACTATGCTGAATAGAAGTGGTAAGAGAGAGCATCCTGCCCTTTCCTGGTCTTAGAGGAAATGTTTTCAGCTTTTCACCATTGAGTATTATGTTAGCTTGTTGTATGTGGCCTTTATTGCATTGAGGTATATTCCTTCTAAGTCTAATTTATTGAGTGAGTGTATGTAGGTATGAGTGTTTTATGAAAGGATGTTGAATTTTGTTAAATGCTTTTTCTACATCTATTAAAGTAATCATATGGTTTTGGTCTTTTACTCTATTAATGTGGCATATCACATTTATTGATTTATGTATGTTGAACCATCCTTGCATCTCACAATAAATCCTACTTGATTATGGTAGATAATCATTTTAATGTGTTGTTTTGTTCAGTTGCTAGTATTTTGTGGAGGAATTTTGCATCTATGTTCATCAGGGATATTGGCCTGTAATCTTCTCTTCTTGCAGTGTCATCGTATGGCTTTTGTTTCAGGGTGATGCTAACCTTGTAAAATGAGTTTGGAAGTATTCTTTCTTCTTCAATATTTTGAAAGAGTTTGA
>NW_012148163.1:2202664-2204227 GCF_000956105.1 Propithecus coquereli | reverse complement strand
AGAAGATATTTTTTTCAAGGTTTCCAGATACACTTGCAGATTTTTGTTTGGAGATAAAATGATAACTTTTACTTACTTATTTTTTCAAATAACTCTATTCTACAGATGTATTTCCCTTAAGTTTGGAACAATTTAAAAGTTCATAATTTCCAATTTTGTCTTCCAGAGTAGCAGCTTAACTAAATATTTTTAGCACCAATAAAATAGCAACTTTTTAACCTTAAATCAAAAGCTATTCCTCAGTTTCTGACCAAAAATACTCACGAATTCAAGCATGTTATGGATAGCTTCTCTTGATCATATCATTCTGGGGGCTAGATTTACTTTGTCTTCCAAAAATGTGAAACCTCTGCTCAAGTAGTCATCAAGATCTTCCAGCTTGATTTTCTGGAAGGTAAAAAAAAAAAAAAAATCCATGTGATTGAAACGAATACGCTATTTATATCTGAGGTTTAATAATAAAACCACATTAAAAAAGATAATGATCAAGTTGCTGGATCTGATATTTTTGATGACTGTTGGGGTGGTAGAGAAGGCTACATATGCATTATTAGTAGAATTTCTGACACCAGTGTAATGGGGCATAATATCAGATAGTGTTTTTTCTAAGTCAAGCCAATCAAGCCAGATGTGCATGCAAACACTGACCCACTTCTCTTTGCATAAAGCATTAGTATTTTCTTCATGATCTAAATTTTGCTTGTGGAATTTTGACTTTTGATCAACACTGAAGTTTATAAGAGGATATTGTCAAATAAGGATTTTTCTTTGATGGAATCAAAATTCTCAAAATGGATAAAAACCAGAAGATAGCTATACTGAAAAAGTTAGTATTTTTATCTACTTACATGCTGAATAAAAATGTTGTAGCTGCCAATTCACCTGCTTCAAAAGATGAGAAAACATTACTATTGAGCCCAGAATAGAAGTAGTTATTTCAAAGAGACAGTGCTACAATTTAACTTATTTGCTTTCGGCTACAACTAACAAGAACATATATAGGGCATATGGTTCTACTAAGAACTCTAATTGTTCATGACTTCTTTTGCCTAGGCAGTATAGAAAAGTAAATAGAGCACTTCAAGACCAGGGTCTATTTATAACAGCAAATTGAGTTTTGCTAAAGTTCTATCCATTTCAGATGGATCTTTCTAATTAAAAAATGCACATAGTCCAAAAAAATTTCTGGTGATTTAAAAAGTAAAACTATATATGAGCTTCATTTTCTTTAATCATCTTTAAAATATCCTAATTTTATTGGACCTCATGAAAACATAGATATGTTATGATCATAATGTTACAATAATCTTGTCTTTACTTCTTTTATTATAAAATGGAGCTACTCTAGAAGTGAAGATTAGTGAGAGCAGATATTTCTTTCTACCTTATCAGAATCTCTCATTAAATTCTTTTGTCATTATTTGAAAGAATTCATTGATTCTGTCACATGAACGTATGTGTGCGTATGTATATGTGTGTGTGTATGATAGATAATAACATTCTCTAAGGTTATTTTTCAACATCATAGGAATACTCTTTTTGAAATTTTCAAGTATATATTAT
>NW_012148163.1:2196070-2198233 GCF_000956105.1 Propithecus coquereli | reverse complement strand
TTTTTTGAGGCAGAGTCTTGCTCAGTGCAGTGGCATAATCATAGCTCACTGCAGCCTCAAACTCCTGGGTTCAAGCCAACCTTCTGCCTCAGCTTCCTGAGAAGCTGAGACTATAGGCATGTGCCACCATGCCCAGCTAATTTTTCTATTTTTTGTAGGGATGGGATTTTGCTCTTGCTCAGACTGGTCTTGAAATCCTGGCCTCAAGCAATCCTCCCACCTGAGCCTCCTAAAGTGCTGGGATTACAGGCATGAATCACCACCCCCCGCTTATGTTTTATAATTTTAATCTTTGTTAAATTTCTCATTTTTGTTATTTTTTTGATTTTATTGAATTGTTTCTCTTATTTTAAAAAAATGTGTCGAGCTATTTGTAAATAATTATTTTGAACTCTTTGTGAGGTAGTTTATGTCTTCCATTGGTGGGGGTAGCTACTGAGAGATTACTGTCTTCTTTTGGTGGTATTGTCTCCTTGATATTTCATGTTTCTTGTTGCCCTGCATTGATGTCAGTGCATTTGTTGGAGCAGTCACCTCTTGCAGATTTTATGTGCTAGGATTGCTGTGGACAGACTTTCCACAAAAGTGTTTTTGGAGGGAAGGGTGCAAAGTCACTTGCTGGGTGGGGTGCAATAGTTCTGGCATGGTGAGTGTGCAAGTTGTGTAGTTTCTATGCGGCTCTGTTAGTTGAGGTCAGTGTTGACAAGATTGCAGGGATCCTTAGCAACCAATGCTGTCGATTTCTGCAGTAGCAGAGAAGGTTGATGGCGTCGTCAGTGGCGATGGCTGTTAAGGCACCCCAATCTCTTTTCTCCTACTGGGAAAGTTGTGGCTGTGGGTTCTCCCGCTGTGGTGATGGCACTGGTGTCTGATCAGTGGTGACCATAAAGTGGCCATGGAACAGAGGCCCAAAGCATGAATATGCATTTAGAGACTGTAGCTCTGAGGTCTGGAGTGGTAATGGCACTGGTGCCTGGGGCACGGACACCCTCACTGCAGTGTTGGTAACAAAATTTGAGGTGTGGATGCTTGTGAAGCAGCTGAAGGAGCTGAGAATGGGAGCACTGGTGGGTGCAGCTTTAGAGTGACTCTGGGGCCAGGGCGGAACCTAGCTGTCTGTGGCAGTGTGGTCGTGCAGTGTGGCCACATGCAGCAAGAGCTTGGCTCTGGGCCTGATGTGTGAACTAGTAGGCTCTGGTAGTGGCTCTGGTGTTTGAAGTGTAGGCACACACAGCACCATCTTGAAGCTGGGATCTGAAGCGCAGACATGTGCTAGCTTCAGCCTCTCCAGGGTCAGCGTGGGGCTCAGCTCTCTACGGTGGCTGAGCTGGTGCCTGAAGCATGGGGTCACACAGCAAGAGCTGGGATATGGTGCCCAGAGTGAGAACCAGCTTGTTATGGTGATGACTCCAGTGTCAGACATAGATGGGCCTTGTGCAGCCACAGAGCCTGGATCTGCATGTGAGCACCCTTGGAGCACCCATAGCTCCAGAATTAGGGCACATAAAGAATTGGGAGAGGTGAAAGCTCCTTTCTCATAGTGGTTCAACAATGGCTACTTTTTAGGTGAGGGTGGGGCATGGAGCCAAGTCTCCCTCTCTGGGATTCTCAAGCAAGAATAGCTGTTGGTTTCCTCAGTGGCAAGAGATGTTGGAATACTTTGAGTACTCCACTCAAAGTGGAGGCCACGGGGGAGCATTGTGGTTCACGTCAAGTGGCTGATGTCAATAGCTTTTACCTTTCTTCTTTGCTCCTAGCTGTTGCCTGACATCTCAGGTCTCCCAGTCTCACCAGTTACCCTGTCTACGTGGATATTACTCATTTTTTTCCCTCCTGTGTTGTTGCAGATTCTTTCGTGGGCCCTCGAGCTCTCTCTAGGCTGTTTTGCTTTGTGTGAGTCACTGTCTGTACTTGTTTTTTGTGTGTAGTGGAGAATGAACCCTGGTATCTCCTACTTAGTATCTCCTTGGTGTTGTCCTTTTTTTAAAATAAAGAAGTTATTTCCAAGTTTGGAAACTTTTGCATTATAAAATATGCTTTAAAGAATTTGAGACTTTGTGAGCATGTTTAATTTTTTTCTTTATTTTTAAATATTCACTTTGATATGATGATATTCATTTTTCCATGCCTCTTGAGTTACTCCAAGAAGTTTAGCCATCAAAT
>NW_012148163.1:2194896-2196020 GCF_000956105.1 Propithecus coquereli | reverse complement strand
TTTTATTTAATTAAATCCTTTCTTTTTTTTCTTAGTCTAGTTAAAGTTTTGTGGATTTTGTTTATCTTTTGAAAAAACTAATTCTCAGTATCTTTCAGATTTTCTATTGTTTTTCTTGTCTCTATTTAATTTAATAGGTAAGGACTTACTACTGCTATTTTGGTAATAGTTTTCTGGTTTTGTAGATCTTTTGTTTCTTTCTTTCTCTCTTGCTATCTTCCTTCGTGCCTTGATTATTTTCTTTAGTGGTATGCTTTAATTCTTTACATTGTATTTTTTGTGTATCTAGTGTAGGTTTTTGCTTTGTGGTTACCATGAGGCTTACATAAAACATAACAGGCTATTTTAAGGCAATAATTTAAATTCGATAGCATAAAATAACTCTACCACTTGTATTTCATCCCCCTCATTTTATGTTTTTGATGTCACAATCTACATCTTTTTATGTTTCATATCCTTTAACAAATTATTGCATCTATTTTTTTTTCTTTTTTTCTTTGTTTCTTTTTTTTTTTTTTTAATACAGGTTCTCACTGTTGCCCAGGCTGTTGTACAGTGGCATTATCATAGCTCACTACAATCTCAAATTCCTGGGATCAAGTAATCCTTTCTTCAGCCTCCTGAGTACCTGGAACTAGAGGTGCACGCCACTGTGCCTGGATAATTTTTTCTAGTGCTTTGTTTTTTTTTATTTCGGTAGAGACATAGTCTTGCTGTGTTGCCCAGGGTGGTGTCAAGATCCTGGCCTCAAGTGATCCTCTTATCCAGGCCTCCCAAAATGCTAGAACTACAGGCACAAACCATCATACATGGTCTGTTATTATTTTTAATAATTCTTTCTTTTAATCTCCATACTAGAGATATAAATGATTTCCTTACCACCATTACAGTGAGTATTCTGAATTTGTGTACTCCCTTTCACCAGTGAATTTTATAGTTTTACATGCTTTTGTGTTACTGATTAGTGTTCTTTTCTTTCAGCTTGAACTCCCTTTAGCACTTCTTGTAAGAGGTTTGGTGTTGATGAACTCTCTCAGCTTTTGTTTGTGTGGAAAAATCTTTGTCTCTACTTCGTTCCTTAAGGACAGATTTGCTGGGTATGGTATTCTTGGGTGAAAGTTTTT
>NW_012148163.1:2191138-2192656 GCF_000956105.1 Propithecus coquereli | reverse complement strand
TAAATTCTCTCAATAAATGTGAATGGCTTGAATTGCCCACTGAAGGGACATGGGCTGTCTGAATGGATAAAAAAAAAAAAGACACACAAAAAAACAAGCCAAGTACCTGCTGTCTGCAGGAAACACATCTTACCCACAAGGACTCATTCAGACTCAAGGTGAAGGGATGGAAAACAATTTTCCAGGCAAATTGAAACCAAAAGAAAGCCGGTATAGCCTTTCTTATATCAGATACCATAAACTTTAAAGCAACAAAAGCAAAAAAAGACAAAGACAGTCACTTTAATGATGTAGGGAAAAAAATCAACAAGAAGACAGGACAATCCTAAATATTTATGCACCCAACTCAGGATTGCCCAGATCAAGCAAATCCTGCTTGATCTAAACAATATGATAAACAGCAACACCATGATAGCCAGGGACTTCAACACTCCCCTGACAGAACTGAACAGATCCTCCAAGCAAAAAATAAGCAAAGAAACAATGGACTTAAATAAAACTCTAGAACAAATAGGCCTAACACACAACTACAGAATATTCCACCCAAATAACAATGAATATATGTTCTTAATGTAAGCTCATAGACTTTATCTAAAACAGATCACATCTTAGACCATAAGACAGATCTCAACAGACTTTAACAAATAGAAATTATACCATGTATCTTCTCAGACCATAGTGAAATAAAATCAGAAATTGATTCCAACAGAAACACTCATCTCTACACAAAGTCATGGAAATTAAACAATCTATTGCTGAATGATTGTTGGGTCAAGGAGGAGATTCAGAAAGAAATCAAAAGATTCTTTGAACTGATTGATAATGAGAACACAAGTTATCAAAATCTGTGGGATACAGCAAAAGTGGTCCTCAGAAGAAAACTCATAACCTTAAATGCCCACATCCAAAGACAGAAAGATCACAAATCAACAAACCAATGAATCGTCTCAGGAACTGGAAAAGGAAGAGCAAACCAATTCTAAACCCAGCAGAAGAAAAGAAATAACCAAGGTCAGAGCAGAACTAAATGAAATTGAGAATGAAAGAACTATACAGAAGATTAACAAAACAAAAAGCTGGTTCTTTGAAAAAATAAACAAAATTGACATGCCTCTTGCTAGATTAACCAGAAGCAGAAAGGAAAGGACTTTAATAAGTTCAATTAGAAATGAAAAAGGAGAGGTCACAACTGATGTCACAGAAATACAGAATACCATCTTTGAATACTATAAATACATCTATGTCCCAAAACTTGAAAACATGGAGTAAATGGACAAATTCTTAGAAACACACAACCTCCCTAGGCTCACTCAGGAGTAAATAGAATTCCTGAACAGACCAATATCAAGCACAGAAATTGAAGCAACAATAAAAATTCTTCCCAAAAAAAAAGTCCCAGACAAGACAGGTTCACACCTGAGATTTACCAAAGCTACAAAGAAGAACTGGTACCTATACTGCAGAAATTATTCCACAACATTGAGAAGGATAGAATCCTCCCCAACTCATTCTACGAAG
>NW_012148163.1:2188068-2191088 GCF_000956105.1 Propithecus coquereli | reverse complement strand
CAAGATGGCCAACTATAGACAAAGATTGTTGGACCATCCTGGCAGAAGAGTTGAGGATTGGACTGAGGAGAAGGGAGAATGATTACTCTCAGAAGTGGACCATGGGAATAGACACAAGTGTAGTCCAAGAACACAACCAGGAAGAACTGAGCAGCTGAGAGAGAGGAAGATAGAAGAGAGTAATTGCTGCAAACTAATTCCAGGGAGTTCCAGAGCCAAGGGAAGGGTAAGGGGTATTTTCAGCCCTCCCCAACCTAAGTACCTCAGGCCAGCAAGGGGACACAGGGGTCTCATCCCACAGGGTAGTGTCATAAGAGACCAGAGAGTCAGAATCCTTGCATTTAGATGCCTCCTCCTCAGCACCTTCTCCAATCCTGGCATCCCAGGAAGTAATTTTGGCTCAAGCCACTTACAGCCATGTGGCTGCAACCACCCCATAGCAACTGCCAACGCACCTTGTGCTGAATGACTTGGCTCCCCACAATGAGAGCACGCTCCCAGCCAAGCCTGCCTCTGTCAGCACAGCCACCGCCATGGCTTGGAGAAGAGGGTGGTTACGCTGTTGGGTCTGCGGCTTGGAGAGGAGGCACGGGTCCCCCCAACCCCCTGCCAACTCGAGAGCAGTACAGAAAGTCCACAGCCTCTTCCCCAAACCATAATGGCCGCTGCTAGAGTTCTCTGTGCTGAGTGATGTGTTTTCACTCCCAGCCAGCAGGGCAACCTCAGTTTGTAATATTCCTGCCCATAGGCATTTGGTGCATTTACCTGCTTACAGCGCAGACAGCAGGGCAAGGAGGCAGGGGAGAGAGATCATTGTTCCAGGGTTGTGTGGCAAGTGAGAGCCCATCCCTATTGGAAGGGTGTGGTGGAGCACAGGAGAATAGGGTTCTGCATCCCCTCTCCCTGGAGAACTGCCATAATGGTCTTTGCTATGCCATTGTGACTCAATTTGCATAAGTACTTGTTTCCATGACAAATGGGTGCCTCAGGTACTTCAGGCTGAATCAGAGCAGCTGCCTCTACCCCCATTCACTTTAATAGAGAGTTCAGCTTGAACCAAGGGTTCCTTGAGCTGCCACTATTTACCTGGTGGGGTTGTCCCCCTGGCAGAGACTTCTGGGGACAGAAAGGCCCACCCACATCACCTTGGGATCTAGTGCTGGAAAAGGGGTACACAGTTGGAGATCTTCCTATCTGCCAGTGACATGTAGAAATGCACACCAGCAGGCCAGACACACAAACTGTGAGGAAGCTTCAGAGCCCATCTTGGGTGGAGGGGAAACACAAGTGGACCAACTGGGGGGAAAGTACCCAGATTTGTGGACAGGGACAGAAGAACCTGGCTAAAGGCCTCAGAAATCACATGAGCAGGCCCCTCCCGTCAGAAGCAGCCTTCCAAGCTTGGAGAGATAGCCCTGAACTCCATAACAGCGGATCCCCCTAGGGGCTGGATAAGCAACCTCTGAGCCCCATAGAGGCTCACACACCTAGGCTCTCGCACCTCAGCTATGAACAATCTTGCTTCTCCCTCCATCTCAGGAGGGAGCAGGGTACAAGCAACCTGTGGGAGGTGCAAGAACCCTCCCAAAGCTTGGGGCCCTTGTATACCCCACCTGGGGGACCAGAGGCTGCCACGGGCACAACAGATTACCTTGGTAACTGGCTCCTCCATGCAAACTACAATCAACAACAGCAGGAACAACCCCATAGCTAAACACAGTGCCTTCCATCTCAAGCTATTAGGGAGCAGTGGATTCATACCTACAAATAAAATCCACCAGTTTAGAGCTTAAGCTGGGGGACCAAACTCTCTACACTCCATTGGGAAGAGGTGAAGACAACAGGTCAGAGGTAACCCAAGAGGTTCATTAAACTTGCCAAAACACCCCTAAGGCAATTCAGGACCAGTGCTCCTCTCCTTGGCACTGTCAGGGAACGAGCCTTGGTGACTTGAGGACGGCCAAAAACCAGCCCTAGCATCCCCAGCTCTCTAACAAGAGGCCAGATGAGAAAGCATCAGTGAAAGAATTCAGGAAACATGAAAATTCAGAGCAAAAAGTCACCCCCAAAAGAAATCATTAGCTCCTCAGAAATGGATACCAACTTAAATTAAATGTTCAAAATGACAGATAAAGAAGTTTGAATATGAATTGTAAGAAAACTCAATGAAATTCAAGAGAAAATAGACACCAAACACAAAGAAGCCACACACACACATAAAAATGAAGGAAATGAATAAAAAAATTTCTAAAGAAATCAAAGTATTACGGAAAAACCAAACAGAAATTCTGGAAATGAAAGATGCATTCCGGGAATTACAAAGCACAGTGTAAAGCCTTAAGAATAGGCTGGATCACACAGAAAAAAAGAATCTCAGCACTTGAAGATAACACCTATGAGCTAAACAAATCAGTCAAAGAGAAAGAAAACAGAAACAAGAGGTGTGAACAAAGCATACAAGAAAGCACACATGGGAACCAGTATGTAAAGAGGTCAAGCATAAGCATGATGGGCATCCCTCAGGCCAAAGAAGAAAATACACAAGGGCTGGAAAATCTATTCAAAGGAATAATTGAGGCACATTTCCCTGGCCTAACCAGAAATCTAGATATCCAGGTACAAGAAGCACACAGGACTCCTGGGAGATTCAATGGGAAAAGACAATCACCATGTCACAGTTATGAGGCTGGCCAAAGTAAACAGAAAAGAGACACTCCTTCAAGCAGTAAGGTGAAAACAGCAGGTAACCTACAAAAGAAAACCTATCGGACTAACTACAGATTTCTCAACTGAAACCTTACCAGCCATAAGGGACTGGGGACCTATCCTCTGTCCAGCCTAGAGTTTTTTTTTTTTTTTTTTGAAACAGAGTCTCACTGTGTTGCCTGGGGTAGAGTGCCATGGCGTCATCCTAGCTCACAGCAACCTCAAACTCCTGGGATCAAGCGATCCTTCTGCCTCAGCCTCCTGAGTAGCTGGGACTACAGGGATGTGCCACCATGCCTGGCTAATTTTTTCTA
>NW_012148163.1:2173269-2175703 GCF_000956105.1 Propithecus coquereli | reverse complement strand
CTTGAGACACTTGAACAAACAATGGGGGTGGGGGTGGGGAATGAATCTTGGAACAAAAACTCTAGAGACAATGATAAGGATCCCTTCTGCTACTCCTAAGAGCATGGTATAGAAAGACCTGCTGGTTTACAAAACAATCTCTTCAGTCACACCTGCTACTCAAATCCCAATCACTGTCAGTAGTGCCTCTTCCAAAATAAATGCCAGCACTACCCGTGTGTTTCTTGCAGAAATAATTTGCTTTCCTGTCTTTCTATTTATTGTAAGCTATCAATCTCTTAAGTCTCTGCTTTATTATATGAAGAAGTACTTCACATTTTACTTTTCATAATTTGCTTCTGAATTTGTATTTATATAAACATTTTGGAGATTTCTTTTTAAATTTTACTTACCTGAGTACCCAAACACCCTTTGGACGTTATTTTACTCTATTTGCACTACTCTATCTATCTCTTTTAATTGGCCACCGTAGGTTATTTTCTTTACAAAATCAACTGGTGTTGTTAAAACACTGCTGCTTATTGAACTGTGTTCAGTTGAGAATGACTAACAAGATTTATGCTCAGCCCAGAGTAAAACTTACTAGACCAGCACTCGGTAAGCTCAGTAGGTATTTTACTTTAGTTGAAAGAAATATAAATTAAACTCTTCATTCATTTTAAAGGAAGATAAATGAACTTATTAAATGTTTAAGTTCTTTTTTTTCCCATTAAATGAGGGACATGGTTAATACAAAAAAATTAAATTGTTGCTGTAATAAAAACATTGTTAGGCCAGATCTATGCTGAATAGAATCACTCATACTTTTACTATATTGTGAATTATTAAATATATTTTTAGGCTGATGTTAATCTTTTGATGATATTTCTATACATAAAATGTGACAAAACTTTAATCAACAGAAATGTATATAGAATGAAAAAAGGAAGATCCTTCCTTGGTCTCTCCCTCCCTTCCTTCCTTGCTTTTCCATATGCTTTCAGTCCTTCTTTCATTGCCTTACTCCCTCATTCTCTTCTGTGCTTTCAGTTTCTCTCTTTTCTTCTTTTGTATCTTTGGTTTGACTGAAAACAGCTTTACAAAAGAGTCTAGTTGTTTTGAAGGCAACCTTAATGAAAATATATTAATCTATAAAAATTGATAAATACATTTATATTATGAATAACTCTTTTCTGAACTATTATTTTCCTATCTTCCTCTTCCTTGACATTTTATGCTATAGGTAATTATATCTGCCATTTTAAAACTCTCTTTACTTTTTAATATCCAATATGCTTATTCTCTCCCACCTAGTTTGAATGCCCGTATAGTCTGATTTTTGGCTTCTTACTCTCCTTCCTCATGTTTCCATGCTTTCTCCATTCTCTACCCAAAGATCTCTTTTTCTGCTTTTATTCTCTCCAATAAACTCAAGGATTCAACTTTCATTTTTAACCAAGTACTTCAGAATTCCTTATCTTCTGCAATGTGTGTCCATGTCAATTTCCAATTACCCACAGGCTCTTATTTTGTATAACCCCTTGTCTCTCCCTTCCCACGGAGAAGCAGGTCAAGTTACTAATCTCTCTAAGACTATTTCCTCATTTATAAACTAGAAAGAATAATAATACCTGAATTATAGGATTGTCAAGGACAAAATAAGATCATTCACACTGTTAGGCTTAAAGAATTCACCTTCCCCAAACTTCTATCCAAACCTTTTAGAAAACCCACGGCTCTCCCCTTACTAAGCGTGTATTAGGCATGTAGCCTTTGCCAGACCCCTAGAGAGATATAGCAATGGATTGCAAGTGGGGAACTTACTTTCCTTATCCCTCCTGGTTGTTTGAAAAGAATTAATTACAGCAGCTGTTCTGGCCCAATTGTTCACTCCCCCTTGAAAAACTCTATAAAAGGGTTATCTCTGCTTTCCCCTCCCATGGTGTGGATGCCTTTTTCAGCCTCCACCCATCTGCACCCAGATGCTCAAATAAACAACATTTTGCTATACAAGAGGCTTCGTGTGTCTCCCTCTTGGCTCTGGACCTAACACAGAGCACTTTTTAAAGTACCTGACACTATGTGCCTGGCACATAGTGAACACTCAGTAAATGATACCTGGTGTTGCAGTTGCTGTGATTGTCGTGATGCCAGTATCCTAACATGGAAATCTCATTACTTTATCCCTGGATTATGAAAATATTTTCTAATTGGATTTATTATTATATTTCTAGTTTTCTGTCCAATTTATTAGGTATTACATTTTTAAAAAATCTTTCTAAGCCATCACTCTTATTATTTTAGTCTGTGCTGTAAAATCTCAAATGGGTCTTGATTTCTGATCTCAAGTGTCACTGCCGGTATAACATTTTCTGACCATGGCGATACTTTTTGAATTTTAATTTTCTATCTGGAGAAATACATATTTGATTTTTGTAACTTTCTGTATTTTCGA
>NW_012148163.1:2171834-2173219 GCF_000956105.1 Propithecus coquereli | reverse complement strand
ATTCACAGTCCAAAGTATGTATAATTGTATTGCTTGAAAGATCCATTTTAAGGTAACAAGTAGAAACACAGGAGTCTATAGTTTAGATCAAATGAAAGTTGCTCCTCAAAGTGTTAATCTCTTAAATGCTTAAAAGCCTCTATCTCTTTTAAATGACAAATTGGTTATAAGATCCTCTGTAAATTACTGGGCTGATAACTCTTTTGATTTCTTTGTAATGTTGCTGTAACTGCAGCTTTGAGATTAACATGGCCTTGCAAATTTCAAAATTTAATCAATCAAAAAAATAAGGACTTATTGTCTGTAAGATGCCCAGAAAATTCCACCATAATAGAATTTGGACCTTAAACTCCTTCCAGTCAACTCTACTCTTCAATATTTGTTCTCTATAAAACTATTAGCTTTCCTTTCAATAAATGTTAGGGAAAGCCACTTGCTTATTCAAACAGGCAGTTATTATTAACTTTGAGGGAGTGTAAACTCATGTTCATTCTAGTTTACTTGGACAAGAACAGGCTAAAAGAAAGAAGTTAGGACATGGGTATAAATTACTTTACATATAGGTTAGTGATTTTGGAGTTCATTTTATATTTTTTAATATATTCCACATTTTTGAAGTCTCACTGTGTAACGACTACTATGTTATGCGCTGGTAATATAATGTAAAATAAGATAGTGTCTGTCTTTACAGTGAGTGTTAGCAAACAATTCAGAGGACAGAGAGAGAATGATGAGTTCACTTCTTTAAAAGTGGATATTCCAATTGTCAAAAAAATGTGCATATGCATAGAATACTATGTATTGTATACATAGAGCACATGCTTTAAGTTATAAGATTTTAGCTTTGTACATTGTCTTTGAGCTGTTCTGCAACTCTTAAATTGTAGGTAACTTGTTAACAGGTAAATTCTGTCCTCTCTGGTAGAAGTTCAAATGCCTTCCCACCCCCTTAGAAAAACCAGTTTTGCCTCTATTTGTGCATTTATATCAATATATCTTTGTGCTATATAAATTTGTTTTTGTGTTTTTTTTTTCTTTTTGTAAACTGGTATAACATCTATAATATATGCCAGTTCTGGTTCCTTCATGAGTGAAATACAATCTTTAACGTGGGTTCATTTTTAGATTTGTTTGAGAGTCAAAATTTTACTATTTCTTGAAAGTTATCTTTTAATACAATATATAGTTAGATTAGATATGAAAGTTTGGATCTCAAAAGTTTGTGGTAGAAGGTACCTGGATTCATAGGAGCAGATGAGATCCCCCAGGGAAAGTGGATATCAAGGGAAAGGAAGGTTGAATAAAGGATCTTGAGGAAGGCTATAATTTAAGAAGCAAGATGAATAAGGATTTCCTTTTATCAAACATTTTTTCCCACTTGAATA
>NW_012148163.1:2161783-2170445 GCF_000956105.1 Propithecus coquereli | reverse complement strand
TTTAATACAAATTTCATATGTACTTTTGTGCATACATAAAAAAGAAAATAAGCAACTAAATTGTTTAAAGTAATACTAAGTTTTTAACATTCAGAGTCTGAATCATTTTTCATCTCCCAGACAAGTGTATGATTTTTCACACCATATGGTCTGCTCCGTTGTCAAAAGTAATGATGATAGAGCAGTTTTTAAAAATTCCATGAAAGAATTCAACTTAGTAGTGTGTACTCTTAAGAATGCTTTGCAATTATGTAGCACTAGCTTGCTTTTGACTTCTGCTCGAGTGGTGTTAGTAAACATTTCTAATCACCGTATTTCTCATCTCTTTCTCACCACCATTTGCTTTCTAAGGGTTAATAGATTACTTCATTATTTTCTTGGATAGTTTTATAAATTGAAACCTAACAGGCAAGATTTGATGTTGAAGTATCTAACACTTGGGTATGCTCAAATAATGAAAAATCCATGAGATTTTTGCCTGTCCAACAGGAATGGTAAAACATCCTCAGTTGTAAGATGCTATGTGATTGAAAGTTACAGCTCAATTTCGGACTTGTTGAAAGTTGAAAAAATTGTGTCTTAGTGTCTTTGAAATTTGGTAGGTATCATTGAAAGCATTTTTCTATCTCAACCATTTACATCATTCTCCATCTCTGGTTGTTCCTGTAATTCTAGAGGTGGAAACAATTCCAAGTTAAAAAATCAAAAGGCATTA
Organism: Propithecus coquereli; assembly: GCF_000956105.1. Taxonomy (NCBI): domain Eukaryota; kingdom Metazoa; phylum Chordata; class Mammalia; order Primates; family Indriidae; genus Propithecus; species Propithecus coquereli. The sequence continues at coordinate 2,169,730 of NW_012148163.1, read as the reverse complement.
AATATTTTTATGGAGTATCAGAGAGCAAGAAACTAGTAGCCTAGTTTGAAAATTCCTCTGGATGGAGCTTCAAAGCACATCAACTTCTTCTTTTGAGAATTGTTAACAAATATGCGATGCATTTCCAGCAAAGATAATTAAATCCATATTAAAGAAAGAGGTAATTATAAGACTGTCAGATAGGTGTTTTGAGATATTAGTTGCATGAGGGTCTGAGACAATCTATTGCATCATGTAATGAAAAATAAACATTTATCAAAGGTAGACGAGAAAAGAGAGTGTCTGTGGAAAGGGGTGAAGAAGAACATACTATACCAGATTGCAGTGAACATGTAAATGACTGATTCACCTTCCATTGACTTGGTTAGGATCAGACAGAAATGGAAAAAGCAAGCAGAAAATACTGATGATTACTGTCACCATTATCAGCATCATTACATCCATATGAATACTTATTATGTGTCAGGCACTATGTGGTGTACCATATATACATTAACTTACTCTTCCTGATAAACCTATAACTTATAGTGAATAACCACATCTAATGAAAAGATTTATCTAATTTTTAAAACCCTCATTAAAAGGCAAAATTCATAGCTCTTAGATATAATAAATTAACTTTATTATTGTTCTCAAAATCTATGGTACTGATCACATTACAGTTTGTGAAAAACCCAATATAGGCCTCTCTGACTTAAAGAGCTTTTGATAATGGCTTCATGAATTCTAATTATTGGATTTTCAAGTGAAATGTCTGAAAGGAAAGACATACATGAATTTCACCCCATATTACTGAAATTACATGTGCTGTTCTTCAGTTGCTTGGAAAATGAAAGTGCTAGAACAAAATATTCTTTAAATTCTCTTTCATGGGCAAGAGCTCTATAACCTCATTATGGGGTTTTCTGGAGCCACCAGATATTCACAGAGTACTGTGCTAATATTTTTCTCCATTTTTACTTGCAATTTTTATATATTTCCTTACATTTTGTGGAAATGGACTGAAAAAAGAAAAATACCTTAACATCAGAAAAATATAAACTATATTCCACCCAAACCCTTGGAACTCAGATTTGTGATTCCTTCATGCTGTGATCTGCACTAAGTCATGTAGTAGGCACTGGGTCAAATTTAAAGATCCAAATCACTCCACTTCTGTCTTCAGGGAACTTATAATCCACTACCAGTCTCTGTAGCAGGAAGGGAAGATAACTTGAGTCTATGAAGGGACGGGAAAATTCTATTATCTGTTTACCTTGTTAGAATCTCTGGTTTCACTGGCTGCACTTTATTTTGCTTAAAATGACTCAGCCCAACTGTTATTTTAATGGTGTTTGTCTAAGACCAACCATCAATTGTTCTCATTAATTTACAACTTGATAGTGAACATTGACCTATATGTTGCAAAAATAAACAAGACATATGAATGTTTACATTAAACCATTACCTTGAAGGGCTTGCACAATATTGATAATTTGTCATTTCTAAGTTGAACAGTCTCTTAATATAAGCAAGAGGATCTGATCATGGAAGATAACCTGCCATTCTTAAAATACATCTTTTGATTGTAACAACACTTAATGTACACCCTCACCAACTTAATGACAATCATTTGTTTCCTTAAAGATGAGAATGTTCCTTGGCAGGAATAATTATTACTATGAAATTAATTTTTTCTAAATTGCTGTTACTTTTTAATTAGTAGCTGACTTATTTATTTCATGATAATCTATTATTTTATGAATTACATGCTGATTTATTAACTGTTGTATTGAAAACCTTGAGTGTAGCCTCTATTCTTAACACCCCAACTTTCCTTCTCACTGTACACAATAAACATTTAGAATCATCCTAAAAGCAAAATTCTTGCATAGTATTCTTCATGCTATATGATACTTCAGATAAAAATCAATTAAACTCAATAAACTCTTATTTAAAAGTTGCTTTGAACTCAGGACTATATCAAGCAAGAGGGCTTCACTGTAGAAGCAGGTCAAAAGTGGTTATCTGCCAATGGGAATTTATTCTCTCTCTGGAGAGATATTGTATGTATGTGTGCATGTGTCTGCATATGTATATATATCACATATATATATTCATGTATATGAATTTCTGTATGAAAGAATGTCAAATTCATATATGAAAGTATATATGTATGTACATGTATATATACATATTCACAAATATGCATGTACATATATGTATATATACATATTCACAAATATGCATGTACATATATGTATATATACATATTCACAAATATGCATGTACATATATGTATATATACATATTCACATACACATATGCGTGTACATATGTGTTGAACAGTTCAGGATACTGCAAAAAGTTTTTATTCCAAAGTAAGGACAGGGTTTAAATTTTTTTTCCTATACCATACTTTGAAAGGGAGTGTCATGACAAGCTTTTAACAATGCAATCGCTTACTACTAATAAGAGTTTTCAAATTTATGTCTTTTACCACAGAACACTTGAATAAAATACTTTAGAGATTTCATGAAAATAGTTTTCTAAACCAAAAATACACAGAAAAATGTTTCTATCATTGCAGTACTTTCTCTTTTGTTAAATTTTCCCCAAAATAGTTTTGTTGTGTAAATCTTGTACTTTCCACTTTGAATGCTAATATTTCTTATGCAAAACTTCACATCAGACTCAGAATTCATTAATCATTCATAAAACTAGCTTTCATCACCTCCTCCCCAAATCCAAGAAATCCAAGACACTGATATGGAAACATAAATTGAAAGATGTCCAAGTTGTAAATTGAAAATTTAAACTGATAATATACTTTTAATGATTTTATTACTCATAACATTTCCACATTGCAAGAGGCTTTTAATCTAGTCTAAGCCCCCATTTGAAGCAATAACCCCTTTCAGAACATTTCAGACATATTGCTGTTTAGCTTCTGCTTGAACAAACCACTTCATGAGACAATCCTTTCCAATTACAGATGTCTCAAATTGTTAGATATTTTTAATGATCTCTCTTGAAATTTATGCCCACATGTTTTCATCCTAACTTTCACGTAATGTCCCTCAAATGCCAAAGTCAATAATTGGGTTTCCTTCTGTGCCTCTTGCTCAGGCTAAATATATCCTGTATCCTCAGCTATTCGTTTTGTGTCTTGCTTTACATATCCTGTCAATGTTTTGCTTAGTTACCTTCCTGTGGTCACATTTCAATTGGTTAGTATCTTTTAAACATGGAACTTATAACTTAACCTAATGCTTTGGCTTGGTACAGTATGGCTTTAGATTACAAAGAAACAATTACTTCCCCTTTTTGGTACTTGTGTTTGTGCAATATAAACTTTTACTGTTTTTTTTTTCCATGAATATTTTATGTTCTGATTGTTAATGAACTTTATGTCAAATAAAACTCTTTCACATAAACTTGTGTTAAGCCAAGATTCTGCCATATTGTAGTTAACAGATGAGAAGTGAACAAAGAAGACAGAAAAAAGAACAAGGTAACAGAGTTTAAAGAGGAAAGAGGGGATCCTAGCATTAAATACAGCAGGAAGATTGAGGAAGATGAGATCTGGTGAGAAAGTGAAGATTTGGCCCAAGGAGATCAGTGTTCACTCAACCTTAAGATAGTAACTTCAGTACAAATGAGGTTTAATAATACAGATATTATTATATTAAGATATTATTATAATAAGAGATTAAGGAATGAGTAGAGTAAGTATAAGAAATTCCTTCAAGGATCTGAAATTTTTTTTCAGAATATTATGGGGATACAAATATTTTTGTTACATATAATGCTTTTGCCTTGTCCAAGCCAGGGCTACAAGTGTGCCCTTCGCACACTCCCCCCACTCCCCTCACACCTGACCGGCACCCCAATGAATATTACTTCCATGTGAGCACCTTAGTGTTGATCAGTTAGTACCAATTTGATGGCAAGTAGATGTGGTGCTTGTTTTTCCATTCTCATGATACCTCACTTGGAAGGATGGGCTCAAGCTCTATCCAGGATAATATAAGAGGTACAAGTTCACCATTGTTTTTTGTAGTTGAATAGAAAGAACTCCATGGTATACATATACCACATTTTATTAATCCACTCATGTATTGATGGGCACTTGGGTTGTTTCCACATCTTTGCAATTGTGAGTTGTGCTGCCATAAACATTCGAGTGCAGATGTCTTTATTATAGAATGTCTTTTTTTTCCTTTGGGTAGATGCCTAGTAGTGGGAATTAAAAAGCAAGAAAGGAAAGAGTTCTGAGGGAAAAATGCTCTTGTGGTTTGTTTTTGTTTTGTTTTGCTTTTTCTTAGGACAGAAGAGACAGGGAATAAGTTTATGGTTAAGGAATTAGGGATTATTCTGCCTTCTTTCTTAGTTATAGTTATTTGGGTACTGACATCTCTGTGCACTGTAATAAGCATCCTGAGAGTGGGATTGATTCCCATTTGGCTTTTTAGCACTGTGTCGTTCACATCATAGGAGCTACTCAGACATTGGTTGAATTGAATTATGTCGTTTCTCCCAATGGGCATGTTTCTTCAAAGATTGCTGTAAGCAATTCCACAGTCACAGCAGCAACTTTATTTCATTTTCTTGTTTTTTTTTTTTTTTTCCTACCTTGGTCTATAGTAGAAAGAAAAATAGAAAAGAAAATGAAAGAAAGAAAAATTGTGGAAACATATTAGCAATTTTCTTTTTTGGTATATTTAAAGACAAGAGACAGGAAAGATCATCAAGGGAATGAATGTAGAGAAGACAGAAGGAATGAGCACTGAGCCCTGGAGCACTCCAATGGTAAGAAGTGAAAGAGAGGAGGACAATTAATGTAGTTTGAAAATAAACAGTCAGTGAGACAGTGAGAGAGGACACAAACAAGAGTGTAATACCCTGAAAATCAAAAGAAGAAACCGTGTGAAGAGGAGGAACCGATCTCCGGTGTCATATACTGCTCATGATTCAAATAACATGACTGGAAACTGACCATTGGATTCCGCAACCTGGAGGACATTGGTGACTTTAAAATAAAGTTCCAGAATATCTATCTGTTGCATACTATTGTGACCAAGGCCTTATGTTCTATTCTTATAGCCTCTTTGGGATTGTGGTTACATGCCTCCTATTCTGCCTTTCAATGACTATACATTAGTATTTTCATCAATGTTAGTATTTGCATTATTCATAAGTTCATTTCACAAATATTGAGGTGCACCTATTGTGTACTAGGTACTATGTCAAGCCTTTGACATACTGCCCTGAATAAAGAATGCATGAGATTTGCCCTCATTGAGTTTACAGTCTAGGGCGGAAGTTACTCATTTGTTGCCTATCCAAATGCCATTCTCCTCATATTCCTTGCACATGGAATCTTCTTTTTTTCAGGTATTGGGCAGCCTTGTGCTGGACTCCTTGCAAATCACAAGAAGAGAATGCTGAATAGTTATAGCTCACTGTGGTAATGCCTTTCCTCTACCCAGTGACTGATTAAAGAAAGGGCATATCACCCAACTGTGGTCATGAGAACTGAGGGGAAGCCTATGAATGGACTTCCGGGAAGAGTGCCCAGGTTTTAAAAAGAGATCCATGAGAGTGAAGAAGTCTTTTCCTGCTTCTGGACTGATGTCACCTATGAGATCTATGAGATTAAGAGTGAATCAGCATAGAAAAAAAAAAATCAAAACAGCTGCTGGGTGGAAATATGGAAATTAACCTGAAGTTGTCCTGAGTACTCACAACATTTTGTTACTTGAGCTCCTGAACTCCTTATTGTGTAGGTACCGTTCAGATGTGTCTGGCAGACTAATACATCCTGATATCAATTCTGTAGCATAAATAAAAACATTTCTGTGTTGGACAATACCTAGGAAAAGTGATGAGGTAAGGGGAAAGTAAATGAACTGAAGAATAGTAGTAAAAAAGTGGTAAAAAGTAAAGTCATAAAAAATAAAGTTAAACACAATATATTTGATATATTGCAGGAAAGATGTAAGAAGCAAAATATAAGAAAATGGAGAAACCCAGTCTGAAAGTAAATTACAAGCACAAATCATTTATGACAGAAAATTTATATAGCCTACATTCTGGTCATCTTATCTGAAAGAAAGAATCATATGCAGGGGACTCCTGTCACAAACACAGCCTTCATTGGAATAATGAATTCTAGTATTAACTTGTAAATATATTAAAAAGTTGAATAAATGAGTTTGCTAAATAATAAAAACAACATCTAGACATCAAGAGCCACCAAATACATTCATTTACAAAGAAGTTCTTTGAAGCTTGTATGATTTAACATAATTTCAAATGCTAGTTTAAACAGTAAGTTGGTTCTATTATTCTACATTTAATTCAAAACTCTATTTTGGACCTACAAGACAAAGTGAGTATGTTGGGAAAGAGCACATGCCAAAAGTAAATAAACATCAAAGAAGGGGAAAAAAACCACAAGGAAGGAAGCAGAACAGCAAAGTAAGGGAATCCTGAGGACAAATAACCACACATTTAACATGCCTTTTTTCCCAGGTCCTTACTATATAATTATCTTTTAGACACAAAGCAGCCCAGATTGAGACTTTTTTCCATGGGAACTGAATTTTTTTTTACACCATTCAAGTTCTAGTTTAAGACTTGTATTTCAATGGGAAAGCTTTTTTCACTTATAAAATAGCACATCACTTTTAGGAAGCCTACAAAAGTCGTGTGATAATCTGTTCTTAGTGTAAAATCAATGACAGGATAAAAAAAAGATTAAAAGGCTTTACCATTAACTTTCACTGTTCAGATATTTACATCTTGATTGAGTTAAGGAGACAAATGCAAATGTACTTTTAGATCTTAATATAAATATTTTTAATCTTCAGCAACTTCTAAATGGCTTGTAATAAACATCAAGTTAATAGGAATGGATCACAGTGTAGGATTTCTCATAAGAAAAAATTCACCATTAGGATACATGGAATGTGCTAGAAAGAGCTAAACAATTCAGAAGGTGATGAATCTAAAAAACCACAAAATTCAATAGGAAAAAACAACCAAGATTTTAAAATACTCTGTTTTAAATAGGAAAAGGATATATTTGCATTCAATCTGTCTTTTTAAAATGATTTCATAGTTCTCTATCTCATTTCAAATTTTATTAATATTAGAAGATTTTATAGAAATTTGGACAGAAAAAGTAGAAGCATTCTAGAGCATGTCTTACTTAAACATCACCCAAAGTCACTACCATTCTGCCTTGCAGCTGACCCCCAACTTTTTGATTAATCAAATCAACATTGACAGAATTCAGAAAGTAAAGGGTGGAACAGAAGTAATGATCTTCTCTAATCATTTCTCGGGGACAATGTAATTGACATTTTTTATGTTATTTACTCACTATACATCTCAAATAATCATACAAAAATTACTCAAATACTATAAGCACAATTTTCCATGCAAATCTACTTGTTTTAAATAAATTGAAGTATTGAAAATAGTACAATTAACTAGAAAATTTGAAAAAAAAAAGACTATTCTATGTAGAGAGAGGAATGCCTCTCAGCTAAATATTCTAATTAAATATTTTTGACTAATGCTAAAAATGGGCATGCTAACTGAATGCAAAGAGTCAAATTGATTTGGTCAGCACCCCCTAAGCAGGAAGTCTTTCTTTTCTCAATATCTTACAAAGGAACTAACTGATATATTCAATTTAAGTGGAATGACTAAATGAATCTGAAATTAATGGGCGCCTAGAAGCTGGGAAGTTTGACCAACTCAATGCACACTTTTATTACCACTGCAGTTTGATTGACAAGTGAAGAAATGAGTTATTATTTTAGTCAAAACTTTGGACCAATCATATCACTTTCTATTTCATTTTGTGTCTATGTGAATTACTATTAAATTATTAATTTAAAGTGGAAATACATTAGCCACATTTAGAAAAATAACACTTCATTACCCTCTGTATAC
>NW_012148163.1:2159238-2160768 GCF_000956105.1 Propithecus coquereli | reverse complement strand
TAATATAAAGATTTTAGCTAGATAAACATTAAAAGATACAACAGAATATGCTGGTTTAGGCTTGAAAAAAAAGAGTTTCACATATTTTGAACAGGCTTTCTCACCCAAAATCATAAAGTTAGTTACAATTTCTTCAAGTTTTTTCTTTTACACTATCATGTGGATGTAACTATATAGACAAATACTAAGATATTGAGGGGTTAATAAATAATATACATATGTCTACTTCCCAGGTTTGGAGCTATAGAGTTTCATTAATGATAAAGCTGCTTGAAGGAAAAGGCTTTGGTCTGTGGCCAAACCAGCTCTCTATTGTGTCCTGCCATGCCAACACACAACCCCCCTTTCCTTCTTATGTTACTCATTGATATAAAATACCTGAGATTAAAAACGTGTTTGTACATCAGACACATGTACCCTGAATTGTTGCCTCATAGAGACTAGTGAAAAGAAAGCAGCAAACAAAACAAAATAAGTGCCTATCTTCTGCGGACTTTTACTGGATCACAATCAGAAAGCTCCTTTTCCTTCCTGCAGGAGTCAAAGAAAAATAAAGGAGCTGGTCAAGAGGCTAGCAGTGTTCTTCTAGTAGATATTCCTTGACATAGAAAAATGAGGAGTGGATGAGTATCCTTTATCTTTTGCAAAGCAGTAGAAATTCTTACTTTGGGATCCAACTTCAGTGTGTTCATGAGCATCCTGAAGATGATGTGTGTGTGCACGCGAATGCATCTATTTTTCTGGGAGTGGGTCCAGAGGTTTGGTTATAGTCTCAGTGAATCCAAATGAATAGATCAACATTTTCAGTGATTTTGACATGAACTAGTAACAGATACAGTGTATATTTAAGTATTTGTCTTTAAGCAGTTTTAGTTGATTTCCGGGATATATACATTTTATGTAATATTTCTGCTCTTCCCTAAATTTGGTAATTTTGTACTCTTTATCTCACACACATAGAGTGGAGCATCATTATTATGATAGAAGTTGATTAGCTGCATCTACTCATAAATATTAATATGAACTAAAGTCTATACAGTAACTTTAAACAAATATTTCTTGTTAATTCTCCAAGTAAATGATGAATAGCATGTATAAGAGTTGGTATAGAAGGGATTTTGAAAGAATAATGGAAGTCGAAGTGGGGCCAATGATTACTGTGCTGAAACACTGGCTTTCTATTGTCTTCTCTTCCCCTATTGCTCTTTCCTCCAGCTGTTGTTCTTCGATTCTTCCTCTTCAATGTCAGTAGAAAGACATAGGACAGACTTTTTGTTACATGAAGAAATGTACCTTTCTACTTTATATTCAAGTATACATTATTTACATAGTTGCAGATGCAATAAGTCAGGATATTTTGCCCATTCATTCATCTGACAAACATTTATTAAGTTTTTTCTAGGTCACAGATGCTGAGCTGGGTTCAGGGAATACATAGGTGAATACATCATCTCTTTGAAGAAATTTATAGCTTAGTCATGTCTTCCATGTTTGTACATATTTATTTTACAACTATATGTAAAATATATC
>NW_012148163.1:2154834-2156353 GCF_000956105.1 Propithecus coquereli | reverse complement strand
AGCAGCCCATAAATGGAAGAAGGACAACATACAAGTCCTCCTGACCATAGGTATAGAATAGTTGGAAAAGTATCTTTATTTCTCCATTTTAACCTAGAAAATTACAAGCCATTTCTTTTTGCATGTGCAGGAAAAAAGAAAATATAGAGCAAATCTATGCATATGAAACTTTCTGATTTTTAATTGCCTCATTTGACTGAGAAATAATAAACTGATATGAAGAAACAATAACAAATGGTTTGGGGAGTTACTTTTTAACTATTTGAACTATTGAGATCAACACTATACCTAAAAGAAACAATTGTGGATTATCAATTTTAACTTTCGTGAGTTCTCAAGAAGAAAATGGTAATATGGAAAGAAATTAGTGAGGTTTCCCATCCATCAGCTTTTCAGTAATTTAGCCCCTAGTTCAGATGAAAAGAAAAATTGAGTCTAGTCTTTGGTCATCGTATCAAAGGAATATCAGATTCTTGATGCCATAGAAACCATGAACAGAGAAATGGAGATAGCCAGCATTCATCCTGAAGAGACTTATATTTGTTTTCCCCAACCCAACCTCATTTATGTCAGCAAAAGTGGTCAGTGCCATGGAGTCGTTGGGAGAGCCTCTACTTCCAGCTGCCTGGACACTGCTGAAGCTGACTATACTCACTCTCCTGGTATAACCTATATCAGAAGATACTTTTCAGCAGGAGACACAAGGGTTTCTGGGTCAGAGGACTCTCCAAATCCCATCATTCCCCTCCCCTACAGGGTTCACAAGGCCTAGAACATTCACCTAGTGTTTTAATTCTCATGTATAGAAAAGAGCGAAATCCTTCATTTGTACAATGAAAGGCTTTCAGGGACATTAAATTATAACATTGTGTTTTCATAGTGGGCAAGGAGCCCAGGAGACCAAGAATCATTATGTTTCCATGTTCCTATTAAAAAATTATATTCTGTATACCAGAAAGTAGAAACCTTCAAACTTCAGGATAAATACTTTATAAGAGCCAAAATTACTTCAGACCAAGAAGAAGGAAGTTATACATTAATTATGATGGTTTTCACTATTAAAAACAACCAGTAAAGATATTATAAAATGAGTTGGATGAGGAAAAAAGTTACATAAGCCCTACACAAGTATAAGGACATTCACTATTTGATTGAAGGACATTCTTAGTAAAGGATGATATACCAAATATTTAGAAAATAAATAAGAGTATCATTGTCTTTATATTAAAAAGAAAAAATATTTAAAATGTCAACTATAATCTATTAACACATACTCATTGGTAACAAAAGCACACAATTATTTCAATGGCTGTTATTTACTCTCTGTGTGTGTGACTCTGTGTGTGTGTGTGTGTGTGTGTTCATATTTCAGTTAGGAAATAATCCACCTATACCTCTGTGTTCAGAACAAAACTACCAGTAAATATCTTTTCTTGTGAAATAAACTTTTTTAAAAAACATTAATTACCTAGATAATTAGCTACCCATAAATCCAAACATTTTTCACTTTATAATGTAA
>NW_012148163.1:2152200-2154784 GCF_000956105.1 Propithecus coquereli | reverse complement strand
TGGTCAGGAAATGGAAAAGAAGACACTGTTGATTTGTAAATCCTTTACTGTAACCACCTGATAATCCACCTATACTTGGCAAGAATTCAGTACCACAGTTATTGGATTTTTACATATTGCATCAAATCAAGTAATAGTAAGTAACAATGACTATATTTCTGTGAAATCCTGCAAACAGGATTATCCTCAAGTCTTCTCTCTGCAAACTTCAATCCATATAAAATTTCCAAAAGGAAAAATTTAAATTTGGTGAAATATATGACTTTTTAGAAAAAAAGAAAGAGTAACAATGGCTCCAATACATCACAAGTTAAGGCAATTTGTAAAGAATACTGTAACAATATGAGGCCTTATTGTATTATGTAGATGGAATAAAAATATCAAAAACAAAATTTGACTATCATGAACAGGACATAAAATTATTTTCTAATTAAAAGAATATGAGAAATCTAGAGTCTTAGGTAATAAATATTATATTTTGTCTTCTTTACTAAACCCCAATAATATCCACCTATAGTGATTTTTTTTTAATGCTATGCAATATTAAGTAGAGTCCAACAGATCTGATATCTTGGATGAGAGAAGAGAGGTGTCAAACTTGGAATAGCCTGTCTTTTGAGTATGATGGAGACTACAAATAATTATCCTCATTTGTGTGGTATGTTCTTTCTATATATACATGAAAGAGCATTTAATTATTTAGTTTTTATGATACATTTCATGGTTTCGAATTATAAAAATATTCTAAACACTACCACAGGAACAAAAGAAGGTAATTAACCTAGCCCTGGGGAATTGTGTTGGGGAAAACTCTGACAGTTTCCTTCATGAGTTGATGATGGTCTGGCATCACATTTCCTTTCTTTTTTTCTTTTTCCTTTTTTACATGTAGAAAGTAGCATCTTACTGTCCAGATCCCCATGCCCATTTATCTCTTCTCCCTTCCTTTATCCCTTTCTTCCTTTTCATCTTTTCTGGCTGGTATGTATATTTTCCTATTATTCCATCTCCTACTTCCATCTACCAAAGGTTTGAGACAGTTTAGGTATTAATAAGAATATATGAAGTTAAAATACCTAGTTCTTAGTCTTTGGTATAGTGTTCAAAAATAAGGAATAAGTTTAGGTAATAACTCCACGATGCTCTTGGGTGTGCATGTACTTTCAAGAATACTCACATATAAACACACAGACATACACACATGCAGACACGCACACACACACACATATGAAAGGAGTGCACTTAAGAAAGTATTAATGGTTTTCAAACTCTGCTTTGAGTGGGTCTGGGAGAACTCTACTCAGGACTCTGTGTGTGTGTGTGTGTGTGCTTGGGATGGGAACCATACACACCTATTGGGACTATGTGGACCGCACCTGATTCAAGTTAAAAAACCTTTCAAGCCTAGTAGTCATCTAGGTAAATTTTTGGTTTGAATAAATGATCCTGAATCAAAACTTTGAAAATTAATTTCCTAGGAGTTGCAATTGTTAATTCATAGTGAAGTTCATATTCCATAAAATACAGCGAAAGAAATTAGTGTTGTAAAATCGTTAAATTGCCTCCATTGTATGTTTTTAGATGTTGAATGCATTCTTGGGTACATGACACTTTGCTGAAATTACAGCAAGGGAGACTAAGAGTATCAGAAAGAGACTTTGCTTTCAAAGGTCAATAATCCAGGCGAGATAAGACTTTGACATAGCAATGAGGAAGAGACTTTTGCACTAAAGAAAGGGTAGAATTTGGACAGATGAAAGGGAAAAATGGTAATCAAAGGCACCAAAATAGGACACTTTTCAGCATACTCAGGAAATTTTATAGAAGAATTCAATTTGCCTGACCTATAAGTCATATAAAGGGTATAGTAGGCAGGAGACAACATAGGAAAAGGTGGGTTGAGGCAAGATCACAGAGGGCCTTGAAGAGCAGACTTGGAGGAGTTTGAATTACATACCACAAGATGAATTGGTTCTCATTATTTATAATACAATATCCTCTTTCTTCTGTGCCTTCCTGGACTACAGAGGCTGGAAAGTTAAATATTATGTTTCCTCTACTACTATGTAGCTAGGATTCTGATTGAAAATTAAATTCTATCAATTTGAGGTACTTGAGTGAAATTATGAGTTATTAAGTTTTTTTTGCAATAATGTCCATCATTCCAGTTGCTGGCTTCTTGGATGCCAAACAGAAGATGGTATACCAAGTAGAGGATAGTAATGGTATCATTGCTAGGGTGGTGGTTCCACGGCTGTCTCTCAATTCCCCACCATCCTGATTGGGCAGACTCCCCTGGTAAGCAGATTCGCTAGTGTTGTTATTGAGATCATATCTCAAGGCCTTGTCTCTGGTCTGTTCAACCATTTTTTAAGTACCTAATAACTTATCTTAAATCAATTTAAGATAAATAGAGATGTTTCTGTGTCATACAACTGAATTCTGACAGAACCACTGAATTTGCTAGACAATGAGGAGACCCTGAATGTGTGAAGGCTTTTGAATGAATTATATAATATCTTATATTAGATTGACCTTCTCAGTTATGTTTAATTTAAGCCAATTAAAACTGAATTGCATTTCA
>NW_012148163.1:2142500-2143680 GCF_000956105.1 Propithecus coquereli | reverse complement strand
GCTCAGGCTGGTCTCGAACTCCTGAGCTCAAACAATCCTCCCGCCTCGGCCTCCCAGAGTGCTGGGATTACAGGCGTGAGCCACGGCGCCCGGCCCGCCATCAATAATTTTTTAAACACAGTTTACAAGGCCCTTACTTATCAAGTTGAGATACATAGATATAGATAGGTAGATATAGATACAGATATAGATATATCTGTTGCCTTTATCAATAATTCTAAAATTCAAAAGCTTAGATAAAAAGGTGTGTGTGTGTGTGTGTGTGTGTGTGTGTGTGTGTAATTTTTAAACCAATATTAGCATGTTAGCAAATTCTGACATGAACTGATGAACAACTATTATTCTCTGAGGATGGATATTGATAAGTTTTTCTGAACAAATATTGATACATGTGACAAGTCATCATGGAGTCTTAGCCTGCTGCCATTCTTACATAATAACAATATAGGAATCATATAATCTCCCTATAATCCAGCAAATTATGAGCTACAAAGCACATCTCTTGAAGGTTATAGAAAAGGAATTGTGGACCTACACACAAGGGTAATGTTTATGGGGTCAAAAAAGAACTTGAATTATATTTGTTTTTCATCAGAATTTTATGGATATTGTTTTAATATGTTTTGTTACTAAATTTTGGTAGATGAAAGCCTTAAGCCACTCACTCCAATTTATTTTTCATCTTATAAGTGACTTGTATTTTCCTGTTTGAATATATGAAGACTGTTTTAATCACTGGAATTCAGAAACTTAATGGAGGCATGTCTCAGTATCTGCCTTTACAGGTTAACATTATAGCAGTTAGCATTGGCTAACTACATTAGCAGTTAACTATTAGCAGTGGACTCTTTGATCCATATCTTCAATTTGTTGTCTTCAATTTGTTGAAATTTTCATCATATGAATGTGATTCTGTGATTCTGTATTTTTTATAATCCATTTTTTGTTTCTCTAATTTAGGGATACAATAATCCTTATTTTACAACATTTTTGCCTTTTTTTAATTCATCCATTGTTATTATCTCACATTTCTTCTATGTCAGAAATTTTCTGTTCCACTTTATCTATAATAAGTATGCGCTACAATTTAAATTTACTTACTATTTTTGTAGAAGTACACTGATTAGCTCAGCAGTTTCTATTTTCATTGCTGTCTGTAACTTTATCTCATCTATGAGAT
>NW_012148163.1:2141364-2142450 GCF_000956105.1 Propithecus coquereli | reverse complement strand
CAATTAGAATACTCTATGTTTCCAAGGGAGAATAGCTTCTAGCTTTTACTTTTGTGTCATTTTTAGAACTGCAATTATGCTGGCCTTAATGAACTGGAGACGTTTTCACTTTTTTCTTGCTCTGAAGCAGTTTATACAAATACAAAAGATTGATGGGTAGAACTTAACTGTTGAACACCTCAGACTGATGCTTCTATTTTAGGGGAACATAACAACATTTTTACTTTCTTCCATGTTATTGCTTGGAGTTTCCACTTTTTTGAGGCAATTTTTATGAAGATTTTTAAAAAAATTATCTTTCTCATTTAGACTTTTAAATGTATTGGTACAAAACCCCATATATGTTATAATTAAAAATAAAAACAAAAAATTCTGTTCTATGAGGATTTATGCTCTTCTCAATCCTAATAATGTACATTTGTGCTCTCTTTTTTCTTGACCACTCTTGCCAACCAATTTATTTAAATGTATTATTTAACACTAGCTTTTGATTTTTTTGTCAACTCTAATAAATTATTCTTTCTGATTCATTGCTTTCTGCCTTCATAGTCTTTATTGCTTTTATTTTAATATTATTGTCTTTCTTTTGTGGATATTTTTCTTATTTATTGAGTGAAAAATTGTTCAATTATTTAAAACTTTCTTGAATTTTCACAAAATGTATTGATGTTCCAACTTTCCCACTGATTACCTTTTTTCCCTGTGTTTATTGACTTTGATATATAGGGCAGTCACAGAATTTATTTCCAAAATTTATTTCCAAATATTTTTCCTTATACTTTGATTTCATCTTTAACACAAATGTTATTTAGAAGAGAAATTTTAGCTTTTCAAGAAGATAAAGGTTTTCTTTTAAATTTTATTTTATTTCTTATTGTGTTACTTGTTGCAAGTCAATGTGACTTTTTAAAATTTGCATTTGGAAGTTGTAGAAATTTTCTTGTGGTTTACCAAGTGTCACTTTTAGTGAATCATTCAAGTGAATTTGAAAACAATGTTGATTTTATTTTATATTTAAGGAATGTGATATAAATAAATATGTATCTGTGTATTGCCATCTCCTCTTCTAACTCTCTATTTTTATTT
>NW_012148163.1:2127521-2128579 GCF_000956105.1 Propithecus coquereli | reverse complement strand
ATTGCCCTCCTTGTGTATTTAATCTAAATAACAGCATATAGCTCAAAATCTCCTTGCAAACAAATTTTAATACCTTCTTTGGACTCGTGTATGACAAAACTGACTATTCAGAGATATTAATTTAAATATGGGATGTGCATCCTATTTATGCTCACAACTCATATCAAGTTGAATTTTCTGAGTAGAGACCTGTCTTACTCTATTTGTGTTGCTGTAACAAAATATCACAGGCTAGACAATTTATAAATAACAGAAATTCATTTCTCACAGTTCTGGAAGCTAGAAAGTCCAATATTAAGGTTCCAGCACGTGAGGGCCTTCTCACTGTGTCCTCACATGGCAGAAGAGCAGAAGAGAGCTAACCTACTCCTGCAAACCCTTTTTATAACGGTATTAATCCATTCCTGAGGATGGAACCCTCATGGCCAAAACACTTCCCAGTACCATTGTATTGAGGATTAAGTTTCCAACACATGAATTTTGGAGGACGCATTCAAACCGTAGCAAAACCAACTAACTCAGCTTTTGACAACTGGTAGGAATTCAATATGCTCTGGTTAAGATACTGACTTAAACAGTTGTGACAAGATTGCCAAAGAGGCACTGAGCATAAATTCACTGAATGGCTTTTTAAAAAGCCACAACTAAGTAATGGTGTGCTATTTTATTAATAACAATGCAGTGTTTGCCTATCACTTTCTTACACTCAGTTATTTTACCTTTAAGAGTTTTTAATTACATACTTATCTGCATATCCAACAAATGTATGAGAGCCTTCCCTGAAAACTTTTGATTTGTCTGTTCTAAATTTCATCAGTATACCATCTTATTTTATGATATATAATGGCAATATTATTATTGCCATTTAACAGATAAGAAATATGGGACCCAGAGAAAAGTGTGTTTGAGACTCTTAAATATTGAGAATTATGATTATAAAATGAATGGACTAGTACAAAAATAAATATTCAATATAAAGTTTTAATTCCTTAGCCTGACATTCAAATTCTTTCATAATCTGCCTTTTTATTACAGCTGTTATTAATTTTCTTCTTGAT
>NW_012148163.1:2126184-2127471 GCF_000956105.1 Propithecus coquereli | reverse complement strand
TGAATTCAGGCTAAACCACATCACAGATTATAGCTGAGATTTTTCATCATTCCTAGTTTGTTGATGAATTGTTTGTTCATTATTGCAATTCTTGTTGCTTTCTTGTTTTTTTTATTTTTGGCATTAGCAAAAGGGAAGTTTCATGATCTATCTTCACTCTGCCATTTTACCTAGAAATGCATATTTACTATTTATAATTGTCTTTCATACTCAGACTTACTATTCATACCTCTTCTCAAATAAGAAAAAAAAATAACCCTTAGATTCATATTTAAAAGAGTTTACAATGGATAGAACAATCTGTTCAAGAGAAATCAAATAAAGAGATTTTACTGAGCATAGGTGTTGACATTTATACGTAAACAATTGTTTTAAAGAAAACTGCTGCTGCAAATACTTTTTTGTAGCTGGCAGCAAATGCCCTTCACTGCCTTCATGGCTGTGTGCTGACATTCCAGTGTTATTAAATATGACCAGGGCTGGTGCCTCCCTGTTGAAGGCCATGAGCTGATCAGCCCACATTAACACAGAGGGTAACTGAGTGTCTAGTGTTCTAAATTCAACCACCTACAACTTCTTGCACAAACACATTTGTCACAGTGGTGCCATCTCTAATGAAATTTAGGAGGGATGAAAGTCTCCAAATTAGCAATGCGTCACTTAAAACTTCCTACCTACTCTTTTTATAGCTTCCCTCCAGAACCTCATCTTCCTTTCTGTAATCATCCACTGAACGAATCACTTGCTCCTTGTTAAGCTTTTATCTCCATGAAGTGAAGGTGACAAATGAAACACTTTTCTGTAAGACTTCCTTGGCAGCTGTCCCACAATGCCTGCTGGCCTGTTTTGATCCCATTCCATATGTCCACAATTTAAGTGGCAATGCGACTCTCTCTCAATTGTATCATACAGCACTGCAGGGCACAATCCTGTGTTACCTGCTTTTGGAAATAATCTTTTCAGACTATTTCAATTTTCACATTAAAGAACTGGCTGCCTGAAACTTGATGATTACAGGCTTGTAAGGACAGGATCAAACAGAAGAAGGTGCTAGCAGGAAGTCAAATTTGAGAGTATTATTCTGCATGCATAATAGGCTCTTTGTTCTTTTTTAATAAATTTGAATCCAGTGGTAGTATTATTGACTCAGATATAGCCCTGCAGTTAGCTATTCTTACAAGCTCATTCTAATGAAATGCTTGAATGTAAGACCTTGCCGAGAAGTAATTTCTAAGATGTATTAACAAATATTTATTGATTGCTGGAAAGTTTAAGGAGTTAATAATA
>NW_012148163.1:2113085-2113969 GCF_000956105.1 Propithecus coquereli | reverse complement strand
GTATGTATGTACGCCTGTGCATTTGTATTTATCCTACTTGGTGTTTCTTAGCATTGTGGTCCCCAACCCCCAGACCATGGATCCGTACCAGTCTGTGGCCTGTTGGGAGCCAGGCTGCACAGCAGGTGAGCAGTGGGTGAACGAGCAAAGCTTCATCTGTATTTACAGCAGCTCCCCATCGCTTGCATCACCACCTGAGCTCTGTCTCCTGTCAGATCAGCGGCAGCATCAGGTTCTCATAGGAATGCAAACCCTACTGTAAACTGCACATGCGAGGGATCTCAGTTGTGTGCTCATTATGAGAATCTAACGCCTGATGATCTGAGGCAGAGCTGAGGTGGTGATGCTAGCGCTGGGGAGTGGCTGCAAATACAGATTATCATTAGCAGAGAGGTTTGACTGCACAACAAATGTAACGTGCTTGAATCATCCTGAAACCTTCCCCCAGCAAGTCCATGGAAAAATTGTCTTCCATGAAACTGGTCCCTGGTGCCAAAAAGGTTGGTGACCGCTGTCTTAGCATTTTGGGTCTTTGATTTGTTTACTGTCATGATTTTTGGAAAATTCTTAAGCCAGTATTAGTTTGAGTATTTTTGCTGCCTCCTTCTCCATTCTCTTTTTCTCTCTTCTCCCAGTAACACGTCTTTCCCACAGATCTCAGTGTTCATTTCCATTGCCCCCACCAATTCTTTTTTTTTTTTCTCTTTGTGTTTGAGTTTGGGTAATTACTACTGACCTATCTTTATTTTTACTGATTCATTTCTCAGCTGTGTTATCTACTTGTGAGAATGCCAAAACCATTCTTAGTTTCTCTTGTTATGCTTTTTTATCTCTAGATTTCTATTTATTTTTATATTTTCCATCGTTCCACTGAAAACTCTGTA
>NW_012148163.1:2111685-2113035 GCF_000956105.1 Propithecus coquereli | reverse complement strand
AAATTTTTGTCTTCTTGTTTTTATGCTTGCTTTTGTTTTTCTATTAGTCTTAGTCTCTTATGTGGAACTATCTTACATGTAAATCCTACTTAATACTTAAAGTTTATCTCAATTTTCCAAATTTCCAAATCACCATAGCATAACTCAACTGCTTTGATTCATAGTGGTGTGAACTTGTATCTTCTTCCGTCAGTTCAACCTCCCCTTACTGTGTGGCGACCTGTGGCAGAGGAAAAGTAGTGTAGTGAGAAGTCAAAATGAAATCAATGCTTATGTGTTTGAAGTGGGAAGTGAAGCATATACTGTCAGATGAAAAAGTGTGCATAAAGCAGCAATAAAAGCAAGTCAAAACTGTGGAAGGGCAATCAGGGAATAATGAGATATGATTTTGGGGAGTTTAAAGGACAGGATGGTGTTTATGAAGAAGAATATATTGTTGCAGGTCAGGTTCATGCCTAGTATGGAATTCCACCAGTTCTTAGATTATTCTTCATTCTCTGTAGTCCTCTATAGAAACTGAAGGTTAATATTGGTAAGGAGGCTTCTGTTGCAGACAATTTAACTTGTTTGTTCTCAATTCCCTGAAGGTCATAGTTTCTAAGAAGCTTTTGAAAATTCTTGATTTATTTTATTAAATGCTATTTTCTTATACTTTTCAGAATTGTAGAAATTTTTACTACTATTTTTAAAAAACTTTTCATATTGAAATAATTATTAACTTACGGAGGAACATCAAAGATTTTGCAGAGGCCATACAACCGCCACTCAGACACCGCCCCCAGTGTTAACATCTCAAATAACTGTAATAAAATTATTAGCCAGAGAAATTCGTATTGGTACAATCACACTAAGTAAACTAGAGACCTTTTGCAGAGTTCACCAGTCTTTCCACCAATGTCATTTTTCTGTTCAATAGTCTGATGCAGGGTCCCACATTGCCGTTAGCTGTCACGTTTCCTTAGTCACCTCTAACCTTTGCAAGTTCCTCAGTCTTTCTTTGCATTTCATGCTTTTAAAGAGAACTGGTCAATTATTTTGTAGGTTTGTAGGGTGTTCCTCAGTTTGGGTTTGCCTAATGTCTTCTCATGATTTGAGTAAGGTTGTGAATTTTTGACATGAATATCATAGAAATGTTATGCCATTCTCAGGGTGTTATACTAAGGGTACATGATATTTCTATATCTTAACACTGGTGATATTAACTTTGATCAGTTGATTAAGATAATTTCAGTTGGGTTTCTCTGCCGTAAAGTTACTAGTTTTCCCATTCTAATAAATAACTATCTCAAGGGAGATATTTGAGATTGTGCAAACATCTTTTTTCTCTTCAAATTTTCACCTACATATTCT
>NW_012148163.1:2107106-2109245 GCF_000956105.1 Propithecus coquereli | reverse complement strand
TTCCACTGAAAACTCTGTATGTGTTTTTGCATGTTATACACCTTTTCCATTAGAGACTTTAATATGGTAACCAATTCAATGATTAAATTTATTTTAAATTGCCTTTCAAATATTTCCCATATCTGTGTCATATCTGAGTATGTTTTTGTTGATTGCTTTGTTTTAGGGATGCATTTATTTTTTCTAGCCATTTGGCACATTTTTGTTGAAAGATACACATATCGTGTAGGACTATAGAGACTAAGAGCAGCAGTTTTGATCATAGGAAATGGACATGCCCTTTGTTCTTATTGGTGTAGGCGTTTGTGTTAATCTGGTCAGGACTTGTACTTGGTTTGAGGTGTTTCTGCTGCTATAGTAATCCACAGAGCACATTGGGTCTAGTGTGAAGCCTATTTGGCAGAAGATTTTTCTCAATGTCTGATCCATTATGGTTTTAGATCTTCTTCTTTTTTTTTTGTATCTCAAAACACATTCCTCTCTTGCAGCTCTCCCACTAACATTCATCTGTTATTTTTACTCTATGATTGTTTGTGTACTTGAGGGCAGTAGGGGGTTGTGCTCTCATGTTATGATTGAGCCTCAAGTTTTAGACATGCACTGCACTTCTGGGTCTCAGTATACAAACTACATAAGTACTCGCGCTCCTCCTCTAATTTCAGTTTGGGGTCCACCACATCCTCCAATTCCTCTCTCATTAGTAGAGTTTTATTTTATTTCTTCCCTTTGTTCTCTTGCCCCAGCTGCAATGAATTCTTACCAATATCCTAAGGGTGAAATTTCTTGTTGTTTTTGCTCTTTTCCATCACAGATTAAGGAGTTTGCCTTTAGGGAGAGAAAAAGGAGAAAGGTTTAGACAGACTTTCATGGCCACCTCACAGCGGCTCCTCTTCCTCCACCAGGCCTGTACCAGGAGGCGATCTTTCTCAGGGCTATTCCCAAGTTTCCTTGTGAGCACCTGGTGAGGGTTGTGGAGAAAAAGAGTGTGACATGCCCCCTATATTTGTTCTCCAGGGGCTTTACATTCTCCTACCAGCATAAACTCAGCCTTTCTCAATATGTTAGCTTTTTTTGTTTGTTTGTTTTAATCAATGTAAAAATGAGCCATGCTTGCATTTCATCTCTGTCTGTAGGTGTCTGTCTCTCTGAAGATTTTGGGTTACTTGTCTTACAATTTCACCTCTCTGGAAATTTCTAAAACATTATGAACTAGCATTTTACTCAGTTTTTTTCTTGAAGCAAGAGTGAGGTTAATGATCTTTACAGCTCTCTACGGCCCGAAGCAAAACCCAGAAGTCTTCACTGTTGTTTAAATCCAGTATTTCTCCTATACTCTGAAGGTCATTTCTAACAACCATCTCTGGGACATCCCTTTAATCATCCTTTCTTTTATTTGCATCTCTACTCTCTTTGTCTTTATAGGCTCTTCTCCTACTATTCAAAAATATTTCTAGAGTTCTCTTTGCCTAAATATAAACAAATTTAAAAATACCTGCTTTCTTCTCCTGATATCATTCAATCTCTGATTTCATGCTCAATTACTAACATTTGGTTCCTACCCTATCCACAACTTTATGGTTACTAATATCTAGTTCATTTACATTTGTTTGCCAAATGTCTTAAAATATTCTTATTCCTAGATTTCCAGACATGGCACCTCCAGGTCCTCCTCTTACTTTTTTTGATTATTTTTCTTTCTGCCTTACTGTAGACTCTTTTCTTTGTTTTGATACATTTTTTCCTTTCAGTACATTTTTACTCCTGTAGGTTTAATTTTCATCATTAATTCTTACATGTTCTATTCTGCAGAAATCAAAGTTTGAGACTGAGATATGCTTTTATGAATTTATTGGGAAAGGATCTTGAGATCAATACTTGTGGAGGAAGAGCAAGTTCGTACAGAGTGAGAAATTGGGGTGTACATAGATTGCACAAAGACTTCAGCATTCTGAGGCTCTGGAATAAGGATAGTTGCTTGGAATTGTCCCCCAATGGGGAGACAGGGGGCTGGCCTTTAGTGCCATCCCTAATCTTCCCTTACCCCATCAAAATTTCAAAAATTTCAAAATTAGCAGCCTAGGCTAATTCATTAACCAGTCATTTTATTTAATATGCTCCACAGAAGAAGGCTTAGCCTTT
>NW_012148163.1:2106734-2107056 GCF_000956105.1 Propithecus coquereli | reverse complement strand
TCCTGAGTTGGGTGCATAAATATTAAGAATTGTTAAGTCTTCTTGTTGGATTTTCCCTTTCACCATTATATAGTGGCCATCGTTGTCCTTTCTTATTTTTGCTATTTTAAAGCTTATGTTATCTGAAATAAGTATAGCTACCTCTGCTTTCTTTTGACTTCCATTTGCCTGGAGGATTGTTTTCCATCCCTTGACCTTAAACCTGAAAGCATCTTTGTGGGCTAGACGTGTTTCCTGTAGACAGCAGAAACTAGGTTTGTGGATCTTTATCCACTCTGCCAGTCTATGTCTCTTCAGAGGACAATTCAAGCCATTCACATTT
>NW_012148163.1:2102127-2104164 GCF_000956105.1 Propithecus coquereli | reverse complement strand
ACAATTTATAATGCACAACACTTGCTCACTAGGTAGCCCTCGAGAACCACACTCATAGCCTTTTCTCTTTGTGTTCCCAGCCCAAAGGAAATACTGGACATATATTAAGAATCAGATATTTAGTGAAATCAGGCAGTGACTCTGGCCATCACAGAAGATCCAAAGATGTGTAAATCATAACAGTCACAACTGCCGTTTATGAGATCATTCTGATTACAGATAGCGGGCTCTGTGTTTTAGAGAATTTATACATTTAATGATAGAAAAGCTGAGCCTCAAATAGATAAAGTAATTCAACAGAGTAAGTTTAGGAACAGGGATTCAAATGTAGATCTGTCTGAGTCTAAGCCATAGTATGTCATGTTGTCCAGTATGTGGGGTCCTTGTCCTGTCTGCATTATAGTCCTGCAGATGACTAGTCTTCTCAGTTATCACCTCTGGTTTCTATGTAGTAGAAAATTTGCTTTACGTAACTAGTTATACTTTCCATTTATTAGGAGGCTAGAGGTAGAGCATAAAATTATGCCATTATAACATATACATAAATCAAACAGATAAATTCACAGTAAATATTAATGACTAGATAGCAGGACTATAATAAATTATTTACGTAACCTGGTACCAGAGCTTTTGTGTTTAGAAATTACTATTCCTTCACTTAGATTCAATTAAAGCAAATTAGATCTAAACTCATTTAGAATTATATATTTAATCTCCTCCTGAAAAGTAGATATGTGGGTAGATAGGCCCTGACAAAAGGTCAAGAACTAACCTTCAAGGTACCTGTTCCAAACATTAAATTTCATTAATTCGAAAATATCTACATAAAAGTGTGGTCCCTGTTTCTGAGTCTCAAATAATAAATAAAATATGGATAGGAAAAAGCTGTAGAAGGATATTTTAACACAAAGCCATTTGTAGTATCAAGATTTGAAATTTACTTTCATTTTGAAATATTTGTTTTGCAAAACATAGTCCTAACACAGAAGTCCCAGCACTGTGATTATTACTATTATACTACAAAAGAGGATTCTGAGACTAACAAGGAGATCCTCCAAACTAACGTAGATGTTTCCATGGGTTGATCTTTTCTTTAAACATTTGTGGAAAAAGATAAAAAAATGATGTCTTCTTCAATATAAAATGTGAAGATCCCTATTTTTTCACATCATATTTAGCAGAATTAGTTATGTAAGTTGATTGACTCTCAGTTAACTACTTTCGGTTGGCTTAACTAATTTGATTTCTATCAGGAAACATTTAATTAAAACATAATTATAACCATTGCAACACTATTACAATTATACTGAGGCAGTCTTAAAAGTCTATTTCTTGAATTATTCCTTGGATCATAAAATAGGGATTCATTTTAAACATTTTATCCCAAATGGAGATTATCTAACTTTAAAATCCCTCTTAGCAAGGTATTCACGTGAGAACATTTTGTTTTCATACACAAATATACACACATTTTTCTGTTTACTAGACAGAAGAAATAGTCTTAAATAATTATAAGGGTTTTACTTCCTCCGTTGCCTTTCTCAAATCGTAGCAGCCATGGGTTGATTACAATGTTAATAAGCATGGCTAGAGGCATTAAAAATCAGTCTGGATGTTTGTTCATAACTTGTTGCTACTCTGAAGCACTTCTAGAATCTACTTTCAGTAAAGAATTATTCAAAATGTGTCTTCATCATTTATTTATTTGTATGAATGGCTAGGAAAATGGTACAAAGAACTCCTACTGAAGCACAGGAACTATTTCTGGGGACCTTGAAATGTCTGTAGCTTTAACTTAGATTCATTCCAGCCATTCTGAAAAAGAGTAAACTTCTTAAGTGAAAGAAAATAAAATAATAATAGCTGTTTATGTTTACCCAGAAACACTTTTAACAAAGGAAGAGAGACTCTGAAATGATGATTGGCTTACTAAAAGTGATGTTGAACAATAATTCAGCTTCACATGCTAGAGACAGACTCCTTTTGTTCAAGTTCCAGCTTTGCCACTTATTTGGCTTTGTGCCCTTGGTGATTTGT
>NW_012148163.1:2101199-2102077 GCF_000956105.1 Propithecus coquereli | reverse complement strand
TTTATCCACTCTGCCAGTCTATGTCTCTTCAGAGGACAATTCAAGCCATTCACATTTATTGAGAGGATTGATATTTGAGGTAGATTTCCATTCATATTGTTAGGTAAATTCCTATTGTTTTGTTTTACTCCTTGAGCCATCGTGGAGACCAGAAAGCAATAACACCCCGATAGCCAAAAGCATACCTACACCTGGATTTTGGTCTCTGCCGAGAGATCAGGTGAATATAGTGGATGAGGCCAAACTTCGTAGTCCAGTTTATTCAACTTTTGAAGCATTGGTAGTGTGACATGCGGTCGGGCATTGTCGTGGAGAAGAATTGGGCCCTTT
Source organism: Propithecus coquereli (assembly GCF_000956105.1). Classification (NCBI taxonomy): domain Eukaryota; kingdom Metazoa; phylum Chordata; class Mammalia; order Primates; family Indriidae; genus Propithecus; species Propithecus coquereli. Next base: position 2,101,747 of record NW_012148163.1, on the reverse strand, counting down.
CTGTTGATCAATGCTGGCTGCAGGTGTTGCAGTTTTCCATGCATCTCATTGATTTGCTGAGCATACTTCTCAGATGAAATGGTTTCGCTGGTATTCAGAAAGCTGTGGTGGATCAGATAGACAGCACACCACCAAACAGTGACCATAATTTTTTTGGGGCGCAAGTTTGGCTTTGGGAAGAACTTTGGAGCTTCTTTGCAGTCCAACCACTGAGCTGATCATTGCTAGTTGTCGTATAAAATCCACTTTTAATGCCACATCATAATTCAATTGAGAAATGTTTCCTTGTTGTATACAATAAGAGAAGACTACACCTCAAAACAATGATTATTTTGATTTTCAGTCAGCTCATGAGGCATCCACTTACGGAGCTTTTTCACCTTTCCAATTTGCTTCAAACGCTGAATGACGGTAGAATGGTCGATGTTGAGTTCTTTGACAACTTCTCATGTAGTTGTAAGAGGATCAGCTTCGATGATTGCTCTCAATTGGTCGTTGTCGACTTCTGATGGCCGGCAACGGTGCTCCTCATCTTCAAGGCTCTCATC
>NW_012148163.1:2099438-2099794 GCF_000956105.1 Propithecus coquereli | reverse complement strand
AAAAAGAGAGAGAGAAGAAATTATCATATGGAAGCCCTATCTCCTCTTAATTTTTTTCTAGAGTTTCTCTTGTTTTCTTTCCCCTTTCATCATTTTTTATCTTTCCAACTCTTTTCTCTTCTATTGTAATTAGGACACCACAGAGTTTGGAGTAGATAACTGTGGCGTTGATCTGACTGCAGTTCACATCGGCCTACTGATGAGTTTACTCACCACAGCACCAAGTGGTAGCAAAATGCCCTGTGCATGTTAAAAGCGCCCTTAGTGGTTTCCAGGAAAGATAGAGATTTTCAATAACAACTTTTTAAATATAGCCCAATTATGAAGATATTTTAATGGAAGTTAATTTTTTATTT
>NW_012148163.1:2097631-2098026 GCF_000956105.1 Propithecus coquereli | reverse complement strand
ATACACATTTATATACACAATAGAATACTATTTAGACTTACAAAACAAAGAAATTCTGTCATTTGTGACAACATGGATGAACCTAGAGGACATTATGTTAAGTGAAATAAACCAGGCATAGAAAGACAAATATGTCCTGCTCTCACTTATATGTGGAATCTTAAAAAGTCAAACTCATAGAAGTAGAGAGTGGTATGGTGGTTACCAGAGGCTTGGGATTGATGGGGGCAGAGAGGGAACATGGAGATGTTGGTCAAAGGGTACAAAGTTTTGGTTAGATAAAAATTGATAGGTGGCTTACAGGTGACATGTAGGCTAAAGGGAAAGGTGGATAGTTGGGAAAATTAAAATCTCAATCAACTCTGTATTGGTAGAGAGTTGACACTGGTTGGAAT
>NW_012148163.1:2097160-2097581 GCF_000956105.1 Propithecus coquereli | reverse complement strand
TTATGAGGTAGGAAAAGAGGATACATCACTCTGTCCCTGCTCTCTATCCCTACCCTATACTCTATCACTAACCTTTCCCCATCCTTTCACCTTGCGCAGAAACTCTTCAGGGATGTCGTATAGACAGGTCTGATGCCTTTCCTTGCCACCAAGACACAGTACTAAGGAGTACGTGAGCAGGCAACCACATTGATGTAAACTCATTTTTCTGTCACTCACAGAATGCCCCTTGACTCTCTGAGTTGAAGCTGAGACCTAATCCTTGTGAAACTTGTACAGCAGAGCCCATCTGTCAGTACCCCATAGTCTCCTGAGCAATGCATCTCTTCAGTTCTTTTCTGCCAGTAATGAGAAAGAAATAGATGGAGGGCTATATTATTCTGTCTGCTGGGTTCCTATCATTATGAAAAATTGGAGAGAA
>NW_012148163.1:2094815-2095270 GCF_000956105.1 Propithecus coquereli | reverse complement strand
ACTTTGATATATGTATACAATGTGAAATGATTATCAACAGATGAATGCATAAAAAATGTGATACACATTTATATACACAATAGAATACTATTTAGGCTTACAAAACAAGGAAATTCTGTCATTTGTGACAACATGGATGAACCTAGAGGACATTATGTTAAGTCAAATAAACCAGGCATAGAAAGACAAATATGTCCTGCTCTCACTTATATGTGGAATCTTAACAAGTCAAACTCATAGAAGTAGAGAGTGTTATGGCGGTTACCAGAGCCTTGGGATTGATGGGGGCAGAGAGGGAACATGGAGATGTTGGTCAAAGGGTACAAAGTTTTGGTTAGATAAAAATTGATAGGTGGCTTTCAGGTGACATGTAGGCTAAAGGGAAAGGTGGATAGTTGGGAAAATTAAAATCTCAATCAACTCTGTATTGGTAGAGAGTTGACACTGGTTGGAAT
>NW_012148163.1:2094191-2094765 GCF_000956105.1 Propithecus coquereli | reverse complement strand
GAGCTGGAGCCCATTCTACTAAGTGAAGTATCACAAGAATGAAAAAACAAGCACCACATGTACTCACCATCAAATTGGTATTAACTGATCAACACCTAAGTGCACATACAGTAACATTCATCAGGTCTCGGGCAGGTGAGGGGGGGGAGGAGGGGATGGGTATATTCACACCTAATGGGTGCAGCACGCTCCATCTGGGGGATGGACACACTTGAAGCTTTGACTTGGGTGGGGCAAGGGCAATATATATAACCTAAACATTTGTACCCCTGTAATATGCTGAAATAAAAAAAATTGAAAAAAAAAAGTACTGAATTGTAAAAAACATTGTGCTCCATTGAAAAACTATGTGCTGTCTAGACCATATCTTTCCAGGTTATCTGATTTTGATTTTATGGAAGTACTTTATAATCTTCTAAGTTTTAGATAACTGGCAGCAATGGAAAATAATTCTTGCCTATAGATATGTAAATTCTGTTCATTGGTGATCCAAATGACTCCCCTCCTTGACTGTGGACATTTGCCCATTAATTTTGATACTCTTGATTTATAATGTATCTGTTTTTTGGATAAT
>NW_012148163.1:2090958-2092331 GCF_000956105.1 Propithecus coquereli | reverse complement strand
ATTAATTATATCTCAATAAAGCTGTTAAAATATTAATCTTAAAAGTTTAAAATATTTTAGCCAGATTCATTTTTAAAGGGCCAATAATTTTGATATTAGTCTCTTCTAACCTAATAGCATGGTGAAACTGGTTTGAAATATTTGTTACTGAACTGTGTTCACGAATTTTCTTATTAGATTACAAAAACACAAAGAAAAAAAAAAAAAACTCAAGGAACTACTTTCTCTGTAGTTTGGCTGACACGTCAGCTGATCCTGATAGCTTAAGCTCTAATCAGTTGGTGCACAGTGGCCAAGAAATTTAATGAGACTTTTTAAAATCTGAGCAGACTAGTCAGATAGTTTAAAAGAATAAAACTGATTATTTTAAAGAAAATGCCACCACCTCAATGTAATTGATGGTAGTAGTAATCTGAAAGGCTATTTAGGAAGAGCTGGCATTTTTCAATTTGATTGACAATATGCTATATTGATTTCTGGTTAATTTATATGCCTGGACCTATGACAGAAGGACAAGAAATATTAAATGCTTCATAAACTAGAAATAGTAATCTAGGAAACTATTTGAAAACAAGAATTACATTAATAATAAAAACCATGTGAACTGTAAATTCACATATATGCATTGAAACTATCTATTTGAGATGAAAACATTATATAAACATGTTTATAGTTTATACTTGTCATAGTATCATAAACTATTGAAATGAACAGATAATTTTAATATGTATGTAATTTGTAGGCTATATTTCAAAGAAATCAAACACAGTTTTACTATTAAAGACAGACATTATTTTGCTAATATGAGAAAATCAGTAATGTAATTACATTCATGCATCATTATGATCCATAAAAATAATATATTTCTATGCCGAGGCAATTAGATCAAACTTCATGAATAAGAAATTTGGTAATGTAATAAATTGATCTTCTGGGAGATGCTGATTTTTCTTTGTGTGCTTTATGGCTTTGGTCTGTGTCTCAGGAATATTTTCATATCCCTCCTGAGACAGAGTAGAATGACAATGAGCAGGAAAAAAAAGAAAACACAACATTACATTGACACTCTGTGCTGCATTTTTTTTGCTAGTCTATATTTGGACATTATTATATTGTTTTGACATTTTTCTTCATTTGCATATTTGTTTTGTACTGCAGTATATATATTTGGTGATCATGTTATACATTTAATATTGAAATGATCAATTATGAAATGATTAACAGATGTTAGTCATTTAATCATTCTCTTAGCTTTGTTAATGCATGCAATTATAATAGTCAATATTTCCATGAAATGTTGACAGTACAAAAATTGCAAAATTATCCTACAAAGACCTCAGAAAAAAACTACCAAATGATTAAAATTCAAATCT
>NW_012148163.1:2083079-2083833 GCF_000956105.1 Propithecus coquereli | reverse complement strand
ACATATTTAAGTCAATTCCTATCAACATCCACGACGATTTTTTATTTTTTTGGCAGCAATTGACAAGCTGATCTTAAAAATCATGTGGAAATATGAGAGAACCATAATAACCAAAACAATCTTTTAAAAAATCAAAGTTGAAAGATTCACTTCCCGATTTTAAAACTTACTACAAAGTTCAGGAAATCAAACAGGATAGTATTGGCATAATAATAGACATATAAATTGATGGAATAGAATTGACAGTCCAGAAAGAAACCCTCACATTGATGGTCAACTAATTTTTGACTAGGTTACCAAGATAATGGGAAAATAAGAGTCTTTTCAACAAATGATATTGAAACATCTGGATATACACCAGCAAAAGAATGAAGTTGGACTAATACCTGACACTATGCACAAAAATTAATTAAAAGTATATCATATGCCTAAAAGTAAGAACTAAAACTATAAAAAAAAAACCTTATAGATGAAAACCTAAGACTAAAATCTCTTAACCTTGGATTATACAGTGGTTTCTTAGTTATAACACTAAAAGCACAAGCAATAACAAAAACAGATAAATTGAATACTGTCAAAATTAAAAGTACTGTACTTCAAAGAACACCATAAAGAATGTGAAAAGAAACCCACAGAGATAATATTTTTAAATTATATATCTGATGTGAGACTTAGATCCAAAATATATAAAAAACTGCAACTCAACAATAAGAAGACAAATAATCCAATTTTAAAATTGGTAAACGTTATGAAT
>NW_012148163.1:2079549-2080951 GCF_000956105.1 Propithecus coquereli | reverse complement strand
TGTAAAAGTTAACGCGAATGTCAAATAATGGATAAGATCTATATTAGATATTCAAACATTTATCCTTCTAAGCCAAGAGACTTGAATAAAGAGAGAATCTCAGGTGAATAGTTGCTTTCCTTATACATCATACATCTCATATAACTTAATTATCACTTTATCTTTTTTATGACTTAGTATTAATAATTCTTGTTTAAAAAAAATCAAATCTTTCTGTTAATCTACTCTCCATTATAACACATTACATTTTCAGTTTGACTTAGAGATGAGGTATTTATTTTACTTAAGAGATGAAAGCCAGATTGAAAAAAACTGAAAAATACCTCTTAAGTCACATTGATTAAAACCTAATTATGTTTTTATCTTCTGCATAAGAATTTATATCTTAATTCTATAAAAACTTTTGGGTGTTAACAACTTAGAATAAGGCACCAGCACAAAGTCAGTAAAATAATCTCTGCCACCATAACCTAGAGAGCACATACGAGCCTCGCAAGACATAGTATCTAACCGAAAATAATAACAAAATGCTGACATTTGTATTTCCAGGTGATGTCTGGGAGTCCAGATTTTAATGGTGAATTATATTTTTCATGTGGAAAACTCTTGAATGAACACATTTATATTTGAATTGTAACTAGTCACCATACAGCCTTTGAAAAAAGTAACTATAGATTCTTCCATAAAAAAAAATGAATGTTTAATAGGATTCAATTCATTCTTTTAGTGACTATGAAATATTTCTTATTGGGAGAATTAAATGATATTTTTATTTTCTGTGGAAAAGATAACTGTTAATCAGTGAAGAAGTTGCTTTCCTCAGAGGTAACATATCAGGGCAGTATAGGATTATTTATATAATTTACAAATACGAAAGCATGAGTAAAGAAAACTTACATATATTATAGAGAATCTTACGTAATTCATAAATATAAATAAGTTAAGGTGAATTTGATGATGATGACAGACAATTTAAGAACTATTTAAAGTCACGGTAAAATTTATAATGCACTTTGAGTACACTACTTACCGTTAACAAATCTATTACTAACATGTTAAGCCTGATTTTCCCAGTATTTATTGATGCAAAAAGTGGAAAAGGCAGTATAACAAATTATGATTTATTTAACGTGTGTTGTTTTGTAAAGAGCAGTACACAGGCACCCTGCATTGGAACAGGTGTTTTGATTTCACACTAGACTTTCTGACTCAGAATATTTGGGTATAGTGGCCAAGAAAACTGTATTTTAAACAAATTTCCATGGTGATTGTTTTGCATCCTTATATTGGAGAGTAACACTTTGATATTCTTCCACCGCTTTAAGGATCTTTAAATGCAGCTAGTTATCAAATCACAGAAGTCAGTATTTTATAATGCAAACAGAATAAAATGAAAGTTTTT
>NW_012148163.1:2070548-2071222 GCF_000956105.1 Propithecus coquereli | reverse complement strand
GATTTCCTAGGATATATGATTCACTAGCTATAGATTTCAAAACAATTGATGTTTACTTAAATATTTCTGAGAAAGACATTTAGTCTCCAAGTACTGGATTCAACACTTAGAAAGATGAACTATTACTCTGAAAAAAGCAAAAAACTAATTTAAACAAATCATCTGTCTTCATTTTTATCAGACTCTGATATTTTCTTATGATAAGCAGCCGCAAGGCTCAAGGTTGCATTAGATAAGTAATTTAATAATCACTAAATATTCAATGATAAGAAAGTAACCTTTTTACTATTACTCTCAATTAGAGCCCTAACTATCAATTTAAATGACAGTTACTAATGTGTCATTTAAAATTAACAGCTTAGCCAATGTTTCTCAATTATTCTGAGATTAATGTTTCCCAGGGTACTATTATAATAGCAGGAGAAAAATACATCTTGAGACGTTTTATGAGTAGAGTTGAAAGCAATTTATGTCAAAAAAGATTTCAATAGACATTTAGTATCTCCTTTCTATGTTAAGAACATGATGTCTCCAATTATTCTGTATTGAGATAAATTAATAAAACCTCACATACACTTTCAGAAAAGAAAAACATATCCAAAATTAAAATCAAATAGTTTAAAATTGAAGTGGGCAGTTGAAACAAGAGATATGGCAGTTGCAAATTAAATATT
>NW_012148163.1:2068491-2069818 GCF_000956105.1 Propithecus coquereli | reverse complement strand
GTAAATTTAACATCAGATTTTCAACAGAAACACTGGATGAAGAAGACAACGGATTTTTGGCTTTAGAGTTGAAAAAAGAGCACATCAACCTCAAACTTGGAATTTATATGTAGCTCAAATATTATTTAAATAAGAGGTTATATAATCTCAGGCACACGAAAACCCTAGAAATATTATCTTGTAAAAATCTACTTTGAATAAAACAAATCACAGTCGAACTAGTCTGTGAAGAAGAGTATTAAAAATGAGGAGTACTATAAAAATGTGAGAGTGGAGGATGAACATAAAATTAGTCAAATTTTCTCTTATCTAAGTAAAGAGGACTTTAAAAATACTATACTTGACAGTCTATGAATGTCATTTTAGGTAATAGCAACATGGCAAGTATAGGGGTGTGAATGTGAATGAGGGTGGTGACCAGAGATGAGAAAAATAAAGCCATAGTAAGGTATTTGTCCTGATCGCAGATGGGGGTGAAGAAAATGGAGTGGGATGAGTGGTTAAATTTAAGACTCTTTAAAGTAAAAAATAGAAATAATTGTGGGTTCTGATAATTTAAGAATAACTGCAAAGACAGTCAGTACTTAATTTTTTGAAAATGTCAAATCCCCCTTCAACAGTCATATCCAAAGACATTGTAATCCCAAGGCACAGGAGTGGATCACTAGAATGTTTAAAATGGGAAAAAGGAATCAGTTTGTTACTGAGCTGATCCAACACCTTGAGCAACTGAATCTCAATCCTTTTGGAGACCATCTGATTGAGTTACATAGAATTTCAACTAGAATTGCCTTAGTGAGAGTCAGAAGAGGGAAGTATTTATCCACTGGTTCCTGTGAACTTCCAAATTGTCAAGGTTTGACCTACAGGCAAATAACTTCATTATGCTTCCATCTTTGTGTCAGAATAGGCTTCCCATCTAGTTGCAGAAGAAAAATCCTAGGCAAAAAAGCCAGAGGTGCACAGCGCAGTTGAGGCAGGATCTGTCAAGTTTTATCCACACACAGGTAGTTGCCAGAGTTGGAGTTAAAAGGTAAAAAGGTGGACAGAGAGGATATTAAGAAGGTCACAATAAATCTCTGATACAATGCCTTTTCACTATCCATAAAATTACCACTTATATTTTCACCTTTGTTATATTAATGTGATGAAGTATTAATAAATTATTTCATTTAGAATTGTAATTATAGTTACCAAATAAACTTTACTTGGGTATGATATACTAATAATATACAGCAGAATACAACTTACTAATAATTTATTTAAGATATTCATATCCATGACTAATGACAGATGTTTTTCTCTATCTCAAGATTATTTATATTTT
>NW_012148163.1:2068077-2068441 GCF_000956105.1 Propithecus coquereli | reverse complement strand
TTACTGTCTGTTAGGTGTGCATTTTAATATTATTATCCTTTCCTGGATGTAATTTTGGAGTTTAAATTATGTATTGTGTATTTGATTTGATAGTATACTCTCTTAAAAATAAGTGCTCATTTTATTTTAGATCCAAGTTAGTGCACTATATATATTTTTTCGCTGTGGCTATACATATATGCAACTTTAAGTGCCCAAGTATGACTTAGCCATCGCAGCCACTCGACCATAGTATTTATGGAGATGATGTGTCCTGAACAGTGTAGCTCAGGTTAGCTTGAACTTTCCATTTCTGCTCTCACTGTAGGTGTAAATACTAGTCCTAATGTCAACTGACCCATGATTTTTACTGTAAATCCAAGTG
>NW_012148163.1:2061096-2061524 GCF_000956105.1 Propithecus coquereli | reverse complement strand
AAAAGTTTTAGATCATTTATTCCAGCTATCAGGTTTTGTAATTTGTAAGCCTAAAGATAGACTTACTTCTCAGCCTATCTTTATGATTTATGTTATTTAAAACATTATTCAAGTTGTTTCTGATCCCTTTTTGCTATTCTTTTGGCATTGATTTATATTTTTGTTTTAATAGTGGTTACATTAATAAAAATAGGACATTAAAAAATTGAACCTATATACCATTAAGATTAAAAATGAAATAACGTATAGATATTGAAATAATATCTCAATCACATAATTTTCTAATCGTCTTGCCTTGTCTTCCTCTACTACTTCCCAAACTTTGTTGAAACAATATGAAATTTTAAAGCCAGATTGTTACTATTATTTTCAACATGATTAATTTTTAATACTGTTTTCTTGATATTTCTATTAATCCTCACATCCAC
>NW_012148163.1:2059963-2060401 GCF_000956105.1 Propithecus coquereli | reverse complement strand
TGACAGTAAAAATAGAAATTGCTGGAACTATAAAAAAGAAATATCTGTACCGAATTAGTATTTGCATCCCAAATTCTAGCATTCAGAGTTGCAAGCAAGACATTGTAGTTCCAAGTATTATAACAACAAACACCAAAACCAATTGGCTTCTTATGCAGAATAAGACATTTTGGAAGGACATTAAAGCAAATTTTCCCCACTCCCCAAATAATCTAAACCATAAAATTTTGGAAAGCCAGTTTTGAGTGCATCTGCAGGGAATTAAGCAACAATAAATACGTGGCTTGCTTTCTAGAAAATTGCTTTTAACATTACTGAGAGATTTTTAGCATTTATATATTTTTGTTTAAGTTTTAAATTCCTGGGAGAGGGGAAATGATTGGTTCATTTCATATTAATCAGGCATGGTTATGTTGAGAAAGAATTATACAGAACAGA
>NW_012148163.1:2059202-2059913 GCF_000956105.1 Propithecus coquereli | reverse complement strand
GTTTATTTTGTATATCTTTTTAGGGTATCATTTTATATTTTTTTCCCTGGGAGAATTTCCCTTCTTGGCTTTTAATTTAAGAATCTGACTTTTTGCCATATCCAATTGGCTGCTTGTTACCTGCATTGAGGTAATTAGTTTCATGATTATGGCTTACATCGCCAACAACTTTTTTCTCCCAAAATTGTTCCTTTTCTATGAAAGCATAATCATCATATATGAATGCATTATACACTTAAGTTTCATAGAAAATACTGTTGAAATTGTTTTATAATGCATTCTCCTTCTTTTTGGAACTTTGTTTCACCAGTTGTCTGAATATTTATATTCATTCTTATGGAAGAAATTTGCTACAGGCTCTTTATTAAGCAAACTCATTCAATAAAATCTTTAAAATCCTATTTAGTCTTTTCTCCATTTCCTCCAGTAGAACTGAGCTCTATAGAGACATTTTTTTCCTTATAATGCTAAATAATGAGATTCCAGATTCTTTCTTTAAAAATTCAAGTAAGCATAACTAACAAAAGAAGTCCAAGAAATAAATGAAGAAGATGTATTCTCTCCCTGCAGATTTGGGTGAGAGATACCATTTTGCATGACAAATTTTATTTAAACAATCTCATATGGTGAGGTGTTAAAATGAGAACTTTCTCAAGAATATCACTTTTATTCTTCTGTGACAAGTGGATACATATGTGAATATATAATTAT
>NW_012148163.1:2057342-2057772 GCF_000956105.1 Propithecus coquereli | reverse complement strand
TGACAGTAAAAATAGAAATTGCTGGAACTATAAAAAAGAAATATCTGTACCGAATTAGTATTTGCATCCCAAATTCTAGCATTCAGAGTTGCAAGACATCGTAGTTCCAAGTATTATAACAACAAACACCAAAACCAATTGGCTTCTTATGCAGAATAAGACATTTTGGAAGGACATTAAAGCAAATTTCCCCCACTCCCCAAATAATCTAAACCATAAAATTTTGGAAAGCCAGTTTTGAGTGCATCTGCAGGGAATTAAGCAACAATAAATATGTGGCTTGCTTTCTAGAAAATTGCTTTTAACATTACTGAGAGATTTTTAGCATTTATATATTTCTGTTTAAGTTTTAAATTCCTGGGAGAGGGGAAATGATTGGTTCATTTCATATTAATCAGGCATGGTTATGTTGAGAAAGAATTATACAGAA
>NW_012148163.1:2055056-2056338 GCF_000956105.1 Propithecus coquereli | reverse complement strand
CTGCATCTATCGAGGGGATCAAATAGTCTTTGTGTTTCTATTTTTGTGATGAATTACATTTATAGATTTGTGTGTGTTGAACCATCCTTGCATGTCTGGAATGAAGCCCAATTCATTCATGATGAATTACTTTTTTGATGTGAATTTCACTTGCTAAGATATTATTGAGAATTTTTGCATCTATATTCACAAGGGATATTGGTCTGTAGTTTCCTTTTTTGGTTGTGTCCTTTTCTGGCTTTGGTATCAAGGTGATATTGGCTTCATAGAGTGAATTGAGGAAGATTCCTCTCTTCTCAATGTTATGGAATAATTTCTGCAGTATAGATACCAGATCTTTGTAGATTTGATAAAATTTGGGTGTGAAACCGTCTCATCCAAGACTTTTTTGATGGATGATTTTTTATTGCTGCTTCAATTTCAATGCTTGGTATTGGTCTTTTCCTGAGTTCCATTTCTTCCTGATTAGGCCTAGAGAGTTGTGGGTTTCCAAGAATTTGACCATTTCCTCCATGTTTCCAAGTTTATGAGCATAGAGATTTTTATGTTATCTGGAGATGATGTTTTGTATTTCCCTGATATCAGTTGTGATTTCTCCTTTTTCATTTCTGGGTGATCTGATTAGAGTCCTTTCTTTTCTGTTTCTGGTTAACTTAACAAGGGGCCTGTCAATTTTGTTTCTCTTTTCAAAGAACAAACTTTTTGTTTTATTAATCTTCTTTAAAATTCTTTTATTCTCGCTTCCATTTGTTCTGCTCTGATCTTGGTTATTTCTTTTCTTCTGCCGGGTTTGGGATTTATTCGCTCTTTCCAGTTCTTTGATATGATTCATTAGATTATTGATTTGTGATCTTTCTGTCTTTAGATGTGGGCATTTAAGGCTAGGAATTTTTCTCTCAGGACTACTTTTGCTGTATCCCACAGATTTTGATAACTTGTGTTTCCATTATTATTTAGTTTGAAGAATCTTTTGATTTCCATCTTTATCTCCTTCTTCACCAAACTATCATTCAACAGTAGGTTGTTTAATTTCCATGACTTTTGGAGGGATGAGTGTTTCTGTTGGAATTGATTTCTAATTTTATTCTACTGTGGCCTGAGAAGATACATGGTATAATTTCTATTTTTTGAATTTGTTGAGACCTGTTTTGTGGCCCACAATATGATCAATTTTGGAAAATGTTCCATGAGCTGATGAGAAGAATGTAAATTCAGTATTTTGGGGGTAGAATGTTCTGTAAATGTCTGTTAGACCTATTTGTTTTAGAATTCTGTTTAAGTC
>NW_012148163.1:2053599-2055006 GCF_000956105.1 Propithecus coquereli | reverse complement strand
TTAGTTGGCTATGTTTTTTGACTTATTAACAACATGGAAATCGACATCTCAAATAGCCAAATTGTTTAAATACTGAGAAATTTTCTCTGTCAAATCAAAAGAAGGTTATTGGCAATTTCCTTCTCCCATAGACATAGTAAAAAAATAAAAGCCTGTTGAGTCTTTTAGATTTATTCTTTAACAAATAATGACAAAATTTGTGTTTCATTTAAGTTTCTGCATTGTGATCTAATGAAACTTTATATTTCATATGGTTTTGCTCTAATTTCATATCTTTATTTAATAAAAAAGAAGCTATTTATTGGTAATTGAGGAGTACTTTACCAGAGGTTGTAGATCTTAGTAAAATTCTGTATCTAGAAACAATCTCCCTTTCGTGTCTTTATGGACACTTTAGAGCAATTCTTCAACTGGCCCACCTCAATAAGGACTAGCCTTTGAGTTCTTGTTTCTCTCCATGGGTTATCCATGCAGGATACTAGCAGTGTGTATGATTGCAAGCAGCTTACTCCAACTGTAAATCCAGTCGGAAGTTAAGTAAACTCATCAACATTTATCCTGAATTGGGGGATGCTAATTGAGTTCTGCAAGTTTGAAGAAAGGCAAAGAAGAAATTGTATTTTGCTTGCTCACTATCTCTTCATGGCTATCAGGCAATGAATGAAGTATGAAAACTAGTTTATGCCATATCCAAGTTTTGTTTCACCGCCCCCACATATATATACACACATACATATAAATGTACATGTTGACCCTTGAACAACATGGCTTTGAAATGCACAGATCTACTTATACATCATTTTTTTCAACCAAACGAGATCTAAAATACAGTATTTGTGGGATGTGAAACCTACTATACGCGGGGCCAACTTTTCGTATATACCATTCAAATGGCAGACTGAGGGACTTGAGTATTTGTGGATTTATGTATATGTGGATTTATGTATATCTGGAACCAATACCCCACATATACCACAGGACAATTATATGTATGTATGTATGAATGTATGTGTGTATATGTACATGTACACACACACACACACACACACACACACACAAAGGGAAATGGGGGAGAGGGAGGGAGGGAGTGAGAGAGGGAGAAAGAAAGAGAGATTTATTAAAAGGAACTGGGCTCACATGATTATGGAGCCTGAGGATCCCCAGACCTGCAGTCAGCAAGCTAGAGACTCAGGAGAAATGATGGTTTACTTCCATCTGAGTCTGAAGGCCTAAGAACCAGGGCAGCCAAAGGCATCAGTTATAATCCAAAAGCTGCAGGCTCAAGACTCAAGAAAAGTTAATGTTGTCAGTTTGAGTACAAAGGTAGAAAAAAATAACTGTAAGTAAACTTTTTAAAGGAGCAACTACCTCAGAACTTTGGTTTCTTCACTGAAAGCAGGGCATTGT
>NW_012148163.1:2052365-2053549 GCF_000956105.1 Propithecus coquereli | reverse complement strand
GTTTGCTGTTCCTTCCATAAAGCATTGTCTGATTATCTTTGAATCTATTCTGGCCTAGTGATGTATGAAAATTCTGAGGCTAGGTCATAAAAAACCTTGTTTCCATCCAGGCCTCTATGAAGCTCAATGTGAGTAAGGACAAGCTGCCATACAGGAAGTCCAGCTATCCTCAGACCACCATGCTGTGAGGAAGCCAAGTTAGCCATGAGGAAAAATCATGTGGAGAGAGACAGACCGGACAACTCACTCTACCTATTCCAGTCAGCCTAGCCCAAGACCCAGACACCCACAGGAAAAAGCCATTTTGAACATGCCAGCCCCAACAGATATAATGTGAAGAAGAGAGAAACTCTTAAAACGTACAGATTGAAGGTCTCATATGGGCCCAGGCAAGGCTCCAAAACCACCTTTAACCGTTGAAACTGCCATAACTGAGGACCCCATCATAATGGACTAAAATGACCCTGCCTGGATTCCAAAACTACAAAAATTGTGAGTATGACAAAATGATTTTTGTTCTATACAATTAAGTTTTAAGGTGGGCCGGGCTCAGTTTCTCATGCCTGTAATCCCAGCACTCTGGGAGGCCAAGGCTGGAAGATCACTTGAGGTCAGGAGTTCTAGACCAGCCCAAGCCAGAGAGAGACCCCCATCTCTACTAAAAATAGAAAAACATTAGCCAGGCGTGGTGGTGCTCACCTGTAGTCCCAGCTACTAAGGAGGCTGAGGCAGGGGGCTTGCTTGAGCCCAGGAGTTTGAGGTTGCTGTGAGCTAGGCTGATACCACGACATTCTAGCTTGGGCTAGCTTGGGCAAGAGAGCTAGACTCTGTCTGACACACACACACACATACACACACACACACAAAGTTTTAAGGTGGTTTGTTAATAACAATAGAAAATAAGAACAATTTCTAATATGAAAACTAAAGGTGTTTTTGTTTTTCCCCAAATTCAAATGTACACCATTATTTCTTTGATAATTGCTTCTCTGACAACCATTTGTTTTTTTTTGTTTGTTTGTTTTGTTTTTGGTAATGGCATCCTTTACAGATTGGATGGCTTAAATTTGCTCTCCATATCTATTTTATGTTTATTTTGTATATCTTTTTAGGGTATCATTTTATATTTTTTTCCCTGGGAGAATTTCCCTTCTTGGCTTTTAATTTAAGAATCTGACTTTTTG
>NW_012148163.1:2051271-2051937 GCF_000956105.1 Propithecus coquereli | reverse complement strand
ACAGAGCCCCCCAGATTTGTGGTTATAGCAGGCAGGAGAGGTTCCTGGCAGCAATCACTCTAACTGCTAGCATAATATTGCTACTCTTTAAGAAATTTTGCCTACCTGCTCAACAGCTTTCTGCTTGGCTAAATCTTCAGGATTTGAATTTCTTTTGATGTTCTGTGGTTTCTCTCAATAGCGGCGTCATCAATGTCAGAGGTGTTTTTTCCAGATAAATGATAGAACCGGAAGAGAAATGAAAATGCCCTCGAGGGCTCAGGAGCAATTATTTCTCCTGATTATTCTGGGAGGCAGAATCACAGAGATTATAGGGTGGTTAACGGTGCTGGCGTCAAACAAACCTGAGTTGAACATCAACCTGCCATCTCCTAAATGAGCCTTAATTGAGCTCTGCCGATCTGCAATGGCCCTAAGGTAACTTACTTAACTTTGTTGTCCAGTCAGGCTCCCCATAGTCAACAACTGGCATACTCCAAACAGTGCGATTGAAGAGAACATAAGAAGGGTGTGCAGAGTTAAGGAAATAACAACAGGTAAGAAGAGCCCAGAACTAGCAACAGCAGGAAGCTCTTTCCATCTTAGGCCTGAAAAGGAAAGGAGAAGAAAAGGTGTTACCACATCACAGACACAGTGGAGACATAGAAGTGGGGCCACTGATTTGAA
>NW_012148163.1:2045472-2047641 GCF_000956105.1 Propithecus coquereli | reverse complement strand
AGGCCTGTTTATGTTTTTATACTGCTGTAAATATAATATAGTGCTTTCTAAAATCCATTCCTCTGCTAGGAGCCATTTTATGCCAATGATTATGATATGTTTAAAAATAGTCAGCTTTTCTTGACATGTGTGTCTCTACCTGCTATGTAATGAGCTGTGGTAAGATGTGGGATAGAACAGTGACTAAGAAAGACAAGATTCTCTCCTTCATGGGGTTTAAAGTCTTACGAGTAACTTTAAGTGTAGCCAACACTACTGAAGGAATAGTGAACAATGTTATCATGACACATAGATATAGATCAAAAAGTCCGCACTAAAGAAATTATGTTAAACTGGAAATTAAAGGATAACTAGGCATTAACAAAGTCAGTGAGTGACTGTGGTTGCTGAAGAGAATAAAGAGGCAGAGGTGAGTGAGGATGAAAGTATTCCAGGTTAAGGAATGGCTTATTCAAAACGATGGAAGGAGACAGATTAAAAACAAGAGTGTACTCAAGGAACCCAAATAAACCTAAGAAGTCCAGTGAGGCTCATGTATGTGGTTTCTAATGAAGAAACAATTGAGGCTTGAAAATTTAAACTAGACCAACTTCCATTTATATTTACTGAGTTAACAAATAGGGTCATATTGTTTAATCAGACTCATAAGAATAAGCAATCTTACCCAGTATAAAGCTTTACTAATAATGTTAAGGATATATGGACAGAAGTTTGAGACTATCGATACAACTCCACAGATCTCTCTTGACACAATAAAATGTATTCTTTGGTCCATATTTAAAGGTGAACTATCTAAATGATGTATGGAGTCATCATTGACACAAAAAGGAGTTGCTTTGGTCGTGACACTTGTCCATTATATATTCCAATCATTACATAGCTTGTGCAACATTTTCTCTAGAGCCTTACCCCATAAATCCAGAGTCCATGTTTGCTTACGTAAATAATCCTATACAAACCTTGTACATGCTTCTAAAATAATTCTACAGATGATGACTCTCTCACTAGTAAATACCAACAATGTGTTTGACAGCAGTTCTGCCATGTTCATAAGGGGATTTGGCTAAGTCGTTTTTCCTTCTACTTCCAGCATATTCCATGGTAAAGTGTAAGAATGTGTTACAAGTCTGTTATTAATTCTTTTTTCCCCCATTTGCAAAATATGTTACATATTTTGGATATTATCATGAAAACAATGATAATGGCTGAAAGACTTTAAGTTTGATGCATAGACTATGATAAAAATATGGAGAATAGATTGAAGAAGGACAAGATAACAGACAGGAAGATCGATTTCGAGCTTTTAGAATGTTAAGCATGGGTTGGACTAGAGTGATAATAGTCATGTCCAAGAGAAGTCAGATGTAAGAGTTATTTATGAGTCTGAGTCAATGGGATTTGGTGATTAATTAAACATAGGAGGTAAAAGAAAGTAAGAAGTTAAAAATAACCTGTATTTGAGCAGTAGGATAGATGGGGCCAGCTGAAATAAGGTAACACTAAAAGAGGAAGATGTCTGGCGGTGAAAAATAAATTCAATTTTAGATATATTGAGTTTGATGTGATTGGGAAAAACCAAACAGAAGGATTCCTGTAGGCAGGTGGGTCAGCAACTTAGGAGAAAACCCTGGGCTGGAGAGATGCAAGTTACTGACATAAAAATGTTCATTAAGGCTGTGGGAATGGATGAGTGTATCCAAAGAGATCAATTAGGAAGAAAGCCAAAAGAAAGGTTAGCCAATATTTAAAGAGTACCAAATGAATAAGGAAAATGAAAGGAGCATGGTGTGAAATCAGAGAAGCCAAGGGCTGATTTTTATATAAATAAAGAGAATATGTAAAAATCTTCTGAGTGTCCAGGCAAGTAAAACTTTCCATTGGATTTAATAATGTGAATGGAACATTGGAATAAAACCTAAATAACAAAAAGAGACAGAGTGGATACATGGCTCCTCACAAAGGTTGGTTATCAAGTCAAGAGCAAGATAGGGCTATAGACAGAAGGAGATACAGGTTTACAGAAAGATTTTAATAGTATAAGAGAGTGAATATGTTTGAATACTGGTGATAAGAGCATAATAGAACTTTAAGATGGAAAGATATCTTAGCTTCAGCAGAGAGACGTTCATAAAAGAACTTAAGAAATATTTTTTGAAAAAAATAATTTCT
>NW_012148163.1:2044024-2045422 GCF_000956105.1 Propithecus coquereli | reverse complement strand
ATGTTCCAACCTGGTCTCGAGTTTCTTTACTATTTTATGTGGCCTGGATAATTGTATATTTTATACAAATCATAGTTTTCTCAGCTATAAAAAATAAGGGAATAATAACTCTATCTCAGAGATGTTTGTCAAAAACAAAACAGGATCTATCTAACACCTGATAGGCTCTTAGAAGTTAGCAATACTATGCTTTAATATTACCATATAATACATTAATATTTCAATGTATATTTGAAATTACTGGGCCAATAATAATAGAGACTAAGACTTGTTAATGTACAATCTACAAGAAGAGTCTAAGAAATGTAGTGAATCTCAATAACCTTCAAATATATTTTTATACTCTCCATTACCAAACAGCAAAGATGATAATAGGTTGACTCCAGATGTTCTCAATAACATGCCTTCTTGTTCAACCTGACTTTATTTTCTTTTAGCCACTCAACTATATGGAGTCATTTTGGGCAATTACACAATTTTCCTTGCTCTACTCGGTCAAGAGACACTAGAGGGAAAATGTTTGGGAGAAAATAGAATTATTCTACCTTTTCTTAGAGAGAATCAGCAAATGTCACTGAATGAAAAATGTTCTTGATGCAGAAGAATGCACCAGTGATGAGCATATTTACCATTCTTGATGACTACAGCAAGCCCACACCACCATCAGCATTCAGTGCAACACCAAGACTTGCAGGAAACCATTCCGTTTGCAAAAGGTCAAACATTGGTAGCCCTAAGCTTTTGAAATGAAGCAGAGAAAACAATTTCAAAGCTATTTACTACCCTGTTCTCTGACAGCTTTTGTCTCAGCTTCCAGGAAGAGAGATTTGCTTTCATAGTCACAATCCTTTAAGTAAATACGATGCTTGTGGCTACAAAATGCATTCGATTGCTTTCTTTGAGTCATAAGGCTTTTATCTTGTTTCTAAAATCATAAAGCCTACGAGGCACTGCATTTTTTCCAGGAGGACTGACTGATGTCCATCCTATACATTTAGGTAATGAGATAAGGGTATATAGATGATGATAGAGTAAATTTGGTTATTCAGGAAGGAATTTATTATACATTAAGGCTCTTTTACAATGAAAGTAGTGTGCCTTTTGGAGGGTAGAAAAATTGTTATTATTGTTTGATTGTAACATTTTGCATTTCTAATATACTTCCTAACCTTTTTGTGTATTAACAGGGATATAGTTGGAGGTCCTTCAACATTATTTAACAGAAACACACATACAAATTATTGAACATGCTGTCACACCTCTAGAACACTGTGGTAAAATAGGAAGAGTATTAAGTACAAAGCAGACTGGAGCTTGTACAAAATCAGATGCAGTTCCTGTTAGAAATTGATGGTCGAAATGGATTCTATGTGCAATTTTAATAAAGGAAAGTCATAG
>NW_012148163.1:2042778-2043974 GCF_000956105.1 Propithecus coquereli | reverse complement strand
GTCTTTTACACTGTTGGTGGGAATGTAAATTAGTACAGCCACTATGGAAAGCAGTATGAAGATTTCTCAAAAACCTAAAAATAGAACTACCATACAATCCCACAACTACTGTGTATTTATCTAGGGAAAATAAATCAGTATATCAAAGGGATGCCTACATTCACATTTTCATTGAAGCACTACTCACAATAGAAAAGATATGGAATTAACCTAAGTATCCATCGATGAACAAATGGTTAAAAAAAATGTGCTATTGATACATAATGGAATACTATTCAGCCATACAAAATAATGAAATCATGTCATTTGCAGCAACATGGATGGAAGTCAACGTCATTATCTTAAGCGAAATAAGCCAGGCACAGAAAGACAAATATCTCATGTTCTCACTCATATACAGGAATTCAGGAAGCTGATCTTATAGAGGTAGAGAGTAAAATGATAGATACCAGAGATGGGAAAGGGTGTTTTTGTGCATTGGGGGTAATAAAGAGAGGTGGTTAATGGGTGCAAACACACAATTAAATAGAAAGAATAAGTTCTAATGTTAGATTGCAGAGTAAAGTGGCTATAGTTAACAACAATATATTGTATATTTCAAAATAACTGTGAGAGGACTTGAAATGTTCCCAACACATAGAAATGATATACTCAAGCTTATGAACACCTCAAATGCCATGACTTGATTCATACACATTCTATGTATGTAACAAAATATCATATGTATCCCATAAATATGTATCAATAAAAACAATTGTTAAAATATTCTAAGCAGTGATATTCAGAAACATCTACAGTTAAGTAGAGCAAGGGTCAAGATGTCTATCTTCTGTTATACAATTCTGATTAGGCATTTATTTTCAAAATACTATCTAACCAATTGCATAGATTTAGAGATTAAAAAACAAGACATTTTGTCCATTAATTATGACAAAAATCTAGTTATCATTTTGAGAGATACTGGAATGTGAAAAGGTTGAGGGCTGTTGAGGAGCATTTCAGCATGTTATATGTGCTGATGATTCCATATGAGTCCCCCACCCATGTGGAACATTAAGGTTTTATTGCTTAGGGTTTGAGTCATGAAATTTATGCACTAGGGGCAATGTAGTGTGTGCCCAGATGGCCCAGTGGGTAATGCCAAGAGAAAGAAAACAGTGAAGAAATACTCACTCTTTTGCCCTTCCACAGCAATA
>NW_012148163.1:2042162-2042728 GCF_000956105.1 Propithecus coquereli | reverse complement strand
TTAGGCATTTATTTTCAAAATACTATCTAACCAATTGCATAGATTTAGAGATTAAAAAACAAGACATTTTGTCCATTAATTATGACAAAAATCTATTTATCATTTTGAGAGATACTGGAATGTGAAAAGATTGAGGGCTGTTGAGGAGCATTTCAGCATGTTATATGTGCTGATGATTCCATATGAGTCCCCCACCGATGTGGAACATTAAGGTTTTATTGCTTAGAGTTTGAGTCATGAAATTTATGCACTAGGGGCAATGTAGTGTGTGCCCAGATGGCCCAGTGGGTAATGCCAAGAGAAAGAATAACAGTGAAGAAATACTCACTCTTTTGCCCTTCCACAGCAATAAATTAAGCTTCAATCATAGCTACTGTAATCCCTTATTGGACTTCTGGACTATGTATTTTCATATCTTTTCTGTGATTTCTTTGTGGGCAGAAACCTTGGTTTATTCATCTTTATATGCCTTGTACTTAGGTCAATGCCTAGCCCATAATAGGAATTTAATACATAATTTTTGAAGAGACAAAAGAATGACTAAAACTTTGTGGTACAGTTCTTGG
>NW_012148163.1:2038553-2039056 GCF_000956105.1 Propithecus coquereli | reverse complement strand
GAGTATTTTTTCTTCGATGAAGGCCTGATAATTTTTAGTTGGATGACAAACATTACAGACTTGACCTTACTGGATGCTGGATAATTTGTATTTCTATAAATATTTTTGAATGTTTTTTCTGAGCATAGTTACATTAGTTGTAAAAAAAATTTACTACTTTTAGTGTCTTGCTTTTAGTCATTTAAGTTTGGCATTTTAGAAGAAGGCCTCAATATAGAGCTAAGCATTCCCCATTTTGAGGCACAACCCTTTTAGTACTCTTCCAGTTGCCTTCTGAATTATGAAGCTTTCTATACTGGCTAGTGAGGACAGTCATTTAAGAGTTAACTGAACATTTGTGAACTTCAAGGATTATTTCTTCTAATTTATTTAGGTGGTTCTTTCTTGACTTTTCTCAGAAGTGTGCATTGATCGAATCAGCTAAATATTGAAGTGAAAACTTTGATACAATGTATGCAGTTGTCTCTTTCTGCTGCTCTTTTTTTCTCTGCAAACTCTGGACA
>NW_012148163.1:2034057-2036184 GCF_000956105.1 Propithecus coquereli | reverse complement strand
AAGTTTTAATAATAGAACTGACATTTTGATTTTTGTTTCCCCCTTTTCTGATCTGAAACATTTCAATTATCATGACAGGGAGCAGGATTCCCATTTCAGAAAAGCTCTGTATTCTAAAAGGTAACAGATGAATTTCAGGGCCATCCAAAATTTTTACACCCTAAAATGAGCCAGGATTTTGTCATTTTTTTAAATCTAAGACTAAAATTTCTGTTTTTTATCCAGATTTATTCACACACCATCCCATAAGAATTTTATAGTGTCTTACAATAATTTGAACAAGAGGTAGAACCTCCTTCATTTATTCTGGAATATCTGTTGTTCTGAAAGCAGAACTCTTTCGCATTTTTGCATATTTTATTGTTGCAAGTAAAACTCCACTCAGTTTTTAAAAGATTGTCTATGAGACATGCATTTTGACAATTTACATTGTGAGGACAATGCAAAATCCACAGAAAACACTCAACATAGGTAAATAATTTGTGTTGCCTAAGAAGTGTCTTTCACAGACCCCATGTGCTAGTCCTGTCTTCCTTGGCTCCAAGTGTGACAAAGGTTAGTGTCACCATACAGCAATATAATTTTTACTTCCATTGAGCCAGATTCATAGCCTTTTGGTGTCTGGGATATATCTGGTTTAAGGTCAATCTAGATTATTTGTGTCTTAATGGCTGCCTGGTCCTCTCTGGTAATAGCAAAGGCAGAGAAGTTGCTGCCTATCTTTGCTCTATGTTGGTTGTTTACAAGATTACAGGATATCTCCTGTAACTGAAATACGCCTTCCAAACTGCATCATGAGGACAGCCATTTTATAAAGATCATGGGCCAGTCTTAACTGTATGAGTGAAAAAGTTACCCATGTCATATTCAGTATTCTGATATTATTTTTATTTCACTGTAAAAGTAATTCTCAACCTGTCTTTCTGCCTTCCCTGCAAAAATGTTTGCATATGTGTTTATACCTATATTAAGCTTTGACTCACGGCTGAATTACCAGATGTTACCAGATCTCTCCTTGTACTTTATAAAAGGAACATTATTAAATACAATGAATGACTTATTTGTAATCATCTTCCCCTTGAAACTATGTACAATTTTTCCAGGGAGTGTCTCCTAAGAATTTATTGGGCATACAAATCTCTCATATGTCTACACTATAGGAATTTGTAATTCACAATAAGTAATTAAATAACAGACAAATGCACTATCAAAAAGAAATAAATGTGTACAAATATTTAAAGATTTAAAACTGGGTTTACAGAACTTGAAGGTGAGCTATTTCTGATATAAAAGCAAGCAATATCTGGCTTGTATAACAATTGCGTGAATCAACCTCAATGCATGTTTTATATTGTGAGCACTTAGATGTCAGACAAACACATGTCCTTTTTTATCTGCCTTGTCCAGCAACTTCATGACTCTCATTATTGTCATTGAGATACATGAAACGTTAAATGAGTGCTGTTTTCCTCTTTTCACGCAAAGTAGTCAATTTCTATAGAAATACAAAAATGAGTGAAATCAAGATGTGCGTAAAGCTGTATGCTTTGTAAAGTGCCAAATTTGATCCCCTAGCTTGACCCATAGTCTGAAAGGTGCTACAGAAAACAGCATATATGAAACAAGGATAAATATGTTTGGCCATAAGCTCCTTCCTTTTGACATTTATGTGGACTAAAATTCCTTCCCAGTACTCAGACCTTAGGAAAAGGACTTCCGATCTTCAGAAAAAGGCTACCTCTAACCTGCCAACGAATTTAATAATGTTCTTCTGTTGTATAATATGAAACATTCTCTGAGCAAACAAGATTTATATACATTCGTCTATCTCTGCAATAGATTAATATATTAATGTAATGGCTCATATTTTAAAAAGCTCTATTATGAACTAGGTACTCATACATATCCAAGATAAGGGGACAAAAGAAATATATCTTAGAGTATTTCTTAGAGACAGAAGAAAAATATCTGCTTTTCAAAAAGAAAAATTTCTGTCATAGAAATTGTTAGTTTAGGAAAATTGAGCTGTGATACCAATTGCTACTCAAGAAACAAGCAAACAACAAATACAAGTAGGAGTAACTAATAGTCCTAAAATGGTAATTGAAATTAATGCACATTTTAATA
>NW_012148163.1:2029778-2032302 GCF_000956105.1 Propithecus coquereli | reverse complement strand
TGGTCTCGAACTCCTGAGCTCAGAACGATCCGCCCGCCTCAGCCTCCCAGAGTGCTAGGATTACAGGCGTGAGCCACCGCGCCCGGCCTTGATTCAACTTTTTATGCTTTATTTTTCATCTTATCATTTATCAACTTCTAACATACCATATAATTTGGGGTGTTTGTTTTCTGCTTCTTTCTAACATAATCTAAGCTCCTTAAGATCAGAAGTTTTTAAAGTGTGTGTGTGTGTGTGTGTGTGTGTGTGTCTGTGTTCTGTTCATGGATGCATCACAAGTACTACAATAGTATCTGGCACATAAGAAATTTAAACAAATATTAGTTAAATTCATTCTTCTTGAGTGGTGCTTACCTAATGACAATGGAATATAGCTGTACAGTGACTTTTTATATGTTCAGATTATGATGACAGTATAAGGCAATCCATGCCTTGGCCCCACTGGCACAAATCCCTATCCCTGTGGTTCCCAAGCCCAGGCCCTGGACCGCTACTGGTCTGTGGCCTGTTAGGGACCAGGCTGCAGAGCTTCACTGCCCCACACTTGCCCTCCATCCCCTGTCCATGGAAAAATTGTCTTCCATGAAAATCAGGAAGGGGGACACACACAGTAAGAAGTGAATGGGGGGTGAGCCAGCAAAGCTTTGTCTCTACAGCTGCTCCCCATCTCTTGCATTGCTGCCCGAGCTCTGCCTCTCCCCCTCTCCCTTCTGCCCACCCCTGGTCCCTGCCATGGAAAAACTGTCTTCTATGAAACAAGTCTCTGGTGGCAAAAAGGTTGGGGACTGCTGCTCTATCCCACCAATAGCTTGAACAGGCTATTTTTTTCTCTCTATAGACAACAAATGGTTTTATATATATATGGAAATAAGTAGACAAGCATGGAAGAGAAAATAAGTTGTTTACTACTATTGTTATTAATTTCTGGTACTCTCATATTCCCCAAATTTCCTGCCATTATGGTTTTGTGAAATTTCTTTAGAGGGAAAATAATTACATGTATTTACCTAAATAAACTAAAAGAATCTTCATATAATCACTGAATGTCAAATCTAGAAGGTTACTAACACATTTGTTTTGCAAATAAAGAAACTAAGATCAAGAGAGTGGACGTTACTTTCCTAGAGCCATGAATTCATTAAGTGGTAGAATGGGCCTAACCCACCAACCTTTCTACTTTGATCTTTCTGCTACAACACTCTTTGTGGCAATGTGGAATACTTACCAAATGTTTTATGAATCCTCAGTCTAACTAAGTACAATTACAACCACAAGCAAACCTTTTAGGCAAACAAATATAGAAAACATATTTATGTCAATAATTGGGTGGGGGGAAGTTTAATGATGTTGGCTATAGTTATCTACAAATATAGAGGCAAATTTGTGTGATTTCTTTAAATGGTTAAGATTATTCACTCAATTAGTTTATTTTACAAGTATGAACTTGACATTCGTTTTCACACATGTGGTTCTTGGTTCTATTCCTTCACTAATTCATTCAATTAAACAAATACATATTTCAGTAATGATATTTACAATTTTGAATTGTGGTCCCAGGATCCGTGAAGAACCAGAGGAAAAAGAGTTGAGTTCATATCATTTAGTCTTAGGAGACATAAATTCATGTGCATATGAGGGTCAAGCAGAGAACACAAATACATGGAGGAGACCCAGGCACATGTGTATATATATATATGTAAAATCTGCCATGCTGTAACCAAGCTCAACACTGCCTAGATATTCTACCCTTTATATTGGTTCCTGATTTTTAAATTGAAGTAAAGGTTTATAAATGCACAAAAACTTAAAAACGTACAGAACTCAAACATGCACAACCACTTAATCACATCCCTATCTAGATATAGAATATTTCTGTCACACCAGCACGTACTCTGTGTACTTTCCAAATCAATTCCTCCCAGCGACAGATGATTCCTATTCTGATTTTCTCTCTACAGATTAGTTTTATTTGTTGAAATTCATATAAATGGAATCAATGTTATGTACCCTTATATGACTGATTTCTTTCATTGATATGTGCTTAATGCATTGTATGCATCAATAATTTGTTTCGTTTTATTACTGAGTAGTATCCCATTGTATGAACATACCGCAATTTATCCACTGCTTTTTTTTAATGGACATTTAATTTGTTTCCAGTCTTTGATCATTATGAATAAAACTGCTGCAAACATTTTTGTCTTATGGGTGTATGTTTTCATTTGTTTGAATAAATAGGAGTAAATTGCTGGGTGAGAGGAAAAACCTCTTTTCCAAAGTGGTTGGACTATTTCACACAAGTCATATTCTTGTCCGTATTTGCATTTCCAGGCATTTTAGTTTTAGCCATTCTAATTGGTGTGATACATAGCTTTAATTACATTTTTTGATGATTAATTAGCTTGTACATTTCTTTCTGTGTTCATTGGCCTTTCATACCCAACTACTATTCTACTTTCTGTCTATGATTTTGACTACTTTGGGTATTGGTATCAGTAGAATCATACATTATTTCTCTTCTTGT
>NW_012148163.1:2027601-2029728 GCF_000956105.1 Propithecus coquereli | reverse complement strand
TACTCTTCTATAGTTTATATCAACACATAAAATAGTATTTGCAGAGTGTAGAAAAGTGATCAATTTTGTTTGTTTTACTTTTCTTGGTTCTTTGTCTCTCTAGTTCCTCTTTCCTTTACTGAATCTATGCATAAAAGTAGCATCAATATGGCAAAGCTCCTCAGGGGTTATTATACCACAAGGCTTTGACTTTAGAACATATTATTGCAACCATAAAACACAAACTTCCTGCTTATTGATGGGCATTACTGAATAGCAAATATCAACTGTTGTGTATGCACATTTATCTCTTATCTGGAGCACAAGTAAATAAAATTAATCTATCTTCTATTGTCACTCTGTTCATAATTTTCCATTTTCAGTAGCTTCTAAAACATTTAAAACCTTAAAAAGTCTTTCAATCAAGTCATAATCCTTTGTCAATTTATGATTAACCTTACATTCATGAGAGCTTTATATTTTACTTTCAACAAAATTGTGTTTATATTCTCTCCCATCCTTCCCTGGGAAATACAATATAGTTTGTGTACTTCCTCTTGCTCTAAAAATCTTCTATGTTATCTCTGAAGATAATCATTGTATGTAAATCACTTTTAAATTTTTTTATGGATATACCAAAAAATAACACTCTCAGTGAAACTCTAGAGCTTTGAGTTATGCTCTAGGGCTTAATCCTTGGACCTCTACTCTGCCCTTTGGTGATCTTGCCTAGTCTCATAGTCTTCCATATCATCTACATACTTTTTAAGTCTCAAATTTTGGATCCAGTCCAGACCTCTATCCTGAATCATTGGACTTGTTTCTCCAACTGACAATCGAAAACCCATACTTTGATAAATTAGAGACATCACAAACTTAACATGTACAATACTAAACTACTGTTTTTCCCTCCAAAACTTTATCTATAACATTCCCCATTTCAAATTATGATAATATTATCCTTTTATTTGTTCAGACTTAGCTCCTTCCTACTTACTCTTTCTCTATACCCCAAATTTTCATAAATTTGGATTTTCACAAATCCAAAATTTCACAAATTACTACAAATTTGGTGACTTAAAATAGCACATATATATTATCTTATAGACCTGAAAGTCAGAGGTCCAAAATGGCTTTTACTGGGAAAAATTCAAAATGTTGTCACAGCTTTATTTTTTCTGAAAAATCTAGGGGCCAATCCATTTCCTTTAATTTTCTAACTTCTGAAGGTTGTCTGCTTTCTTTGGTTCATGGCCCCTCCCTCCATCTTCAAAACCAACAGTATAGCATCTTCACATTTCTCTTTCTTTCTAACCTCAGTTTCTATTGTTATAGCTCCACATCTGACTCTGACCCTCTTGCCTGCCTCTTATGAGATCCTTGTGATTAAACTGGGCCCACCAGGATAATCCAGATAATCTCACCATCTCAAGAGTCTTAATTAAACACATTTGGAAGGTCCTGTTTGCTATATAAAGCAACATATTCATAGTGGAGTAGAATGTGGACATCTTGGTGAAGAGGCATTATTCTACCTACCACATGCTCTCTCCTTATCCCTCATATGTAATGTGTCAGCATGACCTATTTACTCAACACGAAAAATACGTACAGATATATACAGAATCCAACTGCCTTTCACCCCCTGCACTGCTAACACCTTAGTCCTTGATGTTACTGTCTGTTACCTGGAGTACTAATATAACTTTTTAATGTGACTCCTCGATTCTTCTACCAGAAAGTAAAGTGATTCTGTTAAAACAAAAATCTTACTGTTTCACTTGTCTTTTGAAAACCCTCCAATGACTTCAAGTACTTATCGCAAGTTTCTACAAGATCTTTCCCTTTACCTCTCTATTCTTTGAACTTATTCTTGTTACTTCTCAATCAGTTTTTAGCACATTGATTTTTTTTGTTATTTTTATAGAATTCCAAGTATAATCCCTACTATGGCCTGTACACTGCCTATTTTCTCTACTTGTATAATTCCCATTCCAGATGTCCACAAGGCTAACTCTTAAACTTCCTTCAAGTCTTTTCACAAGTATTTCCTTCTCAATGAGGCCTCATTTCAACTCCCAATTAAAAGTTACAATCAACTTCCGCATGCCCACCATGCACTTGATTCAACTTTTTTTTTTTTTTTTT
>NW_012148163.1:2025734-2027551 GCF_000956105.1 Propithecus coquereli | reverse complement strand
ATTGATAATAAGTTGCAGGCATGATACCCATTATAACTAAAAGACAAGTACACTTTTGGACATTTCCATGCTTGTTTAATGTGCTGCAACTAGTTGAATGGGTTTGCAAGTACCTAATGTACACACCTCTTCACAATTACTCTTAGCGATTTCATATTAATATCTTGGAATCAGCTACTGCAGGAGTATTTACACTATGCAAATAGGTAAATGTTACAAAATCAGGGCTTCCCCACCACCACCACCTCTGGAGAACTGGTTTACCAGCATACCACTGAAATAATCATCACTTTCAGAAGATCAGTATTGCTACAACACTACCATAACCTAGAAATATCATTTAAATAGTGAAGTTCAATAATATACCTTAATAGCAATAAAACAGAACAAAACATGTCTCTTAAATATGTCTTTTTAAGAGCAGGCGCGGTGGCTCTCACCTATAATTTCAGCATTTGGGGAGGCCAAGGCAAGAGGATCACTTGAGGCCAGGAGTTAAGATCAACTGGGATGACATGTGAGACCTCATCTCTACAAAATATACAAAGCATTCGCTGGGGGTAGTGGCACAAGCCTGTAGTCTCAACTACTCAGGAGGCTGAGATGGGAGGCTCTCTTGAGGCCAGGAGTTCAAGACTGCAGTAATCTGTGATCATCACTGCACTCCAGCCTGGGTGGCAGAGTGAGACTCAGTCTCAAAAAAAAAAAAAAGTCTCTTTAATATTTTTCCATCTGGAACAGTTTTTAGGTTTTCTTTTTCTTTGGGAACCTTGAATTTTTTGATGAGTATATGTCAATTAATTTTTAGATTTTGTCACAATTTGTGTATATATGATATTTCTTCACAATTAGATTTAGGTGATGTATTTTTGTCAGGAACTCACAGAAGCAATACTGTATTCTTCTCAATGTGTTGTATCAAGAGGTGTATATAATGTTAATTTGTCCTGTAACTGGTGATATTATTAATAACTTTTATTACATGGTTAAGCTGATGTACAAAAAGTTTCTAATTCTGCCATTGACACATCAGCATAAGTGACTTGTACAACTTCCAGGATGGAACATTTAACTGTAATCTAAGACTCTCTGGAGCTCAGTCTTTCCTTCTGGTCCAGTGACTAGCAGAGTCATCCCTTTAAAACCGTAAGTTGAATTATTTTATTTCTCTCTTGAAAAGTCTTCAATGGTTTTTCTTCTCATTCACAGTGAAAGCCAGAAGCCTACATCATCTGTTTGTCCACTCCATCTCTCACACTCTGCCCAGGTTCACTGTCTTGTTTCTATAACATGGCAAGCAAACCCAGGCTTTCCTTATGGCCTTTACAATTGCTATTTCCTTTTCTTGGAAGACTTTTTCCTAGATATCCACCCACAAAGGTTGGTCACTCATTGCTTTTAGCTTCAGATGTCATTCTAACAACGACACCTGCCTTGATTCCTTACATAAAATAGTCATCCTAACCCAAACCTCATTCTCCTCTTTCCCTATTTACCATACTCTGATTTTCTGCTTGTGGCATTTATCACAAACTGGCTTACTTTATATTATTGTTATACATTTACTTACTGTTTCTCTTATGAGAAATATAGAGTATGTTTGGAACATACTCTATGCTTAAAGAATATCAGTCTAATGAATAAATTTCTTTTTAATAGGCAGAATATACACTGTTAAAACAATCCCTCAAGTAAGGAAAAAACCTGCATTGCATTTGAATATATTTCATTAAAAGGTGATACGTAATTCAGTATGTTAATAATATAATAAAAATTCTCAAAATGCATGTTCAATTTTATTTTATGTCAATAAAATA
>NW_012148163.1:2024563-2025684 GCF_000956105.1 Propithecus coquereli | reverse complement strand
AGAGATTGACATTTCGTTTGGTTTGTTTTGTGAGTTTCTTTGAATACTTTTGTCTGTTGTTAGTGTTGATATTAGAGACCCTAAATTTTTAGGAATTTTAATTTAGTCATTGATTTGGTTCATCCACTGAATTCAGAAAGTGCCCTACTATTGTTATATTTTGTAGTAAATACAACTAGACCATTAAATAAATGGATATTGTGGTTAATTTAGCATTGTCAATAAAACTTCAGAAATATTTTTTAGTCAGGAAATTGGATGATATTTTGTAGAAAATGCATTGTACTTATCTTAATTAAATCTGTTGATGATTAAAGGACATGTCCAGTTTTAGGACCATCCTGTTGATTATCAGTGAACTCTGGGCAGTATTTTATATGAAGGAATGGAACAGTAGATGAATCTATCTAATTATAGGGCAAAACCTAGAAATGTGTTTTGTTGTAGGTCTTGTGATTATACTCTTACCCCTAAATTTGAACAAGGAAAAAAAAAAGAAAGTGATTCTGGTTCATTGGTGGTTCTCTATTATGATTTTGTTCATGGAAGTGTCATTGCACTTTCTTATTATGGCCAATTTTTTTAAAATATTGAAAAATGAAAAAATGAATGATGCTTTTTAGTGTTGAACCTTAGTACAAAATGAGAGCTGGATAATTTTCTAGCTGCTATGGCAAAAGATCTTGACTATATCATTTTAAAATATATGAAGAAGGAAAAATATAATGGGGAGTAAGGAATCTCTGCATAGAAAATGTATAAATACATTACATGAAACAAGTTTTAAAGCTTTTACTTTCTCGTGAGGGAGTCTTTTGAAGAGCTGATATTTGAACAAGGAAGCCATATTACTTTTGTACATTTTTGTACCTTTCTCATTTGCTTCATGGTCACAAAAAGCACAAAACATGAAGAACTATGTTAAAATGGATCATATCTTTCAGTAGTTTTTTTTTTTAATGCTCAGAGTCTCACTCTGTTGCCAGGGTTAGAGTGCTGTAGCATTGGCCTAGCTCACAACAACCTCAAACTCCTGGGCTCAAACAATCCATCTGCCTCAGCCTCCCGAGTAGCTGTGACAACAGGCATGCGCCACCATGCCCAGCTAATTTTTTCTATAT
>NW_012148163.1:2020640-2024513 GCF_000956105.1 Propithecus coquereli | reverse complement strand
TAATTAACTTTAAAATCTTGGACTAATATAAAATTGAGTTAGTGCATGAGGATTAAGAAGCTTAAAATTATAAAGAAATTATAAAAGAAAGAGAATATGAACAATCTGGGTCACCACACAAGGTTGTAACTTATATATCTATGTTTTATAAAATATTTTTGCCATTTATAAAACTATTGTCAATTAAGACAATAGTAGCTTTAATGTGGTAGATATATTCTCTTATGCTGACAAGATTTGTATATTTGTGCTTGTGCTTTACTGCCTGCATGTTTACATACAAACATATACATGTAGACTATTATTATTCAACAAAATTTATGAATGATAGAAAGGAAAAAATAGTTTGGAAGACAACTGGTCTTAGTTAATAAGCAGCAGCAAAAAGGCATCCCAGGCCTACTTATTTGCACAGAGAGCACAAATGTCACCAAGACATTCTTGCTTCCCAATGGCCTATTAACATTTTTGTTTTTGTTGTTTTTAGCAAAAGTTTCCCACTTCTGAAAATAGCTAGAATTCTTAATAATCATTAATTGCAGCTATGTTCATTTTGATATTCTAATGCTAAACAAAGACTGGAGCCATTTCTTGTTTTCAGGTGGATATCTATGACTTATATTCATAGCTTTATATGACAATATAACAATGAGTTTCTGGCCTCAAATTCAGAATAATACACTGTTTAATTCTTTACGTGCAAACTATTTTTGAAAATTACCTTTTGGCCATTGAGTAGCATCAAGTTTTACTCTCTCAGCTTCAAAAGGAAAGGAGGCTGGGTGTAACTAGATATGTGTGGTATTTCCTGTATTTTTCATTTGTTAACTACTGTTATGAGCTTTTTATTAAGCCACAATGTGGGAAAGTCTGTTATGATGATTAATTTTATGTGTCAACTTGACTCAGCTAAGGTATGCCCAGATAGCTGATAAAACATTATTTTGGGGTGTGTTTGTGTCTGCGAGGGGGTTTCTGGAAGAGATTGGCATTTAAATTGGTAGACTGAGTAAAGATGATTGCCCTCACCAATGTGGACAGGCATTATTCAATCTATTCAGGGCCTGAATAGAGCAAAAAGGTGAAGAAAGGGCAAATTTGCTTTTTTCTAGAGCTTGGACATATTCTCCTGCCCTCAGATATCAGTGCTCTATAATCACATTTCAATCCCTCAAAATCTCTTTCTTTCTCATTAGTCTGTCTCTCTGGAGAACTATAACTAAAACATCTGTCAAATCAAATAAAAGAGCTAAACATTTTCTGGGTCTATTATGTAAATTTAAAACATTATTTAAAGAATACATTTCCACAATTGTGTACTTTTCAGGATGAATAGATACATACTCATGATCATGTGCAAAGACTGGCATAATGACTGTCATTAAGTTGATATTTGGTATATATTTTTGCATAGTTTAAAAATATCTTTGTTGATTAATGACACTTATGGCACACAGTTTACTGGATGAGTTAAAAGGCTTTAGAAATTTGTTGATGTCCTCACTATCAACCATGTATTCTTGATCTCAGGGTAGTCAGTAGCTAAAAATGTATTCAATGGTTTAGTATTACAATATCCCAAAAGAGGATTCTATAACCCTCCATTCTTATTTTATTCATTATTTTAATAAATCAACTGGAACTATTTAGTCTTGAAGAATGCTAAAATTACTATTTAGCCACAGGAGAGGACTCTGTCATGACAGTTAATAGCTGCATGTAGCAGCTTCATGGGCACAGGCTTCCCAGTGGAAGGTGGCACTGCCATGAGCCCCCACCTGTTAGTCTGTTCTGAAGAACTGAGTCAGGATTTCCAGCACTTTTAGTCCAGAGGTAGATGTCTTCACAAAAGCTAGTAGTCTTACTAACTAACCCAAGATCAACCAAATAAGAATTTATCATACAGAAAAATAAAACTGGTAAGGGAGAGTCTGTGTGATTATTTATAATATTATTGGTCTCTTTTCAAAATTCTATTTTCCGATAGGTATATAAGAAAATCTTTCTTCTTTATCTATCTGTAATGGTTAATGTAGCTGGCTCTATCTATGTAAAATGAAATGAAACATTCTTTGAACGATGTCTTAATCCAAATGACCCCTGAGAATTCAGGAAAAATATAATATTGGCATATCAGAGATTCCAAAAGGCTGTGCAAAAAAATCGTTCTTAACTAAACAATTTCCACAAACCTTCAGATCTATATTCTTTAACATCCATTAATATCTCTCAGAATTCTAGGGTTCTCAAAACATAATTTGAATAATACTGCAATAGGCTTCATCTTATCTCCATATTTCCAGAAATTTTTCCTTTCACATATATTAGCCCTTAAAAAAATCCTTTTTACTTTAACTTTTTTTTATAAAGGCTTTAGGGGAATTGTTTACCTTCAAATCTTTATATATTAGGAGATAATTGCTATAACATATAATTATAAGTCATCAATAGGTTCAAATTGGTGATCAGCTAACTCCAACTTGCAGATGTGTTATATGAGCTCTGTTCAGAAAGTACACAGCCATGCAATATGAAAAACTGAGACATTTATTGAAGAAGATACAAGAAACATTGTATGTAGGACAATGACCCCTCAGTAGCCTTCAAAGCAGGCACCTTGGGACCTCACGCAGTTCTCCCAGCTTCTCTTAACCTAACCAGTATGCATTCAAAAGTCCCAGGTGTTCTGCTCGTTGCAGGCCTTCTGGAACATGGATCACTTTCAGCAGATTCTTGACCATCTTTGAAGCGTTTATGCCACACTTTTACCTGTGCTGTACTCATTGCATCATCCCTGAAAATCTTCTGAATCATCCGAATAGTTTCTGTGGAGGAATGTTCAAGCTTAATGCAAAATTTTGTGCAGATTTGTTGCTCTACTCAGTCATTTTTGAAAGCAATGGCCACACACAATACACATACTCAAGGGCATCTAGTCCCCCGCTGACTAGCACAATGAAGTCATCATTGTTCATGCATGAGCATTACCATCCTCTCTCCTTGGCTGCCAGCTTACATCGATGTCCCACACACCGTTCTCATTATATTAACAGTGGCTGGATACTTTCCAGACAGACCTAATAGTTTGGCTTGAGCAGCCTAAAATAAGCATTGAGTTGGCATTGAAAAATCAGAAGATTTCAAATAAAAATATTGATTTCTGGTGTGGCCTGGTAACTGGAACATCTGTTAATGTTGGGAAGGTCTTCCGTCATGGCAACACTCCTATAGCTAAGTAGTGTTGCTGCATGCAGAGGGGACATACTGTAAAAAACTCCTGTTGGTCTACTTCATTTGTGTTACCAGCCTGGCTACTGTAGGCATGAGTTTACAATCCCTAATTTTATAGTAACTGACTTAGTCCATTCTCAATAAGTGGAAAACATTTAGAAAAAAAATACATAGAAAACTAAAACTTACAGCCTCTGTAGAGATAATGAGTCAATATAGTACAAAGAGTTTCATCTTACTATAATAGATGATGAACAATATTAGAAATGTGTCATAGTAAAACTAAGAGCCCATTTCAATTAAAACAAAGTATGTAGTGAGAGAATATAAGCATTGTGAGGAAAAACTAGCAACACTTCAAAGGAAAGAAATATTTTCTTCATGTCCACATAAGTTTTTCAGAGATAGATAACTGATGGTCATTCTTTCCTCATTTAACAGGCATTTTTACACAACGCTTATGAGTTAGATACTGCGTGCTAGAAACCACCGATGAAATAATTCTAACTTGATAGGGTATATTTGGAGGTGGATGAGAAGGGAAAGTGAAAACCAGATAATTTAGTAGCATACTCTCATAAACAGTCACTTTCAATTACGAGTCACAAACAGAAAAAAATCCTCTATCAAGATTTATAAGGA
>NW_012148163.1:2010657-2016706 GCF_000956105.1 Propithecus coquereli | reverse complement strand
GTGTGTGGGGTTGTGTGTGTGGGGGTGTATTATTTAAGAAATTCTTTCTACCTTGAGGTCTATAGCTATTCTTTAAAATTAGATATTTATTTCATCTGAGTTATATTTTTACATATAATATAAGGGAAAGCATTTATTTATGTCTTATTTTTCCATTTGAATAAGAAATGTTTACAGAGTCACATATCACATAGTCTGTCATCTCTCCAGTGATGTGGTTGTAAGACCCACCACCTATGATATGTTCTAACTGCTTCTAGCCACCTCTTTACCTCCATTTCTTTATTTGTCTATCCTTGTGCCCAAACTATAATATATTAATTTCAACTTGTTTTCATATTTGGTAGGTCAAGTTTGCTCTTTTTTTTTCTATATAGGCCATATAATGTACTGGTTTTCAATATAATATTTATAGACAGTATATCTGAGTTCAAATCCCAATCCTATCCTCTATTAACAATATGGTATTGGTAAGTTAATTAAGATCTCTGAGTCTCAGTTTCTTCATCTGCAAAATAAAGATATTACTGGTTCCTATATCATAGTGTTCTTTCAAAAATTAAATGTGCTTATTTACATAAAGCATTATGCCTAACAAATAGTAAGTACTCAATAATTAGCTATTATTCAAAATTATCTTGTCTTTTCTTGGTCTTTTACCCTTTGTGGATTTTAGAATTAGCATGTCATATAATTTATAATAATCAGTAAACATAATCCAGATTTTTACTGAAATTTCACTGATTTTTATAGAGTAATTTATGTTCTCTAGCTAATTCTGCAGGTCTGCTTTGTTTGGGCAGCATTAATACCTAAAAGTAAGTTATGATAGAGAAAATACTAGTCTCGATAAACAATACTTTTATGAAATAGTTTTGCAAAATTTCATCACTATAAAATAAATTTAGAAACTTGTAGCTTTTTCGGGATAGGGGAGTTATTTAACAATCATGTAAAATAAGCCCCTTATGTTACAAATGAGGAACTTGAGGCTCAGAAAAACTGTGACTTGCTTCATGTGTCATAGGTGGTCTTGAGCATTCCTAGGAGACTCACAACTGAAGTTTGGCTCCCTATGTACATTACAGTATCTTTTATCAAAAACAGGCTGGTTGTTGTTAGAGAATTAAATATAATAAGACATATTGATGTTAAAACTCTACAGAACATCGTTTAGTTCCTTTTTGTTGACTCTGACTACACTTAAGTATTTTAAAGTGCCTCCAGGTTGACAGGAATATAAATTGATGCTTTGAAGAACATTAAATAGCTAATTAATAGAGATTCTCAGATGAGAAAAAATAGCATATAAAAATCAGCTTTTACTGTGTTTTGATACTTAACTCAAAAAAACTCTTCATCCCTTCTCAAGTCATATTCCCTTTTTTTTCTCAAAACCTGTTAAACACTCATCTACTCTGTAAATAATTAGAGGTTAGGAGATATTGATCAGCTGTGTTTGGGGGCTGATGTGGTACCAGGCATGCACACTGCTTAGCAAATCCTCTTGGGTAGTAGTTGTGGGAGGATCATGAGTGTGCTGATTAGGTTATTCCTGAAACATCTATTTCCTGAATCACACCCACCTTATAGTAAAAATTATATTTGACTGCAATTCATCTTTCAAAATTCTGCTTTGCTGTCATCTCTTCTGTGAAGCCTTTTGTGACATCCGCCAGAGGAAAAGGAGATGTTTTATTCATAGCTTCATCCTTAAAGATAAAAAAGGAATATATAATAATTGTATCATAAGTGGATAAAAGGCTACCAGATGACTTTTTAAAAATGCACTACAAAGACAATGCATTTGACACGATTGCTTGCAAATCACAAGTAAAAATCCGAGTGATTAAGTTAAAGAGGAAAATTGGTACTTATTTCTTCAGGTAGTTAGTATTGCTGATTTTCTAAGCAGGCAGATTCTTGACTCACTGTCCATTGAAAAAATTTTATAGGAAAAGGGTGATTCTGCATTTGTTGTTTACTCACTGATACATTTTGCAGCAATTCACACCAAGACTTGTGATTTCTTGTTCTTTTTAAAATGCACCTACTCAGACAGATATGATTGAAAGACACTTTTACTTCAAAGCCTCTATTTTCAGTAGCTTGTAACTAAACTAGTTAATTGGTAAAATGAAATGATTCATGCTTATTGTCAGTTGAAAAGTGAATTTAACTGTATGGAAACAAAATCACTGAAGCTATTTTAGAGGATCAGATTAATTACGTATTTGATAAAAATTCTTTAATGTTGTGAGTCAATCTTGACTCAGAGTCATTTATATGAAGTATCTACCACATCCAACCAAGTAATGGCTGTCCAAGAGACACCGCATTGTGCCTATTTATGAATTGTCTCATCGAGAATACAGGTGTGGTCCCATAAGGCTAAAGAAGTAAATTCTATATAATAAATGACAAAAGAAGAACAATCTTTCCTGCAATTTTTAATGTTTCATGTCTTATGCCTCCAATTGTTTATCTGTAGGAATATATGGTCAAAATCAGCAATGTTTACAGTATATGATTAACAATCAGTCACATCTGAAATTGCTTCTCTACTGAATCCTTACTAGTTGTGTAACATTGGACAAATTACACAATGCTCCTGTGCTGTAAAATATATAAATAATACTACTTCATAGTATTATGTTGTAAAAAGTAAATGTGATAAGAAGTATAAACATTTAGACTATTTAGATATGAAAATAATTTTGTTTTCTTTTTCCTTCTTATTCTTCAGAAAGAATAGAACACAATCCTAGGAGAGTGATTTAAAAGTTGTTTCTGCCTTTATACAGAAAAGAGAGGTTGTATTTCTGAATATGGAAAAAAATCAGGAGACACTATCTAAGGAGACAAGGAAAATGAGAAACCAGCCAATGTTAAGGAAGTTGGCCCACGATGGAGAAGATTTCACTTTCTTAGAATACTTGGGCAAGCAGATATAGTGAAGGATCACTATGACTGATTAGGAGGTCTTTGAAGCTGAGTCATGTTATACAATGGTCCCCAACCATTTTGGCACCACGGACCAGTTTCATGGAAGACAATTTTTCCACAGACTGGGATTGGAGGGAGTGGTTGATATGAGTCTATAAGCAATTGATTTATTATGGTCTCTGCACAGTCGAACCTCTCTGCTAATGATAATCTATCTTTGCAGCCGCTCCCCAGGGCTAGCATCGCTGCCTCAGCTCCATCTCAGATCATCAGGCTTTAGACTCTCATAAGAAAAGCACAACCTAGATCCCTCACATGCACAATTTACAGTAGGGTTGGCACTCCTATGATAATCTAATGCCACCGCTGATCTGACAGGAGGTGGAGCTCAGGTTGTGATGCAAACAATGGGGAGCAGCTGTAAACACAGATGAAGCTCCACTTGCTTGCCCACCGCTTACCTGCTGTGCAGTCTGGTTCCCAACAGGCCATGGACTGGTACAGGTCTGCAGCTCGGGGGTTGGGGACAGCAGATGTTATGTTAACCACCCACCATTCGTGAAAACAAGACTGGTCAGTTGCTTGTGCCCAAGGTGCTACAGTGTTGGGTGTCCAGTTAGGATCCAGAGGATTTTACTCTGTGAGCCTCTAGCACCTCACCTGTTACTTGACACCAAGAATGAGATGAGTAAGATGCCATGAATTCCCCATCTGAGTCCTGCATCTCACTAGCCAAACACAAAAACACAACAGCCAAGACAAATGAGCTCCATTCCCTGCTCATACTCATAACATGGAGGATGAGAATTTAAGAGAAATTTGGAATTAAATATAGAAATTTTACATAGAGGTAGACAAAGAAATAAGAATGAAGAAAGAGACATGATTTAGATAGCAGAATTAGGAAAACAGTGTCATGAAAACCAGGAAAAATCAAAGTCTCCTGAAGATGATTTAAAATGCTATATACTATTAAAATCAAGTGGAATGATGACTGAGAAATGGCTTTTGAATTTAACAATGCTGTCTGGAATCAGTAAAATAGTTGTGGCAGATGAATAAGAACATTGAACATTCCTCTGTGAGTAGAACGTGACCTTGAAGTGATAAGCAAAGAAGGATATAGTTTGCTCTTCCCTCTAGCCAAACCCATCTAATTGTATCTATGTCTACTTGTAGCTTGAAAATACCTCCCTGCTCACATGGTAAAATGGGATGGCTAACCAGGGCACAGACCAAGAAACCACTTTAACTAAGAAATGATATATATGTTTTACTGAAAAAGAGGTCAGTTTTCCTCTGGACAGTTTGAATTTTAGATCCCTTCATCTAAAATGAAGTGTATAGGATTAGAAAATGATGGATAGTATAAGAATAGAACAATGAATGTAGATATCACTGAATTTTTCTTAAGAAACTTATATTTTAAGATTTGTTCATTATGGTAAAAAAAAAAACCTCAATGAGTCTCCAGTTGTCAAGTTATGAATTCAATAATTCTCAATACTTTTTTATTTCTTTCAAAGCCTCAGTCAGTAGGGCATTTAAAAATTGCTAAACTGGTCTTTTCTCATTTGATTCTAATAACTGTAAGCCAGAAACCAAGATATCTAACATGCATCAATATGTAAACACGTGGTTTACCTCAAATGTTTAGAGTTCTGAGATTTTACTACCAGAGACAATCTAAACTTAAATTAATTGAAAGGTGAGGAAGGAAGTAGTTAACATAAAAAGAATAAAGGATTTTTTATAGATAATGGTCTACTTTTTTCCACCTAAAAGGATTAAATTATTAACTATAATATAGCCTTCCCCAACATAAATCAAAATAGAGTCAAAAGATATCCATCTTTTACTTCTTATGCTTTTATCTGAGTTTTAAATATGCTTCCTGAGAAAGAGTACATATAATTTTCCTTGTGGTTTATTGGAGATCTTAAGGATTGCATTTAAGGATAATAGTTTTGAAGAACCTGGCTGCCCACTGTGCTAATGTCCTTGATTTATTACCTGTCTGCATAGAAGTCAGTCCTTGAAAGGGACAACTGAAAATTTATTGCAGAAGGCAATTGAGCAAAGCCAGTTGAAGCGAGGAATGCAAGACAGGCTGTAGAAGCGGCCAGTGATGTCCTGGAGCCTGTTTTCACTGACTCAGGGGGTCCAATTGTGCATATGTTTTTCTAATTCTGCATCAGTGACATTGTGTTGGTGGCTTGAAATCAGCCACGTTGGGAATATTATACTGTAGAAATCAGTAAATGCTACAAACCAACTCTTTTTATTTTTGTGTTTTCTTCTTTGTTCCTGTGGAGAGCTGTCTCTTAAAGATTTATGACCACACCACTGTATACAAATTAGAACTGAGAAGTTTCTGATATAGATTCAAATATATTTTCTTTAGGTTTATAAAATATTACAATGATATTTTCACTTAGAATTGTGGTAAGTGGAATGCATAAAGACATGAGAAGAATGAGTCAAAATCAATAGCAATAATACTGTCTTGTCTTTAGACAGTAGACTGTGGATTATTTATCAATTTATTCACTTAATCATTTGTTGTTTTGTTCTGTATATAGTGCATGCCAAACACTATGGCTAGGTGCAAGAGTTTTGACAAAGAATAGGAAAGGCCTTGTACTTAAAGAGCTCATATCTAAAGGAAAAATCACATAAACAGAATATGTATTAAATGAAAATGCAGAGATGTGCATGGGATGTTTAGGAACACCAAAGGGAACCTGTAACAGTATGATGACTATATAGTAGACTTCCTGAGGAGGTAGCGCCTAACTGCTAAATAAAACTTCTTGGAACACAGATACTAGAAAATACATTGTTTAATAAATTTTTAACAACAAATCCTCTCACCTAAAATCCTAAATTTAGTAGTAGGATTTTAACATTCCTAAATCTATAACAACAAAAATGTCTTTCCCTCTAATCTAAAACAGACCTCTATTCTCTCCAGATCAAGCTATATACATCCATCATGATATCATGGCATTTTCTGAGTTCAAATTGTCAAAAAGCATTTGGTTTGTTCTCAGATTATGTAATTGTAACTGTATGTAATTGGAAGAAAAGCAGTATTTATTTT
>NW_012148163.1:2004106-2007876 GCF_000956105.1 Propithecus coquereli | reverse complement strand
TTTAGGAAACTTCCTAGGCATTACGAAAAGGACTGTGGGATTAAATCACAATTGCAATTTTGCAGGCAATTGCAGTGAAATGGAAGGAGTACAATATTGTTGTGTTTGTGAGCAATATTTCAGAAGAGTAGACTAAGCCCAAAAATGTGAGATCAGAACCGTTTTACATATTGAGGGAAAATGGAGGAATAGAAGATTGTTGCTGTGAAACTGAAAGGGAATTACTCAGGAAGTGATGTCCAAGAGGTCAAAGACTGAGTGTTGTGGTCAGATAATGAGATAAAATTGAGATATCTGATTTGTAACAATTCAAAGTGATGTAGGTAATTGTGTATGTGTGTGTGTGTGTGTGTGTGCATGTGTATGCACATGTGTGCTAGCTTCTCTTCTCAGGCTCCCTTTATTCAGTTCTGAATCTCACTTCTTTGTGAGATATTTCTAATTGGTGCCAAAATACATGTATTATTTTGTATTTGACTTATAGAGTCATAGCTTTCCTCTTAAAAAAAAATCACATCACAGAAACAATGCCCTCATCTTGGATCTGATTTTGAAAGGTCTGCTTGGCAAACAGCCAAGTTTCCTTGGATAGCTGATTCAGCTCGGGTGATGACGGTAGGCCCTCATCCACAATACAGCTATATGAAGACAAAATGATCTTAACAGCTAAATTGTAGACAATTCAACATTCTCAGCAGGAGCTTTGTGAGTGTAGACCCACAGATTTCTAACTTCTGGAGGTTGCTTGCTAGTCACTACTGTACCAATTTGAAATGATTTATTATTGCACTGGCTATTGTACATGTTTTAAAGCACAGATTCTAACTACTAGATCAAGGTCATTGTGTACCATTTGAGGACTTCTGCACAAACAAAATGTTAAGTTTGAGTACGGTAAAAGTGACACAGCCTCTGAAACCGGTAAGAGGATATTTTATTTAATATTGCATGATGTTATCTTCATTCTGAATCAAATATTGACATAAATTTTTGTAAAAGGTGTAATTTTTGATTGGCCTACTTACCTTTGTCTTCCTTACATTTTGAGATATGCTGAGTTTTCTAGATGAGGCGGTATTTAAATAGGTAGTAAATAGAACTTGGTTCTTTATTTCTTCGTGATAACCAAAAATATATTTCCCAGAAACTCTCAGAGCCAAACAGTGGGCTTATCCTGTTTTTGGTAAGTTTACACTCTTTCCATATCAATATATTAAGATCTTAATAAAGACCTATATATATTGAATTCCTTCAAAATTCTTGGCACTGTTGTAGGTGTTTTGGGAACACAGACAAAGATGAAACCCAGGTCATGCCCTACAATCTAACTGGGGCAGATTAGTATCATGCAGGGTAATAAGGGCGAGAGAAACAAGGTAAAATATAAAATGCTAAATCATATGCTCTTGATTTTCATTTTTTTAGCAAATATTTATGGAGTACTTCGAGTTTCTGGTATTCTTCTAGAAGTTGGGCATAGAATACTGAATAAAACTAATGAAAATACCTGCTCTCACATGGTTTATAGGGTACTGGAGCAGACAAGAAGCAAAGTAAATAAGTAATATATTAAAGTTTAGAGAATACTAAATAGAAACAAGAAAGAGGAAAAAGGTATATGAAATGCCAACTGGGCGGGCGGATAAAGAAGTTGACGGAGTGTCTAGCGAAAGATTCATGTGAGTAGACATCTGAAGGAAGTGAAAATACTGAATTGGCCATACAAATATCTGGGAAAGAACATTCTAGGAAGAGCAGAAGTAAAACACAACAGTCTCATGGCAGGAGTATGTTCCAGGATGGAGGTGGCAGAACAGTGGGAGTGGAGTGACTGAGGAGAGAATATTAGGTAATGAAGTCAGAAAGACAGCGGAGAGCCTGATCATGCGGGGACCTGTCGATCATTGGAAGAACTTTGGCTTTAACTCCGAGCGAGAGACTTTTGAGATGAGAAGGGAGAGAAATTATGAAGTAGATAGAAAGTATACCTCCAGGATTTG
The DNA here is from genome assembly GCF_000956105.1 of Propithecus coquereli. Taxonomy (NCBI): domain Eukaryota; kingdom Metazoa; phylum Chordata; class Mammalia; order Primates; family Indriidae; genus Propithecus; species Propithecus coquereli. The sequence continues at coordinate 2,005,876 of NW_012148163.1, read as the reverse complement.
ACATTTGCACTAGGTTTTTGCTGGTGGATAGACTGAATTGTTGCCTTATTATTGATAAATGGCTCAATAAGAGCAAAGACATAGTAGAAATGAAAGTCTTAGAGAACAAGGTTCCTAGTGTGTCTTGAATAGAGGAAATATTTCTGGACTGGCTAATTATGGTGGAACTAAATTACTGATGGCCATGAAAGATATGAAAGGACACTTACATGTGATAAAATAGAAAAAAAAGGAATCTTGTTAGCTTTGATCGTCAGAGTTTGAATAAATTGGAGAAAGATCAGAGAAGGGCTATAGATAGAATGAAAACAAAGGGAGAACAGAAAATTGATTTCTATAGCAGTTTCAAAAATCAAACTCCTATTCCCAGCCCGCAGTGGACTTTGCATTTCCTCCCAGTTTGTGAACATGGGTAATTTTACATACACTTACAGAATCCTTGTTAATGATAATGTAAGAAAAATAGTTTGAGATGGTAGAGAAGAATAGGAAGTGAAGAACGTTAAAGAAAGATAAAAAGAGGTAGAAATAGAAAAATAAATCTTAAAAATATTTGAGTGACAAAATCCAGAGTTTTGTTAACAATTTATATTTATCACTATTAAGAATATTTTAATGTGTTAACACTTACTGCTGTATAGTAACCTGCTCTGAGGTTACCTCCTACTGGTTCTTCAGCTGTCAACATTTTGAGATAGTGTTTTGAAGCCTGGTTTTCTAACCGTAAAGTAAAAGAAAGTATTTTAATGTTTGCCTCCTACTGCCTCTCTGACATGGAAAGATTTTCACACAGGGTGATACAGGAGGTAAAAATAAAAATTGCTTTTACTGAGCCATTGGACTGTGAAATGCAGTAAATTTCTAAATGGCAACACTAGAACAGTGTTTATGACTGTGGGGGATTTGCTTACTACAGGATATACTTCAAAGTGGGCTGGGATCTGTGAAATTCCACTTTCTATGTGACCTTTACCAAGTACAGAAGATAGGAGAAAAAAGTTTTTTCAAACTTGACGGGTTTACAAAGTAATCTTCATAAATTGGATTGTCGTTATCAGTGCAGGGTTAAACAAACCAAAATCCAAACCAGCCTAAATATCTGAGCTGGAAAATTTCATGTTTCTGGGACTAAAATCCAAAAGGAGTAGGAGAGAATTTTGTGAACAATAAGCCACAGGATTTTAAATATGTTTAAAAAATTTTTACACATGTCCACAGTAGTTTATTGTTACTGTCATAAATTAAACAACCCTGCCACCACGCAAACACACAATGGCTTAATTGCCTCACGCGTTGAATTACTGATAGAGAGGGAACGGGAAGCAATGTTCTAAGACAAGTGTACTTAAACTATGGCCCATGGGCCAAACCTGTCCCACCCAGATCTTTTTTTTTGTAAATAAAGTTTTATTGAAACACAGCCACAAATATTCATTTATGTACTGCTTATGGTGGTTTTCACCATTCAATTGCAAAGTTGAATAGTGTCCATGGAGATTGCCCAGCCTGCAAAGCCAAATATATTTACTATGTGTGCCTTTACTAGAAAAAATATTGTAAAACCTTGTTGTAAGAGAACCACCAGCCATAAGAACCACACCACTGCTAGATAACACAGATTTTGTTAACAGAGGACAAAGGAAACTGGGGAGAGAAAAGTGAGTGGCCTAGATAAAGCTGTAAAAGAACTCACAGGGCTCATAAAACTGCTTTGGAGTGCCACCACCTATGCACCACTTTGAACATCCACATCGCCCATGTATTATTTAT
>NW_012148163.1:1997914-2002921 GCF_000956105.1 Propithecus coquereli | reverse complement strand
TTACATTATTATATATCTATTTAATGTCTGGCTTAATAGAAAACAATTGGATTTTCATATCTGGTTCTTCACTCACTATGGCCCACATAGGTTGTTTTGATTGAAGAATATGAAGAAATCCCAGCTTCACATAAATATATAGTTGAAAGAAAAGAGTATTTTAATAGCCCTCTCAGATAATTGTGGATTTGTCATGTAGCCTACACTGTTCACTTGAGACAGAAAAAGCATAAAAATGGCAACTAACATTTTAGTACATTTGAAAATAATTTTGACTTCACAGATCCTCTGGAAAGGTCTTGGGGAGCCCCATGGGTCCTTAGCCAACACATTAAGAACCACTTCTCTAGAGTATAGCATTGTGAAAATTATGATGTGACAATTCCTAGAGGCCAAGATTAACATCAAAATATTGCATTTATCAGAAAATCACATTTAAATTTTTTAAATTTAATTTTGGTAAAAAACACATGAAAGAGAAATTTTTAAGCATACAGTTTAGTAAATATTAACTATATTCAAGATGTTGTGCAACAGATTTCTAAAACTTTTTTATTTGCAAAACTGAAACTCTACACTCATTGAACAAGAACTCCCATTGCCCCTTCCCCAGCCCCTGACAACTATCATTCTACTTTCTATTTCTATGAGTTTGGCTACTTTCGATACTTCATATAAGTAGTATCATATAGTGTTTATCTTTTGGTGACTGGTTTATTTTATTTAACATAATGTCCTCCAGGTTCATCCATATTGTTGCATGTGTCAGAATTTTCTTTTCTTTTTAAGGCTGAATAATATTCCATTCTATATATGTTTGCATTTTGTTTATCCATTCATTCCTTGGTAGACATTAGTTTATCCATTCATTCGTGGGTTGTCTCTACCTCTTGGCTACTGTGAATAATGCTTCAGTGAACACTGGTGTGCAAATATGTCTTTGCAATCCTGCTTTGAATTATTCTGAATATATACCCAGAAGTGGGATTGCTGGATCATATGATAATTTTATTTTTAATTATTTGAAAAACTACACAATGTTTATATAGTGGCTGTGCCATTTTACATTCCCACCTATAGTATATAGGGTTCAATTTTATCCATATCCTCCCAAGAGTTATGTTTTTCAATAGTGACCATTTTAATGGGGGTGAGGTGATATCTCATTACGGTTTAGATTTACATTTCTCTAATAATTAGTGACATAGAGCATCTTCTCATATGCTTTATGGTCATTTGTATGTCTTCTTTTGAGAAATGTCCATTCAGATCCTTTGCCCATTTTTAAATTAGGTTATTTGATATTTTGGTTGAGTTGTAGTTCTTTATATATTCTGGAGATTAATTCTTTATCAGATATACGATTTGAAAACATTTTCTCTTGCTCTGTATGTTGGTTTTTTCGCTCTGTTGATTGCTTCCTTTGATGCACAGATGTTTTAAAGTTTGACGTAGTCCTATTCATTTATTTCTAATTATTGTCTGTGGTTTTAATGTCATATCCAAAAAAATCATTGCCAAGTCCAATGTTTTGAAGGTTTTTCCCTATATTTTCTTCTAGCATTTTTACAATTTTAGGTTTTATGTTTAGATCATCAATAGATTCTGAGTTACTTATTGTATGTGGTATTTAATACAAAGTAAAAGTGTCTGACCACTCCAGGGAGCTCCAGCCCTTCAGTTTTCACATTACCTGGGCAGTCGCACATTACACAGGCAGTTCCCGATGCCTACCCAGACTGTGGGGGCACCCAGAAAACTGTGTGATCCCAGGGCATGGACATTACATGTAGGCTTCTTTCCAGGGAGAGGGACCAGAGGAGCTGGAGTGCTAGCTCTCTTTGATTCAGACTGTTTTGTTCCCCTGCACCTCCCTAACCACCGGCAGCCCAGAGTGCCAACTGACCTGAGACTTTCAAGTTAAGATAGAAATCAAAAGATTCTTTGAACTGAACATCAAAGGGGACATAAGCTATGAAAATCTATAAAACTCAGCAAAAACATTCCTCAGGGGAAAATTCATAGCCTTAAATGTCTACATCAAAAATACAGAATGATCACAAATTAACAATCTGATGTCACATCTGAAGGAACTAGAAAAGGAGAGAAAACCAAATCCAAAGCCAGTAGAAGAAAAGAAACAAAGAAGGTAAGAACAGAACTAAATGAAATGAAAACAAACAAAACTACAAAGGATCAATGAAACAAAAAGTTGGTTCTTTGAAAATATAAACAAAACTGATAGACCTCTTGTCAGATTAAGCAGGAATATAAAAGAACTTATCCAAATAAGATCAATCAGAAATGAAAAAGGAGAATTACAATTGATACCACAGAAATGTAAAGCATTATCCATGAATAATACAAAAATCTCTATGCACATAAACTAGAAAATGTAGAGTAAATGGACAAATTCCTGGAAAAATAAAACCTCCCAAGACTCAACCAGGAATAAATAGAACTCCTGAACAGACCAATAATGAGCAAGAAGATTGAAGTAGTAATAAAAATCTTCCAACAAAATAAAAGCCCCAGGCTAGATGGATTCACAGCCAAATTCTACCAGAACTACAAAGAAGAGCTGGTACCCACACTACAGAAATTATTTCATAATATTGTGAAGGGAATTCTCCTCAACTCATTCTATGAAGCCAGTATCACCTTGATCCCAAGGCCAGGAAAGGACAAAACAACAACAAAAAACTATCACCTGGTATCTCTTCTGAATATAGATGCAAAAATCCTTGATAAAATACTAGCAAACTGAATTTAACAGCACATCAAAAAAAAATAATCCATCATGACCAAGTGGGCTCCATCCAAGGAATATAAGGATGGTTCAGCATACATAAATCAATAAATGAGATTCACCACATAAACAGAAGCAAAAACAAAGACCATATGATCATCTCAATAGATGCAGAAAAAGCATTCAACAAAATTCAGCTTCCTTTAATGATAAAAACCTTCAACAAACTAAGCATAGAAGGAACATATCTCAAATTATAAAAGCCATATATGACAAACGCACAGCCAAAATCATGTTGAATGGGGAAGAGTTGAAAAAAATTCCCCCTAAGAACTGAAACAAGACAAAGGTGCCCACTGTCACCACTTCTATTCAACATAGTGCTAGAAGTTCTAGCCAAAGCAATCAGGCAAGAGAAAGAAAGAAAGTATATCCAACTGGGAAAGAAAAGGTCAAAGTAATGCTTTTCAGTGATGATTTAATCTTATATCTAGAAAACCCCAAAGACTCCACCAAGAAACTCCTGGAATTGATAAATTTAGCAAAGTCTCAGGTTAAAAAATCATTGTACATAGATTAGTAACATTTCTATATACTAATAACAGTTGGTTACAAAATCATTGTACATAGATCAGTAGCATTTCTATATACCAATAACAGTTAAGCTCAGAGTCAAATTAAAGATTCACAATAACTATAAACTATTCACAAAACTATAAAACAATACCATTTGCAATAACGATAAAGAAAATAAAATACCTAGTAATATATTTAACCAAGGAGGTGAAAGATCTCTACATGGAGAACTGCAAAACACTAAGGAAATAAATCACAAATGACACAAATGGAAAAACATATCATGATCATGGATCAGTAGAATTAACATTGTTAAAATGTCCAGACTACTCAAAATGATTTACAGGTTCAATGCAATCCCAATGAAAATACCAAAGGTATGCTTCACACATCTAGAAAAAATAATATTATGCTTCGTTTGATACAAGAAAAGAGCCCAAATAGCCAAAGCAATCTTAAGCAAAAAGAACAAATCTGGAGGCATCACATTACCAGACTTCAAACTACACTATAAGTCTATAGTAATCAAAACACCATGGTATTGGTACAAATATAGAGACATAGACCAATGGAACAGAATAGAGAACCCAGATATAAAACCATCTAACTACAGCCAAGTATCTTTGACAAAGCAGGCAACAATTCACACTAGGGGATTTGAAGCCCCTTTCAATCACATATAATCCAAAGTAACTTCTTGTATTTACCTGAACATAGAAGTTACAGACATCTTCTCTAACCAACTGCTAGACATAAATTAGCCTACCAGAAGTAAGACAAAATAGAGGGATCCTGGTAGATTTCAGGGAGCACATTGGGTTCTATTCCAGGATTTATCATACCTTAGCCCAGCTTGGCCAATCTGCTTAACTCCACTGAGCCCTATGGCTCTAATCTATAAAATGATAAAGAAAATATGATCTGCTTCACCAGATGCCTAAGTGTAAATAAATATTAATAACTCCAAGCACCAATGTACTGTGTCTATAATCCCTCTGCCACTGGATTAGAGCCCAAAAAGACTGAATAATCTTTGTCATATTCCATAAAGTGTCACTGAGGGCCTGGGTCCTCTATATTCCTTTTCCCTATACTCCTATGCATCATTGTTTTGTGGAGGGAACTGAATGAAATAATGCTTGTCCATCATGAAAATAAGGCATCTCCCCTATAGCATGAGTAAATAAATCCTTGTGATTATTATTAATATAATGATGAAGACAGCAAAGATGGATATTCTTAGAAATTTGAGAATCACTCAAAGTAAAATCAGAGATCACAAAAACCAAATGACTTCAATGAGATGTATGACACAAGTGTCTTAAAACTTTGAGGCTAAATGAAATGTGTGCAGCAGATCAGTCTCTCCCATTTGATATGCTTTCTTAGAGAGCAGGGACTCATCTCTACTGAGAGTCTGGTGGTTGGTGGGCATTTATAAATAAATGCAGTGTAGTGATTAAGAACACAGAGTCGCCTGCCTAGATTTTCACCCTGACACTATCACTTTTTAGCCATAAGGTACAGACAAGGAGCTGCTTGTTATAAGGCTTAACAGTGAGGCCTCTGGTGTCAGTTGTTTTGCCATTTAGAAGGTATGTGATTTCAAGCAAATTATATAATCTTCTGGGCCACATCTGTAAAATGAAAATACTAATAATACCTACCTCACCGTGTTGTGG
>NW_012148163.1:1995791-1996929 GCF_000956105.1 Propithecus coquereli | reverse complement strand
AAGAAATTTATTTCTTACAGTTCTGAAGACTAGGAAGTCCAAAGTCAAGGAGCTTACATCCAGCAAGGGCCTTATTGCTGTGTCTTCCCATGGCAGAAGGTGAGAGGGTGAGAGAAGGGGATAAGGAGTAAGTAATCAAACTTGAGTCCCTGAGCCCTTTTATGTTTGGCATTAATCCATTCATGATGGTGGAATCCTCATGACATAAACACCTCCTAATTTTGCCCCATCTCTCAATGCCGTTGCATTGGAAATTAAGTTTCTAATACATGAACTTTGGGGGACACATTCAACCATACATAGCATGCGGTATGCTAGTCACTCATGAACAGATTTGAATTAGTATTGGATCAATTTAAATTGTATTTATCCATGAACAAAATGGTAATTTTTATTTTCATAGAGTGTTTTTTCTTTCCTATATTCTCAGTAGGTGGGTTGAAAATGATTTGCATAATAACATGTTGGCATACCCAGAATAGTAAGGCATACTTACCTAATTTAACTAAGTACAAAGACTAAAATTTATCTATCATTAATTTATCTGTCTACCCATGTGTGTGATTTAATATGAAATTTACAAATGGGCCATTGTATGAATATGATACAGACTTGAACCTACAAAATATTACATCTTTTTTATGGATTTTCTTAATTAGAAATTAAAACTTTAGTTTAAAATAGTTAGGCTCCTAGATATAAATATGAATAGTTAGCACAATACAGTAAAAGACATCTTAGCATCAGGCAAATCTTAATTTGAAACACATATCTGCCACCAACGTGATGGTCTTGGGTAAGTCATTTAACATTTCTGAGCTTCATTTTGTATTTGTAAAATGATAAAATTAGTTCATGAACTCCAAATTTGCAGATGAGCAGCAAGGGCATATAAATAGTATCTGCTATATAATTTAGGCACTTTATGCATGTTGCCATCATGATCAATTATTATAATCATTATTATTGTCTGTTAAGACTAGAACTCTCCAAGTCAAGACTAGATCTTCCATTGCCAGGGAAGGAAGAATCAAGCTGCATTTTCATTTAAGTTACATAATTTTCTTTACTGAATTTAAATAATATTTCAAGTTAAGGCATAAAAAAATATTTTCTTATAAGAATATAAACCAATATT
>NW_012148163.1:1984568-1985126 GCF_000956105.1 Propithecus coquereli | reverse complement strand
TATGGTAGGATCCAAAGGTTAACCCAAGTTATCACAGCTTTTTTCTTCCCTTCAACTGCCTGTGACGTGAATTGGTTTTATGATATCCTAATCCCAACAGGTTTCCATCTTTTTTGTTAATACAATGATCACATTCTCCCAATATTCTGACCTAAATGTATATTTTAATGCACAACTCTAAATTTAGTGTAAAATTCTTGCAGAGGATTCTGATTGGCCCAGTATAGATATTGCATCAATTCATTAATTGATAACAGTTACCTTGGAAACAGAGGATTCAAATTCACCAGTATAGATTATATTTTCTATAGAGGAGGTGGAGTGGTTTGCTAAAATTGCCAGTTCGACAGAAAAGAAGAAATTAGTTCTTAAAGAAAGGTACATTGAGCAGTAAATAACTTAGGTCTACTGTAATTGTGAGGTGAAGGTGAAAAGTAAATTAGTAGCCAGAGGGGAATGTAAGACTGAGGGAAAGCACATGAAATAAAATGTTATGTATGAGATTTGTGAATTCCCCCAAGCAAAGAGGAACTATAAATATAGTGGATGAAAATATTG
>NW_012148163.1:1976436-1976943 GCF_000956105.1 Propithecus coquereli | reverse complement strand
GAGTTCATAGAACAATGCATTTTATGACTATTAATTCACAACCTGTCTTCTCAGTTTTCCAGTGGAACTCCTTTAACTGTAAAAAGAGTTTCATATTAAAATCTGTAGGATATGACCCATGCTTTTGTGCCTCAAGAATCCATTCACAGAATTATAACTCTATAGTTCATGGTTAACTGTTTGTAACTCCCATGCTTGATAGTGTGTATTTAAAGCATGTTTACAAATCGTGAAGATGCAAATATTTATAAATTAATTTTTGTATTGGTATTTTAGGCTGTTTTCCTTGATGTGATATTTTTACGGCAATTTGATGAACTAAAAGTGAATCACGTATTAACAAATAAAATGCCATAAAAAAGTGAAGCTAATTGGTAAATGAAAATGATGGAAAATGAAAGTGAAACTTTTAAATATATTTTTGCAGAGAAGCTTAGAAGAAATTATTTATGGATATTACTTTAGGTGCCAGCATGGCCCCCCCATCCTCCTCAAATCTTGCTACCA
>NW_012148163.1:1973370-1976386 GCF_000956105.1 Propithecus coquereli | reverse complement strand
CTTTATGAAGAAAAGAAAAAAAGACCATTTCCAACAAGAAAAACAGTAAAGCTTTATATTAAAATTTCTCAGTGAAGTGGAATGTATAGCTAAGATCTCATCCTATAACCAAATTACAATGCAATTTTGCTTCCAAAAATTTCAAGATCTGATTTTTAGAAAAAGCTATTTTGAATAAATAATTTCAGTGGTATTGTGTCTTTGATTTGATTCTCAGCTTGACTGTTATTGGCGTATATGAAAGCTACAGATTTGTGTGCACTGGTTTTGTATCATGAGACTTTGGTGAATTCATTTATCAATTCCAGGAGACTCTCGGTTGAATCTTTGAGGTTTTCTAGATATATTATCATATGGTCACCAAAGAGGGAGGGCTTGACTTCTTCTTCCCCGATTTGGATACCTTTGATTTCCTTCCCTTGTTTGATTGCTCTGGCAAGGACTTCCAAAACTATGTTTAATAGAAGTGGAGATCGTGGGCAATCTTGTCTGGTTCCAGCTCTAAGCAGGAATGCTTTCAATTTTTCCCCATTCAGTATGATGTTGGCTGTGGGTTTGTCGTATATGCCTTTAATAATTTTGAGATATGTCCCATCTATGCTTATTTTGTTAAGAGTTCTTATCATAAAAAGGTGCTGAATTTTGGCAAACGCCTTTTCTGAATCTATTGAGAGGATCATATAGGCTTTGTTTTTGCTTTTATTTTCATGGTGAATTACATTTATAGATTTGCATATGTTAAACCAGCCTTGCATCCCTGGAATAAAGCCCACCTGGTCATGGTGAATTATTTTTTTGATGCACAGTTGAATTCAGTGTGCTAAGATTTTATTGAGAATTTTTGCATCTATTTTTATTTGGGATATTGGTGTGTAGTTTTTTTATTGTATCCTTTCCTGGCTTTGCTATCAAGGTGATATTGACTTTGTAAAATGAGTTGGGGAGGATTCCAACCTTCTCAATGTTGTGGAATAATTTCTGCAGTATCAGTTCTTTTTTGTAGGTTTGGTAAAATTCTGGTGTGAACCCATCTGGTCCAGGACTTTTTTTTATTGGAACATTTTTTTATTGCTACTTCAATTCCGGTGCTTGATATTGGTCTATTCAGTAATTCTATTTCTTCCTGATTGAGCCTAGGGAGGTTGTATGTTGCTAAGAATTTGTCCATTTCCTCCATGTTTTCAAGTTTTGGGCACAGAGATTTTTATAGTATTCAAAGATGATGTTTTGTATTTTTGTGATACCAGTTGTGACTTTGTCAGTGTTTGTTTATTGATAGTGTTATCTTTTATGATACAATAACAAGAAGTGATTAAATACTCATAGTGTGGTTAAGTGTAAAATTATAGGGTTGAGTCAGTTCACTAAGTTTATGTATGTGAAGAACTGGAAAAATATGAGATGTCAAACAGTTTGATCATTTTAATCCAGAGTGAAAATCACCAAAAGTCTGGCCTCTAAGGAAATTATCATATATTGACTACTTTCTTGACCGGCTTATCTGGAAAGTTAGCTTAACATCCCACTCTACTGTGTCTATTAGCTGTGACAATTTTATGGGCTATACTTCCTTATTTTTAAAAATATCTCCATTTTTCACATCTACTGGGTTGTAAACCTGGATTTTAAATATGTCACAGTGCCCTTTAACACAAAACAAATGATTATCTCAAGGTGTGATGTCATGAATGTTAGTGCTTACATAATAGAGTACAAATATGTCAATTAATTTATTAACCTGAGTCTTGGAAAATTTGATTTACAGTTGGTTCATGTAGCTTCTTTGGGGTAGAATTGAAAAGGATAATAACAAGCATTGTACTTTATTGCTTCAAAACAAAATTAAAAATATTCTTGGTGAAATTAATTCTGTAATAATAAAATAGAAAATAAAAATTAAGTACAAGTTAAAGAGCATTAAAATATACGTATTTAGCCTGAATCTTTGCATAGTTTTGTAGCTGATCTGGTGCTAGTTTAATACTTTTCTGTCAGCTTCTCTTCTGGATAAAACTTAGTTTAATTGTATCTTATAAAAGTAGATAATTAAGAGAAAAGAGGGCAGGAGAAAACCAAGCCTGCCAACAAAATAAGAAATGAAGATTTAATAATTAAATAGGCAGAAAAGCATTGCTATAATATGGAATGAACCTGGACAAAGTACTAAATGATCTGGGTTATATCATGGGCTCTGCCTCAAAAAATTGATATAATTTAGTAAATATACAATAAGCCAATGTGTTATGCTTTTTATATACATTTTACATACACACATCCACACACACACACACACATATATATATAAAACTTCATTTACTTATAAAACGATTTGCAAAGTAGATATGATTTCCCCTTTACAGATGAGGAAACATGTTTAGGGAAGTTAAGTAATTTGCAAAAGTCACATTCAGCCTAGTTAGTCTGATTCCAGATCTAATGCTCTCCATTTGTCATTTAACTTATTTCAGACTCAGCATCCTCACATGTAAAATAAGGAGACTAGTTCGGATCATCCTTCAACTCATGTCACTTAGAAGATTCTACCAAGGGAATATCAAAAGTTTAGTTTAAAATTATGTGTATGTGACATTTGTACAATGAGTAAAACAGTAAAACAGATTGTCTGTCTGTCTCTGGTAGTAGCCTACTTCCTAGGATTTACAACACTACAATATTTTATCTGCCTCAGGTTTTACTCATTTGAGGAAAAATATTTTCTTTGAAAACAGTTATTATAGCCTGAAGAAAATTACAGCATTCATTTCTAATTCTAAAAAATGATGCTGGTATATTCCTTCACTAAACTTGAAAATATACCTTCCTCTCTCACTAGCCTGACTCATATTTCTTTTATTAATTCAATATAGAGTTCATAGAACAATGCATTTTATGACTATTAATTCACAACCTGTCTTCTCAGTTTTCCAGTGGAACTCCTTTAACTGTAAAAAGAGTTTCATATTAAAATCTGTAGGATATGACCCATGCTTTTGTGCCTCAAGAATCCATTCACAGA
>NW_012148163.1:1961445-1961965 GCF_000956105.1 Propithecus coquereli | reverse complement strand
AATAGCAAATTTTAATTGGTGTGTGTACATAGGTGTTTCACACAGTTATACCTTTTTTCCCTGCCAATTTTATGTTATTTTTCCTGATGTTTAAGCATTTTTCTATTTATTCATGAACATTTTACATTATTTCATCCTGAAAAATCTGCACCTCTATAACAGCCTGTACTACTTTTCTCATAGATGCTTATAATAGTGAAAATTTAAATCATTATGGAAAGTGTCAGTCTTTGGAATAAAATATTTTACCCATTTTCAGCACAAATGCCTACTATGCTGTAGCTGCCTGAAAAGAATAAGAAAGAATAAATCATTTAAGCATCACCACTAATATAATAAATATAGTCTATATACAAAATTATGATAATGATAAAAACATCTGAAATAAAATGATTAGCAAAAGGATACCATCAAGAGTGAATGTATAGAATTTGAAATAAGTGTGCCTCATTTAACTCAATTCATCATTTTTTGGAAATATGTCTCAAATAATTGCTAGGATGGTAATGTTTTTTTAAGA
>NW_012148163.1:1959252-1960590 GCF_000956105.1 Propithecus coquereli | reverse complement strand
TACGTCCTTCACTTGGAAATCAGTACATGGTAAGCTAGTGATATGAGTACCTATTCCTAACCATTTGCAGATAGATCTTCCTGAAGCCACTTTCTCAGGATATTTTCAAAACCATTGATTTTCATTTGTAGAAGCTTTTGTTTGGGGTTAAAAATGATTTTTTCAATCTTTAGGCTTCTATGTTTGGGTGTACTTCCAACTATTGGTTCTCATATGGAATATCCAAAGTATCCCCAGCTTACAAAACCTAATTTTGAGGACCCCAAACATAAATGCTAAACTGATAATTACTCTATCCTCTTCTCCAAAAAGATTTCCTGTAGACTATATAGGATTGCCCTAACTTGAGTCAAAAATGTAAAATTTGTTCAGGAAGCTTGCCAGAAAGCTTTCTTTTATAGAAAAGATTTTCCTCATCTTTTTTGAAAAACATAATGTATCCATGTATTTAGTTTCATCAATACAAGTTAGAACAGCATTATTAGCAGAATTCCCAATTTAAAAATATGAATTTCTCCTGGAAGAAATTGATATTTCCAAGTTCATGTGGCAAGCCAGTGATCCAGCTTCTATCAGAACCAATGTTTGCAGATCAGTTACCCAGAACCCATCATACTATGCCATACAATGTTCCTGAAGAGTCTCCTTTTATATAATCACAACAGTGAAAACAAATCTTATGAAAGAACTCATCTCTGGACCAGAAATACCTGCAATTATAAAAGCCCCTTGCTTTCTAACCACAGTGGGCATGAGATTTATGAGATTCACTGGGAAAGGGGTTGCACTTTAGAATATTGCAATACCCCGTTGGCACTAAAAAATTAATGATACAAAAAACCATCTGAGAGACAAAAAGTAATGGAAACACTTCATTGTTCAATAATAGCTCTGGTATTTAGTATTTCAAGACGGGAAAGAATGTTTCCAATGTATCATTCTGCTTAAGCGAAGGAGTGCTTTAAAAAAAAAAAGAACTTGAGGTGTTTCTTAACAAAAAATCGAAAAAAGATCTCAATATTTCTAAGCAGTGGAAACAACAGCAGCCAAGATTTCCTTAAAATGATATGCTGTGAGATATATTAAAAGCAGCAGCTTTCTATAATTATGTTAGTCAAAAAGACTAATTATTTAATATATGTGTGGCTCTTTTAAGAGACTTGGAAAAAATGGAATTCAAATTAATGCCTAATTTTCTTAAATCATAAGGTTTCCCAGTAATGTTAAAAATAGTGTTGTATAGATTTTGAAAAATGGTACCATGCTATTAAATGTCTCATTTATGTTTCATACACAGTTCTTAGTTCTTAGTTCTTTTCTTGCACTGGATCCCATGCT
>NW_012148163.1:1945674-1946954 GCF_000956105.1 Propithecus coquereli | reverse complement strand
TCATTTCAATAAGAGGATCTCATAAGATTTTGTATATTATTATAGGTCATAAAATATGTATATTTTGTGCTTAAAAATAAGCCATGTAAACACCTAGTATTATTTTACACATCCTCCTATAACTAGATATATAAAATTAATTCAAAATTACTTTTATGTGGCCATTCTTCACTTACTATTGAACGTAGATTCCTTGGTTCACCTTTCCCTATACAACTATAGCTTAATTTTCCTTTACCATTATCCGATTGACAACCAGAATCTCACCTTCCCTATTTGATTTTGCCTGTATAATTAAGTGATTTAATAGTCCATGCTAAACTGCTCCTGCTTCACCATGTTTTCATTAAAGAAACATTTCCTGATTGCCAATTGTACTAAGGAATATGGAAAAGGCATTATTAAAAAAAACTGCCCACAGTGATATTGGAAAGAGAAATATACATCAGTGAAACACTAGAGACCAATTAAAAAGCAACAAATCAGTAAGCTCATGATTATGTGGTATAATCAATATGCACACAGACCAAGAGAATGAAAAATTACGGAAAATAAGTCTGAGATGTAATTAGGTCTAATTACATTCTCCAATAATGAGCCTGATCATCCAGTGGTAATTTTACATTTATTGTTTGAGGTCATAAGGGTATGGTTAATCCATTATTCATTCCATGCAGTAAGGACAACCTTGCAAAGGATTACCTTATTTAATAGAGAGTCTTCTTAGTATTATTTCTGTCCCTGTGGCTAGGAACTGGCATAATTTTGAGTTTTGAGTAAATGCTTTGTATGTCCATGCTATACATTTGTAAAGGTTAAAGTAGCAATCATGTAAACATGAGATCATTCTGGGCATTATAGATGGAAGAAAAATAGCCCATTCATATCTTGCCATTTTAACTTCGAGCTAGGACAACACAGAGTCAAATTTATTTTCCTCATTAAGCACAAATGATAACAGGGGATTGAAAGCTCATTATCATGTAGAAAAGTGACATTTAAAAATTATCAATACCTTTAGAACCTTCCTATTTTTATCAAATAGGTAATATATTTAGGATATAATAAAGAAAAAAGAGTTTAAAGTAAAACTAAAATTTCTGGTTTTGCCATCTCCTTTGAAAAGTAGAATTTTGTGTGAATCTGACTATCCAGAATGAGCCAATACTAACATGTAGTGACATTCCATACATGAAAACATGTACAAATCACAAATTTACCTTAATAGTATATGAATTAAATGTACCCAAACTATGCTTGAAAGCATATTTAGGTTTTTT
>NW_012148163.1:1941181-1945624 GCF_000956105.1 Propithecus coquereli | reverse complement strand
TATGAGGATGCAAATTAAAACCACCATGAGATCTCACTTCACTCTGTTAGACTTCATGCTATTAAAAAGACACACAAGTGTTGGTGAGGATGTGAAGACAAGAGATCCCTCATATACTGTTGGTGGAAATGTAAATTAGTACAACTATTATAGAAAACAATATGGAGATTCCTCAAAAAAACTAAAAATAGAACTACAATATGATCTGGCAATCCCACTTCTGGGTATTCACTCAAAGGATTTGAAATCAGTTTGCCAAGAAGATATTTGTACTCCTGCCTTCATTGTAGCATTATTCCCAATAGTCAAGTTATAGAATCAACTTAAGTGTCCATCAAGCAAAAATGAATAAAGAAAATGTGATATATGTACAAAATGAAATGTTACCTGGACTTAAAAAAGGAAGAAATTCTGTCCTTTGTAACAAGATGGATGGAATTGAAGAACACTATGCTAAGTGAAATAAGCCAAACCCAGAAAGAAAAACACTGCATGGTCTCCCTTAGATGTGGAAATTAAAACAATTGATCTCGTAGAAGCTGAAATAGAATAGTGGCCACTAGAAGCTGAGAGAAATGGGGAAATGACAGCCAACGAATACAAATACAAAGCCTCAGTTAGATAGGAGGAATACATCTGATTGTTTCTGAGATCTTTCGCACAACGTGCTGAATATAGCTATTAATTATTAATAACCATTACTACTAACAGAGTAAACTTCTAATGTTCTCATGACAAAATTAATATTTGAGGTGATTTATATACCAATTTGCCTAATTTAATCATTCCACATTGTATGAAAAGTTATAACTACTTTGTTTTCCATAAAGGTATACAAGTATAGTTTGTTAATATAGAATAAGAATCAATTTAAAAATTCTTCCAAAACAATGTGTTGTCTAGCCTTCCTTATGTTTCCACATTATCATACAATTTTATACAATAGTATGTGTGCAATGTATAGTTTGGTTTGGTTTCAAATGGAAATTGAGTCACATTAATCTGTTTTTCTATGATTTATATATGTCTTCTGATTATGAAGATTCAACTCAGTCTTTTAATGAGTTGAATAGCATTCCATAATGAAGACATACTGAATTTCATTCAATTATGTTTCCATTGCTAGTTATTTCTAGTATCTTTTACCTTTTAGTATATCGATATGATTAACATCTTTGTTGATATATGTTTGTGTCTACGTTCCCCAGAAATCAGAGCCTAAAACAAATGGTTAAATGTAAGGATTTTACTAAGACTCACCATTCAAAGAGTGTGAGTGAGACAGAAGAATAAAGCAGAAAGAACTGAGAGCCAATCGAAGATAAGCTATTGAGTTAGCCGCTGCTAGGGTATCTACTTGCTCAATCCCTTGAGACCATTTGAGGAACTACATGGTTCTCTGTCCAGGGAAGAAAGGAGAAAGCATTTAACCATCAGCTCTTCCTCCTTATTCATCAAAGGTTTTCTTCACAGGGCATTAAGTCCCCCAGAAAACTGGGTTGCACATGCCTTAGTTCTGAACTAGTTACCAAGGTGTATTCCATTATGGCATCAACTGTAGATTTCTGGAGCAATAAGCCGGAAGAGTGCAAAAGCAAGGCTGAAGTGAGACCATAGTGAGGTCAAGTTAATAATTGGGTGATCCTGGTAAAAATTCACATGAAACTGATTGCCATAGAAGTGAAAAAAATGATTACTTATGCAAATAGAATCTACAATGTGCATAAGAGATACTCATGAGTCCACCCCTTGCACCACTCAGAATTTCTCATGTAATTCCAGAGTCTCTTCCAGAAAGATAGCTAGCAGTCTCTAAGAAGATTTAATATGTTATATTATGGTTATTGAAATAAACTATTATACAATCATCTCTGCTTGAGAAGTACCAGGGGCACTTCTGAATGAAATTCATAAATGAAATTCAAAAATTTACTTCTCTACTTCTTACTCTAGGTTTCCCTCATCCTCAGTCAGCTAGTTTGAGCCCTTCATTTCCATGCCCTCGGGAGGCTGTGTTTACTGGCCCAGTCATCATTATCACTTGGTATCCTATGGATTCCATGCATACTCTTTCCTGATTCTAACATGTAAAAGCAATGTTAGCTCCTCATTATGTTTTGAGTGAATTACTCCCTCCTCACCAAATGATATTTTTTTTTCTTTTGGTTCACAGGCATGAGTAACCCAAAACGACCAAGTGGAAATCGCACCTTCAAGTTTAGTAAAAGATCCTCTGTTTGTTCTCACAGGAGTGTAATAGTCCTGGGGACCAAGACCTCCAATCCAGAAGACCCAAAGTTTGGGGGTGGGACAGGAACACTATTACAAGTGAATCTATGAGAGTAACCAATCCTTTGTTCCTGGACCTGTACATTCTGTCTATTAAGAACACAGGGCCATGTATTGGGTGTTCATTCAGTGCATCTACTGCATCATAACTGAATATTCCATCAATCTATTAGGATTCAATGGGATGTTTCTGTGTGATATAGTACATGTTAAGACAATGAATCTAGTGGTCTTTTGCTGTCATTTCCACTTTACCCTCCCCCCAAATGGGCCCATTTATCTTAGACAACATTGTAGGGAGTGCTCATAGATGCTCATAGATCAAGCATTCTATAAATGGAATAGTAGAAGCATTGTAACTGGGAAAGGCACACCCATATTTGTGATAGCTGTATCTGCCAAGAAGGATGAGTTACTAGCTTCTCCAGGATAGAAATGTAATATAAACACCCTCCCCACAATGTGCTGAGTGATCTTAAGAAGTAGTGCCAAACTGAGTGCTCAGTGTCACTCTCCTTGATAGGTAGTCAGTTAGGATTTTCATTAAATAGCTCAGACTTGGTAAGAAGTCCATGATGTTGGGCTCATATGTAGTATACATATTCATCATCATGAAGACTCTGTTCATGAGCTCGTTGTGGTGACAATGATGTAAGAAAGGGGGTACTTGCTGAAATTCACAGGCCAAGTCATATTGTTTATTTAGTCATAGAGCTTTCTCTACAGTAGACATCCTATGGAGGGACACAAAATTTTACTGATTTTGTGAACAGTCTCACAGACCCATCCATGTATCTCTTGCCCAGACTTTCTTATTGCAGATATTTGGATCCAACCAGGAGCTCTTTTTCAAATAAATAGCATGGAATATCTACAGAAATTGAAAGGGACTGCATTGAAATTATCCTATTGAGGCTTTCCATAAATCTGTGAAATTTCATTACTGTTCACAGATAACTTTAAGATCATTGGACCTGCTACATCTTGTAGCCAGAGGAATAGGGAAGCTTGCCCTACAGTCTTAACTTGCTGGAGAGATTCTCTTTCTCTGGAATCACTGAAAATTAGACATCTGAGTGTCTGGATAAACAGAGATAGGAGTAGTCTTCCCAATTGTGGTATATACGGCCTCTAAATCCAAAGACTTGTACCAAGTTCTGTCCTTTTGTTTTCTTAGTAGTAGGACATGGTGCAAGAGTTAATAATCATCAGTATTCTCCAGACAACTAGATCTTAAAACATTTCACAGAAGTGAGAAGTCCTTAATTTTCTTAAGTATAATTTCTGATCTCCAACATGCACGTATCTAACTTGGGAGTTTAATATGCCTGTCACTTAATTCTTACCAGTTCCACTTTGCATAGTGTAAGTAATATTGGAGAAACTATGATGTTATAAGGAATGTTAAGACAATCCAGATCCTTCCGAGCTATATTATAAGAAACAGGAGATATTATCACTCTGGGACATTGCAGTGTTTACATACTACTGTCCTTTCCATGCAATTTAAAACTTCTTTTGATTCTTCTTATTGATGACTACTTTTTAATTTAAAAGAAAACTTCATTGAGGTATAATTTATATACAAAGAACTGCACATATTTAATGTATCATCTGATGAGTTTGAACATACATGAACACCCATAATACCATCACCATAATCAAGGTAATAGACATATCCAAAGAACCTCCCAAAGTTCTGTTATGTCCCTTTGTTTTTGTTTTTATTTTTGTGGTCAGAACATTTAACATAAGATCTGCCCTTTTAACAAATTTTGAAGTGCACAATACTGAATTGACTACCCTAGGCACTATGTTGTACAGCAAATCTCTAGAGTTTATTCATCCAACATAACTTAAATTTTATACTCATTGAACAATCACTCTCCATTTCTTCCACTCCCAGCCCATGATAACTACTATTAATATTATAGTCTCTGCTTCTATGAGTTTAACTATTACAGATATTACACATAAATGGAAACATGAAGTGTTTGTCCTGTGACTGGCTTATTTTACTTAGCATGTCCTCCAGGTTCTTCCATGTTTTCACAAGTGGCAGGCTTTCCTTCTCTTTTTTGCCATTTAATTATTTCTTTAAAAAATTAAACTTTGGTTTGTTTCCACATCCTTGCAATAGCGAATTGTGCTGCC
>NW_012148163.1:1923291-1925051 GCF_000956105.1 Propithecus coquereli | reverse complement strand
GACATGTATCATTTTTTATATTTTTTACCATATTTTTACTGTACCTTGTCTGTGTTCAAATATGTTTAGATACACAAATACTGTGTTATAATTGCCTACATTATGCAGTACAGCAATGTGTTATACAGGTTTGTAGCCTGGGAGCAATAGGCTATGTACCATATAGCTTAGGTGTGTAGTAGGCTATATTATCTAGTTTTGTGTAAGCACATTCTGTGATGTTTGCACAATGATGAAATCAACTAATAAAATATTTCCCAGGACATATGCCCATCGTTAAATGACACATTACTGTAATTTCTTTCAAAAACCATTGGTCACTGCCTGTTATTTATTTAGCTTGCAAACAGAAAATGTGTAGTTGTGGTTTGACGTGGCCCATATCTTGAGACTGAGGAACGAACACAGAGACAAAAAGACGCAGACACACGACTGCAGCCCTTACAAAAAGACACAGACACCACAAAGATGGTATAAGGCTGCAGCAAAAGCTCTTGCTGTAGTTGTTTTATTTATAACACAGCCTGTTTGGCAACTGTCCCACTGCAATTTCTTTGTTCCCACACTGTCCTGACTCAACACGTCCCTGTTCCTTGTTGTTTCGTCTCTGGCGAGCAGATGTTTGCATCTAAACTCTCTAGCCCCTCCTGTTTGCAGGGTTAGGGCGCTCTGGACTTGCGTGCAAGGCCACAGACATGTTCTTGAGAAAAACAACAAGGAAACATTCCCAGACAAAGGTGTTCTGTACAGTGGTTTTTTTGTTTGTTTTTGTTTTTGTTTTTGTCTCACAGATGTAGAGATATTGAAAGCAAAATAATTTAACTTTTCAAGTAATACTACCATTGAATAATGTTCCAGGTTACCCTGATTCTCTTTGGGACTTGAAGGAAAATGTGAACATTTAATTTCTACCACCAAAGGCAACTTCAACAATTCAGTCAATGGACCTGTAATTCATTTCAAAGTTTGACTACCATTACTATAGACAGACATTTGGAGAGGCTATTGATGCTGCAATGGAAGATCATGCAATTTCTTTAGCTGAGATTTGGAGAAATATAACATAAAGTATGCAATGCAAAACAGTCAAGCATGGACAGGAAGTAACAGGAAGTAATCTGCGTACAGTATGGCAGAGATTTTACTACACCAAAGTTCGAAGGATTCAAATCCAACACAAATGGAGTTATAGAAGAAAGAGCTCACTGTAAGAATGTTCACACTGTATCTGTTTGTGAGATTCTAGGTCTGCACCCAGAGGAACTTAGTGAAGGTGAACTTATTGACATAAATGATGAAAGAAAATGGTTGTGAAGAAAAAGATGAAGATGTCCCAGAAGAGACATAAGCAGAAAACTTAACATTAAAGGAATTCTCAGAGGTATTTCATGACATTGAAAGAGCAAAAGATAAAATGTTAAAAGTAGATCTGGATGTAGAAAAGAATATGACAATTCACAAGACATAGAAAAGGTGCTCATTTTATATTGCAAGTTATATACCAAGGAGTCAAGTATTATTCAATGTGTGTTCAAAAATATCATTCTATTGACATGCATTTTTTATAAGAATATAGAACACCTAATTAAGTGTTCTTGCTGTTTTAAATTATAATATACAACTTAAAGATTAGTTTTACTTTTTTGTTATTTCTGTATATATTTATTTCTGGCATATTTGGATGTTTTGGAAAAATTGTTAATGGTAATAGAATAATCATAAGTTTCCCATAGGTTATTGATCACTTTTAAGATCACTCA
>NW_012148163.1:1921019-1923241 GCF_000956105.1 Propithecus coquereli | reverse complement strand
ATAGATTTTATCCACAACGTACTTCAAACAAGAGAATTCAGAGATATTAAAATTTCATCAATAGATGGGAAATTCCGAGCTCAATAAGAATTAATTTAAGAGTTTGTATTTGAAGTAATCCCTGAATATAAAAGTGTTTTTCCTCATGTGAACTGTTGAGAATTAATCAGGTTTAATTCAGAAAAAAAATCAATAAATGATAAAATTAAAAACATTTATTCCACTATTAGGGTTTTAGTAGTTGTTTTCTAATTTTCTTTAATGTATTAATTGCCTGTGGAAGAATATCTTCTTTTACCAATTTGAAGGGAACTAGATGGCAGAAAACCAGAAGGAGACTTTGACCCATTTTCATTGGTTTTGTTTTCTAACAAATTAATATTGATAAATATAAAAAGTGAAAATAAACAAACATTTAAAGAAGTTTTTATCCTTTAAACAGATATAGATTTCTTTTATTTGAACATTGGATATTTGATTTGAAAAATATTATGAATACATTTATGATTATTTAAACATCTGCTTCAAATACATTTGCAGCATACATATATGCTTCAAAGAAGTTATGATGAATAAGACATAAACTGATATTAGGTAGTACTGAGAAAGTAAGGCTTAATTTTAACAGTATTTCTGCTTGTTAATTCTCCACAAACACCAGAGACAGAGTTTACCTTATTGCTGTGAAATTAATCATACTGCTTCTTATTTGACATGAAATTCTATCTCCACACACCTTCCTATTGCACACAAAATGGAATAAAATTCACATCCTCCTTAAAAAGAAGATTACATCTACCATAGTGTTTTGGTTTCTTAGATTTATGCTTCATTATTTTTTATTTGTCTGATTTTGTGAGTTTGATTTGGTCATCTACAATTTTCAAAGTGGGATGCATAAGGATAATAAAATCTTGATATAGGTTTCCTATTTTTAGAGAAGCAAGAAACATATTAATCACTAGTCCACGACATTGTAGTGTTAAAATAAATATATCCAGACCACTATTGACTTAAACAATTGATTAGTGAGGAAAAACATAAAAGCTTTACTGAGCTTGCAAGAAGCAAAAATAGAGTCATTGATACAAGGACCTAGGGAGCATTCATTTCCTAGAAAAACTCCAAAGAAAGAAGCAGTTTGGGAAGAATAGTTGTTCACCCTACATTTGTTCATTTGTCAAAAATGACATATGAACCTGTCTTCTGTTTCTTTCATGGGAACATTCAAAAAGAAAAAATTAGCTTCACTGTCTATTATGATCCCATCAAATCTTGAAAATTTCATAATTTGAATGTGATTATAGGTTTTATGTGTCTATAATTTGATATAAAATGAAAGATTATATTCTTAACATCCCTAAATAAAACATGTTTTATTGAATACATTATACGTATTTGAAGGAAACGTTTTCTTTTCATTAATTCATCCATTCAAACTATCTACCACACAAGCACAATTAGGTTCTGGTGAGAACTGATGAGTGAGTTATGGTTACTGTCTTCGATAACTCTAGAAACTAACTGTTGCTTAGCAAACTATTTGTCATTCCAGGTAAATCAGCTTGAAAAAAAACCAAATCATTCTTATTTCAAAGGTATTATTGGGAAAATAAGCTTCAACACTTAATAAAGTTATTTAATTTTAGAAACAGGATGTAACATTTAAAATACAGATGGTCCTCACTTTGCATGGTTCAGCATACGTGTTTCAGTTAACACCATTTAGTTAAGTAACGCCGTTCTCCTAACAATAAAATTCAAATTCCAGTTACTACAGTATGTTAATTATAATTATATAAATTACAAACTTTGCTTCTAACTCTTCATTATATAAATTATTCCATAAATAACAACAATGCATTGTGATCAGTGAACAGTCACATATAGTCATGATCCACACAAAGTTTTAGTTAGGGAAGTGTCTCATATACCATGGTGGTCCCATGAGATTATAATGGAACTAAAAAATTCCTATCACCTAGTGACATTGTAGCTCTTGAAATGTCATAATGCAATGCATTACTCATGTATTTGTAGCGATGCTGGTCTAAACAAACATACTGTACTGCCAGTTGTATAAAAGTATAGCACATATAATTATGTATAGTATATAATACTTGAAATGATAATAAAACGACTATGTTACTGGCTTATGTATTTACTATACTATACTTTTTATTGTTATTTTAGACTATACTCCTTCTAATTAAAAAAAAAAA
>NW_012148163.1:1919026-1920969 GCF_000956105.1 Propithecus coquereli | reverse complement strand
TAGAAGACAGAAGCTTATTTTTAGAAATAGATTATTTTCCCTTAGTTATTAGAAACATGTCCTCTATTAATGTACACTGTGTTGTTATGTCAAAGATAACAAAAGACTGTTCAATAAACAAATAATACTTTATATTTACATTTTAAATATTAAAAATAGCCACAAAATTATAAGTTTGTTGGTATGCTGAAGTTATAGAAGGCCAGGCCAAATTTACATATATGAAGAAGTCTACTTCCAATTACCGAATTTTGTGAATTAGTGAGCAAGCCAGCAAAAATGATTAAAAATGACAATCATATCACAAAATGTACCCCGTTCATTTATCTTGACAAATTATAGTTCAATACCAACTCTTTGATAATGCTTCGGTGTAGAGCAGTAAATTTCTTCTAACACATTTTGTGAAAATAGTTTGGTGTGAATGATAATGAGGTCTCACTCTACTTCTTGGCTAATGATTTGCTGCTGAGAAATGGAGGAAGACAGCTAGATATGCAATGAGAATTATGAGGTTTGCAAGCTATGGAAATGACACTTAACAGGTTTCACTTAATGGGGGAACTATTTTATCTTTTTGGAATAGCATGCAATTTCATGACTGTAATCTTAAAAGCCTGTGGTGAAACAATTGTCACTGTAACTGAAAATGAAATATTAATGAATGAAACACATTTAGTTGCAATAGCTAAATATGTCTATGACTGCAGAGAAAAAGTAACTCAATAGACAAAGCATCTGTATTCACAGGGCTATTTTGTAAGATTTTATATTCAATACCTATTTTTAGTTTTTCTATGAAAGAAAATTTTGTCTTTTTATTTTCATCTATCTGATATAGAAGTGCTTACATGAATTTTGATATGTTAACAGGAATTCATAAAAAATAATTTTTTAAAAATTAAATTTTGATCCATATTAGACTTTTAGGAAAAGTATTTTGTAAGGTACCCCCATGATGGGCATTACCACATGATTATGCACATGATTTTTAAAAAAAGATAGTTTAGTCATAAAGAATTTTTGATGAGAGCAAATTAGGATGGAGATTAACAACAAACAGATTGACTAATGGTTCCTTGTACCAGCAAATTACATGCTCTGGGAGTTGTAATTTTCATCTGTCCCTTGCCTCCCATTACACACATATTTTAAATACCTGGTATTTAAAAACCTGGTATTTTAAAATACCTCAGTTTTTTTCTTAATGGAAAACAGGGGTTATCTGGGAATAAAAATTTCTTCAAATCTCCTTTTTTTCTTTTTTTAATACAAATATTTTGGATCTCATCTTTTGAGTCAATGGTACATGAATTCTTCTATTAAACTTTCCCCTTTACCTTCCCTTCTCTCTTCTCATCACCTCTTCTCTCTTTCTTTTTCTTTACTCTGCCCCGATCTACTCCTCTTTTCTTTCTATTTAATATTTTTAGAAAACAATGCACTGAATCCTTGAAAGATGCTAGGAGTCAAGAATTCAAAGATACATGCCTCAAAGATGGATGAATCGAATACATGATCCTTGCCCACATTCCACAAGGGTTCACTGTCTAGAGGAATAGCATTACATTCAGGTTTGCAAGTACAGTCTTAGTTAATTGCAGTTTTCCAATATAACCACAATAGTGCTTCCTTTGATTCTCAAAAGTGCCCCAGCAGAAGGGCAAACAGTCTGCCCACCATGAATATTGGACACATGGTGCCCAAGGCCTTGCTTTAGCAGGTGTAATTTCAACCAGTGTTTTTATTTCTCTTCTATCACTTCAACATCATAGATTTTATCCACAACGTACTTCAAACAAGAGAATTCAGAGATATTAAAATTTCATCAATAGATGGGAAATTCCCAGCTCAATAAGAATTAATTTAAGAGTTTGTATTTGAAGTAATCCCTGAATATAAAAGTGTTTTTCCTCATGTGAACTGTTGAGAATTAATCAGGT
>NW_012148163.1:1903677-1905491 GCF_000956105.1 Propithecus coquereli | reverse complement strand
AAAAAAAAAAGATAGATTGAATGGCAATTTAGAGCTGCATTCAAGATGTGTTTCTTTTGTGTAAGTTACTGGGAAAACATAAAGAAACATATGCAGCCAAGTTACACCAGAGACTTGTTGCAGAAGAAATGCCACAGCTGATAGAAATGCTAGCAAGTAAGGTATTCTCAAAGGAAAGACTGGAGCTGATAAAAATACAAGTTGACAGAGATCTGCAGGCTAAACCTCTAACTCATCATGATCAAGTGGAATCCTGACTTTAATCATGAGGAAGGAAAAAAATGGTGAATTTAAACTACCTGAATATGATTTTATTGAGTGAAGCATACAAAATGCAATCAGCAAATACAATTTTATCAGCCTATACTAGCTATAGGTGAGTGAGAAATCTCAATAACAATTCTGAGTACAGTATAAGGAAATAGATCAGGAACACATGTGTGTTTCCTCTAGAGAAATTATGATGTGGAAAGCTTTTGTTGCCTATTTAGATCTGCCTGTGTTTCCATTGCAGTTATGTTTTGTGGTACTTAACACTCAAATATAGGTAGGTATAGAAAGCCCAAAACAATGAAGTTCAGGTGGAATGAGTTTACATTTTTCATGTATTCAAAAAAATAGACATTGAGCTCTTATTGTGTTATATATGATTTTCTCGAATTGATTGAAATAGCAAAGATCCAATGGTACCATGCATCCTATGTAGAGAAAAGGGAGATGTGAAAAGAAGGGAGGAGGTTTCAGACTCTTGATCAATGTCTTAGATATCTGCATTTTAACCATGCCAGGATCAAGCAGGCTTTACGGTGCCACTTCGTAGGACAAAAGAGTCATCCCATCTGAACCTGAACACAGTATACCAAGATGTGTAAATATATATCTGACTGATATTATAACCCCCCTTTCTCTGCTGTCTTTTCATCACACCAATATGGCAAATGCTCATTTTGGGATAACCCAACTATCCTATTTTCCTGTGCCTGCACTTTGGCATTCAAGCACTGCTGGATAAAGTCAAATAAGTGCAATTATAAATTCATGATTAACAATTTCAAGTTGAATCAAATTGGCAATTTCATTCTGTACTTTTGCTGTAACTCACCCTTGTAATTGGCATATGTGTGCATATACACACACTCAAAAATTCTACAGTCTTCTTCAATCTCAGGCCTTTTCTCCACCCATAAAATCATGAAGCCTTGCTTTAGAGAAGATACGCAATAAATGGCTCAGGAAATTTCCAATGCAATCACCTAAAATTATCTGTATCTGTAAATACCCTGTCCTCTTTCTTTCCTGTTACAAGAGAGGAAAATCCCTTACAAATGGATATTATCTAAATCCAGTGTACTTTCTTATTCAATAATCTTACATTAGTGAAGTCCCTTTCCCTTTTTATCTTCAACCTCTACCTGTCACCTGAATTCTTCCCATTGGCTCTTGGACATACTCAAATCTTTACTATTAGAAACACACACACCTTGCCATAGTCATTTTCCCCTCATTCTATTCCAGCTACTTTGGTAGTATTTTATTCCCCTTGTTAGTCAATATTGTATGGAGACTTCTAAAATGAAGTTTCCATTTTTTTAACTTTTCCTCATTCCATTACTCTCTCTGTACTGGTAAGGATGTAAGTCCAGCTGCTACAACAGAGATCCCAAATTAAGAAAAGCCTGAACAGAAGTGAATTAACTTCTTCTTACAAAAATTAAAGCTGATGTGGCAGCATCCTTCTGATAAAATTGCAAAATCCATGTTCCTTCTCTCTTGTTATCCTTGTATTCACAAAAGTGTTGTCTTTATCTGCATGG
>NW_012148163.1:1901797-1903627 GCF_000956105.1 Propithecus coquereli | reverse complement strand
CAAGGGACATTTTCCCAGATAGCTTATATGTTAGGCAACAAGTCCCAGCTACTTTTTAAAAATCAAAATCACATCATGTACTTTCTCAGATCACAATGGAATAAAACTAGAAATCAATTCCAAGAGGAATTCTCAAAACTACACAAATACATGGAAATTAAACAAACTGCTACTGAATGATCCTTGGGTCAATGATGAAATCAAGATGGAAATCAAAAAATTTTTCTAATTGCATGACAAAAGTGACAGAAGCCAGGAAAATCTGTGGGATACATAAGAAGCAATGCTAAGAGGAAATTTCATATAACTAAATGCCTACATCAAAAGACAGAAAGATCACAAATTAATCTAATGTTAAACCTCAAGGAATCAGAACAAGAAGGAAAAAAAAAAAAAACCCAAAGCTAGGAAGAAAAAAGAGATAACAAAGATTGGAGCAGAACTAAATGAAATTCAATCAAAAAAAATTACAAAGAATTAAGTAAATGAAAAGTTGGTTCTTAGAAAAGATAAATAAAATCTGTAGACCACTGGCTAGATTAACCAGAAATAGAAGATAAGCTCAATCAGAAATGAAAAAGGAGACATTACAACTGATACCACAGAAATGTAAAATATCATCTGAGACTACTATGTAAACTTCTATGTGCTAGAACACTTTTTATGTGCTATCTTCTATGAACTAGAAAATGTAGAGGAAATGGATATATTTGTGTAAACACACAACCTCCCAAGCTTCAATCAGGAAGAAACAGAAATTCTGAACAGACCGGTAATAAGTACTGAGACTGGAACAATAATCAAAAAATCTCCCCCAAACAAAAAAAGCCCCAGATCAGATGGATTCACAGTTGAATTCAACTGGACCTACAAAGAAGAATTGGCACCTATTCTACTGAACTGTTCTACAATATCAAGAAGGAGAGAATCCTCCCTAACTTATTCTACAAAGCCAGTAAAGGACACAAGAAAGAAAGAAAAGTACAGACCAATATCCCTTATATAATAGATATAGTTGTGAAAATTCTTAACAAAATACTAGCAAACTGAATCTAACAGAACATCGAAAAGGGAATTCACCATGATCAAGTGAGTTTCATCACAGGGATGTAAGCATGGTTCTTTTAGACATAGGCCTAGGGAAAGACTTTATGAAGAAGATCCCAAAGGCAATCAAAGAAACAACAAAAATAAATAAATGGGACCTAATCAAATTAAAAAGCTTCTGCACAACCAAGGAAACCGTCATGAGAGCAAACAGACAACCTACAGAATGGGAGAAAATATTCTCATGCTACACATTCAATAAAGGGCTGATAACTAGAATCTATAGAGAACTCAGGAAAATCAGCAAGAAAAAAATCAAACAACCCCATCAAAAAGTGGGCAAAAGACATGAACACAAGTTTTTCAAAAGAAGACATGCAAAGGACAAGAAACATATGAAAAAATGCTCCCAATATTACTAATCATCAGGGAAATGCAGTAAGATACCACTGTCAGAATGATCATTTTTAAAAAGTCAAAAAACAATAGATGTTTATGCAGATGTAGTGAAAATATATCCTTGGTGGAAATGTAAATTATCACGACCTCTATGGAAAACAACATGGCAATTCCTCAAGGAAGTAATAGTAGGCCTACCATTTGATCCAGCAACCCCCTACTGAATATCTACCCAAAGAAAAAGAAGTCATTATATCAAAAAGACACCTGCACCCAAATGTTTATCACAGCACGATTCACAGTTGCAAAGATATAGAATCAACCTATGTGTACACCAACTGATGAGCGGATCAAGAAAATGTAGTGTATATATATATACCATGG
>NW_012148163.1:1897834-1898932 GCF_000956105.1 Propithecus coquereli | reverse complement strand
TGATGTGGCAGCATCCTTCTGATAAAATTGCAAAACCTATGTTCCTTCTCTCTTGTTATCCTTGTATTCACAAAAGTGTTGTCTTTATCTGCATGGTCAAATATGGCTTGCTCTTATGTCCACATTCCAGTCACTGGGCAAGGGAAAAGGAAAAAGGAAAGGCATTACAGGGAATTTCTGTTACGTTATCTGTAAACTAGCAACATGATCTCACTTAGCTGCAATGGTAATTTTGTAGGTAAACAGTAAAAACTGAAAGTTCTTTATAGGACAAGAGGGGAATGGATATAGGGGGACACACAGCAGAATCTGCCAAATACTCCAGTTTTATATTTCTATCACTTCTACAAAATAACTCTCATAAGGTTGGTGATCATGTCCATCAATCTAAATCCAATGGACATTTTTTCCATCCTCCCCTTATACCATCTCTCAGCAACAATTGGCAGTTTATTTATTGCCTTCTTAGCTCAACTTCTATAACACAATAGTTTCCATGTTTCCTCTAATTTCTCTGTAATATACTATTCAGATTAATTTTCTTCTGAATATCTATATCAAAAAGACACCTGCACCCAAATGTTTATCACAGCACGATTCACAGTTGCAAAGATGGAATCAGCATAAGTTCCCATCAACAGATAAGTGGATAAAGAAAAAGTTGTATATATGCACCATGGAGTGCTACTCAGCCATAAAAAGGAATGAAATAATGTCATTTGCAGCAACTTGCTTGGAATTGGAGACCATTATCCTAAGGGAAGTATCTCAGGAATGGAAAAACAAATACCACATGCTCTCGCTAATAATTGGGAGCTAAATGATAGATACATATGATCAAAAGGTGGTATAATGGACACTGGAAATTAAGAATGGGGGATGTTGGCAGGGGAGTGAGGGATAAAAAATTACCTATAGGGTACAGTGTACACTGAAAGCCCTGAATTCAGCATTATTAAATTCATCCATGTAACAAAAAAATGCTTGTACCCCCTAAATCTATTGAAATAAAAAAAATGCTTAATATGAGAAACAAAAAGTGAGTCATCCTAAAACCTGGTTTTGTAATAGCTAACAGGGCTCCTAGTGCTCACTAAG
>NW_012148163.1:1892213-1893393 GCF_000956105.1 Propithecus coquereli | reverse complement strand
CAGGAAATACAAAGTTTTTAAACCCCAACACTTGCTTAAGAAAAAGAAATAGTAAGCAGGCTTATGACAGTGTGAAAGGAATGCTTTTGGGTGAATGTTTCCCAAATGCATTGGAAATAACCAGATGCATTTCCTGGCTATCGTTGATCACTAAACTCCAATATTTATCTGAAATATGGATACCCAGCATAAAGATTACTTTGTGCAGCTTCTTTTACAGTAGAGTGTAGCACTCTGACTTAAGTGCTTGACAATGGGCTATTTATCAGTAATGGCAAATGTAATATTCAGGAAGCTACTCTAAGTGGAGATAATGGACTTTATCCTACCCTCTCCTGCTCCCTGCTGGTTGTTTTGTTAACATGATCACTGAACTAGATAAATCATTTGGGACCATGAAATGACTTTGGGAGTGAAAGTCATGCATATCAGTACAAGATAAAAGATCCAGTATTTCTCAGTTCTTCATGGAGCAAATCTATCATGCCAATTCTAGGCAGTTCACATGTGGACTTAATGTCAAGGGTGTGTCTTAGTCCAGTTTGTGCTGCTATAACAGAATCCCTGAGACTGTGTAATTTATAATGAACAGAAATTTATTGGCTTATAGTTCTGGAGGCTGGGATGCCCAATATCAAGGCGCTGGCGTCTAATGAGGGCCTTCCTGTTGTGTCAACACACAGCAAAAGGTAAGAGGTGAGGGAGCAGGTAGAGAAAGCACAGTCGATGGGGCTGAATTTGCCCTTTTAAAACAGCACCAGTCCCACCCATAAGGATGGAGCTGTCATGGCCTAATCACCTCTTAAAGGTCCCACCTCTTAATACTGTTAGAATGGCAAGTAAATTTCAACAGGAGTTTTCAAGGGGACAAACATTCAAACCACAGTGGGGAGTATTGATTTCTAGTCTGTCTAAAGCAAACTACTTTTGGTTCTGATAAACTGGGACAGTCAATCTCATCTGTGGCAAGATTTCAGTTAAACTTACATTTTATGTGAAAAAAACTGAATATATAATCAGCTATCCTTATACTTATAAAAATAAACTATATTGGAAGTAGACTTGTTAAAGGCAGATAGAATTCCAGCAATGTTATTCACTAGCTGTGTCTTTATGGACAAGTTATTTCAAATCCTCTTGGACTTAGATGACTCAATTTTAAAATGAGAGAATTGGATTA
>NW_012148163.1:1891600-1892163 GCF_000956105.1 Propithecus coquereli | reverse complement strand
TTTATATCTATCCTCTGTTTTAGTTATCTAGATGCCTTTCAAGCTTTCTTATTAAAGTATAAGATCTTTGAAGGCAAGGATTTTGTATGCACCTTTGTAGCTCTCAGAATGCCCACAGAATGATTTGCACATATCCAAAAATCTGTCATTAATGGCTTGGTTGATTTAAATCATTATCTTAGGTAAATGGAAAGGTTTTTATCTTTGATATGTTTAAAATTCCCTCTCTCTATCCACATGAAAACAATGAGGACAATCATAGGATTAGTATGTCAGGAGAAGGAAAGTATTAGAGCCCTTTTTGTCTTTTGGTTTTTAATTGAATTGAATTCAATGTTCAATGAATTGAGAGAATCTCCTGGAAAAAAATACCTGCCTACTCTTCCAAAATAATGTGCTCACTTTTAAAAGATATTCTCTTTAATATAATTAAATATACCTAATATGCCTTCTGGATAACTTTAATTTTTCCAAATCTGATATTAACATTAGGAGACTATTAGCACCCTAGATCTTTCAATATATTTATAGTATCTCTGAAATTATCAGGTACATATAAGGGT
>NW_012148163.1:1881019-1881900 GCF_000956105.1 Propithecus coquereli | reverse complement strand
TTAGCTTACTGAGAGCTCACCTCACTCTGCATGTGAATTCTCAGCTTCCCGTGTGGTCTTATTGCATCTTCCTTAACCCTATTCCAGTTTACTTTTCCTTTCATCAGTTTCTGTTACTTTCCTTGGGATACTCAATCTTATAGAGGAGTTATTGTTTCCTTTTTTGTGTTTCCTTTGTGTAGATATGAGTTCTATTTAGTATCATTTTTCTTCAGGCTGAAGAACTTCCCTTAACATTTCTTGGTAGGCAAGTCTGCTAAAAATTAAGTCTCTCAAGTTTGCCTTGTTTGAAAATGTCTTCGTTTCACTTATTAAAATTTTTTTTTAATTTATTTTTTATTTTAATAAATTTTATTGTTTACTTAAAGTTTAGTTAAAGTAAACAATATACAAATTTATTGTATACTTAAAGTATACAATGGGGTATTATGAGATACATATATGTAGTAAAATGGTTATAGTGAAACAAATGACCATTATCACACATTCATTTTTGTTTTTGAAGGATTTTGTTTTGTTTCATTATAAAGTTCTACATTAACAGCTTTGCTTTTCTTTAAGAATTATAAATGTGCTGCTTTAGTTCTTATGGCTTGCATTTTTTCTGATGCAAAGTCTATGATAATTTAATTTTTATTTTCAAGCTCACTCTATGTAATGGATTTTCTTTCCCCTCTGGCTGTTTTAAGATTTTCTCTTCATCAATGGTCCCAGAAATTTTATTATAATAAGCCTTTGTGTAGTACCCTTTGTGTTTATATTACTTGGAGTTTGTTGAGTTTCTTATCTCTGTGGGTTTATGGTTGACTTAAATTTGGAGAATTTTCAGTCAATATTCCTTTAAATATTTTGTCTTTCCCCCTCCTCCTTCCTTTTTCCTT